>NC_091480.1:69855750-70173964 GCF_036971445.1 Narcine bancroftii | reverse complement strand
GTTCAATCTGCTGAATTCCTCCAACAGATTTTTGTCCCAAATTTCAGCATCTGTGGTCTTGTGTTTCCTGTTATATATGTACAGTTACCTATAATCATAGGCATGAGGGATTTCAGCTGCAAGATTAGACTGAATAAATTGAATTTGTTCTCCTTAAAGTAAATTAGAGATTATGATAGATTTAAACAGAAGTTGTTCTTATTAGTGTATGGATTGCAATTAAATGATATTGATTTAGCATTTTGGGCTGAAGACGAAAAGAGAGTGTGAAGAGAAAAATTCAAAGTGGTGATGATTCATATCTGATTGTAAAATTAGTGGGAATAATTTATCAACTTAAAAAAAATTGAAAGAACTCTTGAAAGTTTGTATGGTTACAGTGAAAGAATGAGAAATTAGTGATCGGATAACTTCAGAAAGCAGAGGTTAGTAGTGAATGGAACATATTCTTCCTGAAGGTCATTGACTAGTGGAGTTCTGCATCAATTTTTTAAATTTAAAATATTTTTAAATGTTGACATACAGTATCAAGCCCTTTTGGCCCCTGCTGCCCAATTGGCCTACACCCCTGGTACGTTTTGAAGAGTGGGGGGAAACTGAAGTCCCTGGGAAAACTCACATAGACAAGAGAAGAACATACAAGCTCCTCACAGACAGCATGGGATTCAAACCTGGTGCTGATTGCTGATATTGTAGCAGCATTGTCATAATTTTTCTGGAACCCCTGTTCTTTGTGATTTTTTTTTTAACTAATTACCTGGATGAAGAAGAGGAGGGATGGGTCAGAAGGTATGCAGATGACACAAAGACTGGAAGTGTGGTGGATAGTGTGAAGATTGTCTTAGGTTACAATAGGATATAGACAGCGTGCAGAGTTGGGTGAAAAAGTGTTAAATGGAGTTCAATTTGGATAACTATGAAGTGACGCATTTTGGAAAGTCAAATATGAAAGCAGGGTACATGGTTAATGTCAGCATTCTTAACAGAGGTACTTTAGGCTTCATATCTATAGATCTCTCAAGGCTGCCATGCAGGTTGATGGGGTAGTTAAGAAGGCTTCTGGTATGCTGGGCTGCATGAGTCAGGGGATTGAGGACAAGAGGTAACATTAGAGCTCTACAAAACTCTGATTTGACCACAATTAGTGTGTTCAGTTCTGGTTGCCTCATTACAGGAAGAATATGGAAACTCTGGAAATGGTGCAGAGGGATTTACCAGGATATTTTAAAGAACAAGTCTTGAGAGGCAAGTTTAGCAGAGCTAGGGCTTTTCTCTTTGGAGCAAAGAAGGATAAGAGATGACTTAATAGAGGTCTATGAGGTATAGACAGGATGTACTGCTAGCATGTTTTCCCTGGGGAGAGAGTAGCAAACACTAGAGGACATCTTTACAAAGTGATTGGAGGAAAGTTTGTGGAAGATGTCAGGGGAAGTGTTTTTTTTTTTTACACACAGTAGTGGATGCCAGGAATGCATTTGCCAAAGGTAGTGGTGGAGACTTGTACAAGAGCAACATTTAAAAGACCCTGGACAGGCACATGGATGAAAGAAATAATGGAGGGTTATGAGGGAGGAGGGTTTAGTTTTTTTTAGTAGGTTGTCACAATGTCGTGGACCAAAGGACCTGTACTGTGCTCTCATGTTCCACGTTCATAAAGAGCTTGAACAGATGTGTTCTGGTGGATGGATTGACTCCAGTTCTCATGTGGCCCACTTGAGACCATCTCAGACTTGGTTTAATGAAGTGTGTTTACAGAAAAGCTAACACTTAAACTTAACACTTTGGAGTCTGGCCATTTTTACCCTTTTATAATATATTCTGGGCTGGATCCACGGGTAAACAGCAGTACAAACCAGCTGGTGTGTGGGTATAAAACCAGTCCTGGAAAATGGGGACATTGAATATATGTACTTGGTGGTGGTCCCTGAAAACAGGGACATGGAGTCCAAAGGTTTAATAAACATACCAAATGAATACTTATTTTTATTAACTATTACTTCTAAATTTTTTTTAATTTAGTCATACAGCATGATAACAGGCCCTTCTGAACCATGAGCCTGTGCCACCCAATTGACCTACAACCTGTGCGTTTTGGAAAGTGATAGGAAACCAGAGCACCCAGGGAAAACCCACACAGACACAGGGAGAACATACATACTCCTTCCAGACAGCACGGAATCCAAACCCAGATCACTGGTGCCTCAATAATGTTGCGCTAACTGTGCCATACCTTGTTTCCCTGTAGTTAATCATAAAGTAATTATATAACTGAAAAATGTAACTTGGTGTTCTTTGGAAATGTATAAGATACTTAAATGATGAACCAAAGAAACATTTGGTATTACTGATCAGGTTCACCAAGATCTGTAGACACCGTGGTTGAAGTAAAAACATAAAATGCTGGAGAAACTGTTAAGGTCAAAAAGTGTCCTTTATGTAGCAAAGGTAATATTTTCTGTCTGGGCACTCTTCAACCAGCTGGCATTAACATTGACTTCTCTGCTTTCTGTTAAACTTGCTCACCTTTTCTTTCCCCTCCTCCTTTCCAATCTTTACAGTTCTCCCCTCCCATCCAGCCACCCCCTCCCCCTCATTGCTGCTGTCCCCTCCTCCATCACCTATCATCTCCTGTCCCCGATATTTTTGTTCAGACACCTGACTGCATTCTCTCATACCTTGATGAAGGGCTCAAGTCTGAAATGTTGGTTATGTATTTTTACCTTTGTTACATAAAAGACACTGTTGGACCTGCTAAGTTTCTCCAGCATTTTCTGTTGGGTCCTTTAGATGGATGTTCTTTGTCACAAGTATTAGTGAAGCAATATTCATCAGATATTTTTGAAAAAGAGTGCATTGGCATTTAATGCTGAGGAAACTAAATGGTTAAAGGGAGGTTGAAATCTAGGGGAAATGGAAATTTCAATGATAATGGATAGTTGAGCAAAGAAATGGCCCAGACACAGTGGGTAAATTATCTGTATATCTGCTCACTCATTTGGTGGATTGTGGTTTTAAAAATTAATATTATTTTTCAATATTTTGAATTATTATTTCAACTGTTTCTAAATATCTCTGATTATGAGATATTCAGAAACTGGCAAATGGCAAGGCTGGGATGACATTGGGAGTCTCACAGTAGCAAAGGGCCAATGTGACTTCAAGGCTTCCCAAGAGAGGTGAACATAGGCTGGGTCCAGTGTGATACAGCCAAATATTGCTAGAAGTCTGGCTGATGATTCCTCTGTCTCTAAGACATTTCGATTGTTTCTGGCTTATCAAAGGGCAATGAAATAAGTATATCAGCAGAATTGAAATGTCTTAATTTTTTTCCTCCTTTTATTGATTATAGAACACAGATGAAGGTAGTAAACCTGAGGCAGGCAATTCTGCAGGCCTGGAAGGAACGATGGACAGACTATCAATGGGCCATAAATATGAAAAAACTTTTTCCAAAGGGTCCAACCTGGGATCTCCTTGGACTCTCAGGTGAGGCTCTGCAGCTTTTGAGGTGTGGATTTTTCAGCTTTGTGAAACTTGAAAGTGGAAATGAACGACCTGTAGCATTTTTATAAAAGCTAAATTGGAAACTAGCTCAGAATTTTATTTTGTCATCTTTTAGCAATTTAACTTGACATCTGATGTGTAACCATCTGAATGGATATCCATATGTTATTAAACTATTCTGTTTTAATATATTGGAAATGCTCACATGATCTTGCATTGTATTTGAAGAGAACACATGAATTAACATTGAGTGTAGTCCCTTCTTCAATACACCTTTCCCATTGCTTAACATTCAGTTATTGTATAAGCTTCTGAAAATTTTCTTTGTATTTATTATGTGAGCTAAACTTGAGTTCCTTGTGTTTATTTTCAAGTCACTGCATGTTGTGTTCTGCCTTGCTAAATTTGATAGAACTGCCTGGCATTCATGTGTGTACCTTGAGTAAGAGTTTCAGTAACTTTTTTTTCCTTGATCCTAACCCGATCCATATCGCAACTTGTTATATACTCTTAATTCCCTGGAAAGATAAGCTAACCATTGTCCTGTCCCAGAACAACATCCCCAATATTGCTCTCATGGGAAGGGATTCAGGGATGCATCAAAAGAGTCTTTGAAGAAATGCAATATTCTTGACTAATACCATCACTACTCAATCAGCACGGTTAGCTTAGTGGTTAGTGCATCGCTGTTACAGCGCCAGTGACCAGGGTTTGAATCCAGTACAGTCTGTAAGGAGTTTGTACATTCTCCCCACGTCTGCATGGGCTTCCTCCTATCATTCAAAAGTACCAAGATTGTTGGTCAATTGGGTGTAATTTGGCAGCACGGGCTCGTGGGATGAAAGGGCCTGATACTGTGCTGAATGTCTAAATTTAAAAAAAATATAGAAGACTCAACGAGGAGACCAGCAGTTGGGTATTGAGAATCTTGAGTCCTTGCATCTGGAGCACACAAAGCCCTGTGTGAATCGTCAAAGTGTATACACTACCTCCATCCATTTCTCTGTCCTGTCAAATGTGACAAATGTGTCAAATATGACCTCCATCTGTGATGCCAGATGGGCCTCATCAGTCATGCCAGAACACAATTGGATTAAGGCAAACCATCCTCCATTTCCAGGGATTTCAGAATTATCCCTGTGTTGATTCAGTTGGGCAGTGGAAGCAAAAATTTGTGCATTTCTCACGTCCCTTTCAAGACATTCAGAATTTATTGTTGTGAAATTTGTTGTTTTGCAGCAGCATTATTGTGCATTACAGGTACAAAATTGCTATAATTTTTCTATAAATACACATGTTTTTAAAATGTAAAGAAGGAAGAAAATGAGGTATCTGGTTCATTGTCCATTCAGAAATTTGATGATAGAGGGGAAGAAGCTGTTTTAGTACCATTGGGTGTTTGGCTTCAGGCTACTGTACCTCTTTCCTAATGCTGGCAGCTAGAAATGAGCATGGCCAGGATGGTGAGAGTCCTTAGTGACAGAGGCTGATTTCTTGAGACATCACCTCTTATAGACGTCCTTAATGGAGTGAAGCCTAATACCCATAATGCAGCTGGCCAAGTTCACAATCCTCTGCAGCCTTTTTCCTGTCCATTGGCACCTGCATTCCAGACAGTGATGCAACCAGTCAGAATGCTCTCCACGGTACACCTGTGGAAATTTACAAGAGTCTCTGATACCAAATCTCTTCAACTATCTGCTGGTGAGCCTTCTTTGTGATTGAATTGACATTGAAGGCCCCAGAATAGATCAAAGATGTTGACATCCAGAATTTGAAGTTCTTTTCCCTTTCCACAGCTGACCCCTTGATGAGGACTGGGTTTGTGTTCTCTTGATTTTTACCATTTCTGAAATCCACAGTCAGTTCCTTAGTTTTGCTAATGTTGAGTTATTGTTGTGACACCATTCAACTAGCTGATCTTTCTCACTCCTGTACACTCCCTCATTGCTGTCTGATTCTTCCGATAACTGTGGTGTCATCAGAAAATGTGTAGATGGTGTTTAAATTGTGCCTGGCCACACAGTCCTGAGTGGAGCAGTGGGCTAAGCACTCCTCCAGTGAGGAGGAGTTGTTACCAATCTGCACTGACTGGTTTTCCAATGAGGAAGTCAAGGATCCAGTTGTAGAGGGAGGTGTTGAGGCCCAGGTTTTGGAGCTTACTGACCAGTACTGAGGGGATTGCTATTGAAAGCTGAGCTGTAATTGATGAAAAGCTGCCTGATCTATGTGTTGTTGTGGTCTTGCTGTGGAGTAATATGTGGTAGTAGGCAAATTGCAGTAGGTCTAGGTCTTAAGTTTGAGTTAATTCTGGCCATGACCAACCTCTCAAAGCAGTAGATGTGAGTGCTACTGATCAATAATAATTGAGGTAGCTCATTCTGTTCTTGGGTACCGGGATGATTGATGCCCTTTTGAAGCAGGTGGGAACCTCCAACTGCAGCAATGAGATTTAAAATGTCAGTGAATGCTCCAGCTAATTGGTTGGTACAGATTTTCAGTACCCTGACAGGTACGCCATCAGGGTCTGGCCCCTTGCAAGGGTTTGCCCTCTTGAAAGATGTTCAGACGTTGGCCTCAGACAGATATCACAGGGTGGCCAGCTTTTGCAGGAATTCTCCATCTTCAAAGTGAGCATAAAAGGTGTTCAGCTTATCAGAGAGTGAAGCATCACAGCCATTTATGATGTTAGGCTTCTCCTTGTACAATGTGATGGCCTCCAAGCCCTGCCCTATCTGGCTAGCATTGGTTTTAAATTTGTTAAATTTAGAAATTCAGCACGGTAACAGGCCATTTTGACCCATGCTGCCCAATTTACACCCAATTGGCCTACAACCCGATATGTTTTGAATGGTGGGAGGAAACCGGACTCCTGAGGTGAAAACTCACGCAGACACTGGGAGAATGTACAAACTCCTTACAGCGCAGGATTCAAACCCCACTCCTGATCACTGGCACTGTAAAGGTGTTTGTTTTTATCTTCACTCGGAATTGCCTCTTTGCTGTTAAAATGGCCTTTCCAGGTTTTGGAAGTACCTGAACTTCCGATAGAGATCTGGATCACCGGTTTTAAATGCCATTGACCTACCCCTCAGCAGGTTGTGAATCCTCTGGTTCATTCATGGCTTTTGGTTTGGGCGCTCGCGGGACGTGCACACACTCACCCATACGGGTCCTGATTAAGTTCCTGACTGCTGTGGCATGTTTATTCAGGTTTGAAGATGAATCCTTGAATATAGACCATTTCACCAAAACCAAGGATCTTTTCAACCAAAGTAATAGCATTATTGTGCTAATGCAAAAAAAAGCACTTCTCAAAATTCATTGTGTTGATTACCAAAAAGCCTGCAGTTTGTTAAACTGAGTGAGGATACAGGTTGGTCAGGTCACATTAGAGAGCTCCCCTAATCTTTTCAAAAATTACTATGAGGTCCTGAGTGGTTGAATGACTGTTCCAAAAGATGTCATTCTTTCCCAGTGCAACCTGCTCGCTGCTGCTTTGGAGTGACATTTGTGCTTGAGTCTGCAAGTAGCGCTTGGTCTTGCAATCTCCTGGCCCAAGAGCTAAGAGTACCCCCAATTGACTAATAGCTGATTCCAACGGATGATGGTGACTGCAGCTTCTCAATTTACAATATAGCTTCTGTACATCTGGAAGCACAGTGGACCTGATCTTCACTGTGCAACATTTCCAGTGAGTGGCACTCACTTCATGTTGCCTTTCTAATGTCACTGAAGACTTGTAAACCATCAAGTGAGAGGGGCTGTTGGAGTAGCCGCCTCAAATTTGACTGTCCATTCATATTTATCAAATTTACAAGTGAGTCAATTGATGGAAGATGTACAATGCCCTCCATAATATTTGGGACAAAGACGCTTTTTTCCTTTATTTACCCCTGTCCTCTACAGTTTTAAATTTGTAATCAAACAATACACATGTAATTAAAATGCACATTCCAGATTTTATTCAAGGTTATTTATATACATTTTGGTTGGACAATATAGAAATTGCAGTAATATTTATACATTGTTCCCCCATTTCAGGGCACCATACTCTGATGTTTAATTGCTTCATTGGTGCAGGTAGAAGAGAGCTAGGCTGCTTCTAAGCACCTTTGGAGTCTGTAGTTGGCGTTTTTAACGAGGACCAGAGTTGTGCCAATGAAAGTCAAAAAAGCCATGATGAGGCTGGAAAACAAGAATAAAACAGAGACAATGTCCAGACCTGAGAATTAACAAAATCAACAGTTTGGAACATCATTAAGAAGAAAGAATGTTCAAGTGAGCTCAATAATTGCAAAGGGACTGTAGACCAAGGAAGACCTCCTCTGCTGTTGATGGAAGAATTCTCATCATAATAAAGAAAAATCCCCAAATGTATTCCAACAGCTCAGACACACTCTTCGGGAGGCAGGTGTGGATGTGTCAATGACCATTGTCTGCAGAAGACTTCGTGAACAGAAATACAGAGTCCACAATGCAAAATGTGAGTCACAGAAAGGATGGCCAGATTAAAGTTTGCCAAGAAGTATTTCAAAGAGCCTGCAGAATTCTGGTAAAAGGTCTTGTGGACAGATGAGACCAGGATTAACCTATTTCAGTGATGGCAAGATCAAAGTGGAGGTGTAAAGGAACTGCCCAAGATCCAAAGCAGACCACCTTTGCCATGGTTTGTATATTTTTGTTCATGATGTCTTCAGAGGACTGTAGTCATTGCCATATCCACACCTGCCTCCTGAAGAGTGTGTCTGATCTGTCGGACAGGTATTTGGGGATTTTTCTTCATTTGGATGAGAATTCTGACATTAGCAGTGGAGATCTACCTTGGAATATCAGTCCCTTACCAATTTCTGAGCTCAGTAGTATGCTCTTTTCTTGATGATGTTCCTGTTAATTTTGGTAATGCCAAGGTTTGGATGATATATCTTACTGTTTTATTCTTGTTTTTCAGCCTCATAATGGCTTCTTTGACTTTAATTGGCACAACTCTGGTCCTCGTGTTGAAAAATGGCAACAACAGACTCCAAAGGTGATCAAAAGCTTAGAAGCAAGCCAAGGTCTCTTATCCCCAGGCATTTTTAAAATCCACTTCTGTTTTATTAGTGCCCTCCTGACGCCCTCCTGACTCCCTCTGCTCATTCTGTGCAGTGCTAGGACGTTGCTCTGCTGACTTTGGCTGGCACGTTTCCTAAAGTATAGCAGCGGTGGAGCATACCCTTGGTTGTAAAGCTTTTCCGATGTGTTGCAATGCCATGCTGTTTATGCCAGTGGCACTCCCTTATGTTTTTACCATTATCTCAAAAGCCACGTGTGAAGAAACAATTGGGAAAGACCATTTGCTTTTAAGGTTAGCTGAAGAAAAACCCTGAGTAATAGATGAACATCAGTGTGAAGAAATGGTTATGGATTGGGGGGCAGGGCCCTGCCTGGGGATTGGCTTCAAGTTGAGCAAGGACACTGCTTGGCATGCTGAGTGCTAGTTATGGGGAAGCTCTGTTTTGGTTCAGGAGAACCAGACACACTCTGGTTTGAGCATAGGTCAAGCAGGTACTGTCTGGTGATCTGCAAGGGGCTTAGAATCTGGGTACAGATGGTAGTGTCTGTCTGATGAACTGTGCTTACTGTTTTTTTTTTAAAAATGATTTTGTTTAAAATGTCTAGTTTTTTTTAATGGGTTGAAACTTGTAATTTTGTATGTACATTTTCAAAAGTTTTCCAAATGCGGGGGGTGCTTCAACCCCAAAATGCCCCGAAAAGGGTGCTGTGCCCCCTTGATTCCCGCTGTACGCCTCATACAAGTGCTTGGCTTTTTTCCTCTTTTGACCTCACTCGCATGCCTGTATACCTGGACCAATGATCCAATTGAACATACCTGAGTACTCAAACACCTGTGAAGCCGAATGTCCCAAACTATGGTGCCCTGAAATGGGGGACTATATTTAAAAAGTGTAGTAATTTCTACATAGTCAAACCAAAATGTATACAATTAACCTTGAATAAAATATGGAATGTGATCTTAATTACAAATTTAAAACTGTGGAGCACATTGCCTTCTGAAATCCTCTCTGAATTGGTCTATTTTCCAGACAAACTTATTGCAGATGAGCTAATCTTTGTATCAACTGAGAAACTGTTCAGACTGTGATGACCACCCTCCAGAACGTGATGTAGACTTCATGCATTGCTGTTGCAATGAGGTTCCATGACGCTGTAAATTGGCCAAGGCCTTTGACCTTGAAATGTTAATTCTACTTTTTACAGATGTTGCCTTTCAATGTGTTTTCCTAATTTTGCTACTGGAAGCTTCGTTCGGCTTTCTATATCTCTCTTGGACGTTAGAGACCTACTGATTATGTTACAGTGTCAGTTTTATATCTTATGCTGATATTAACTGTAAATGGCTCAAATCTTCCTTGAATTTCTTCCAGATCATCTACTGGAACAAGCCTTGGTTGGACCTTCACCAAATCCTTTGATTATGTCCTATTTGAAGTATGCAATTAGTTCGCAGGTAAGGAGCTTAAAGCTGAGGAAATCTATCTATGGGGCATGAACCATTTGGGATTCTTAAATAATAGTGTCTAATGTCTAAATGATAGGCAATCACTTTTGCATTCAATTTTTGATTTATTGACGATGTTTGGACTGAGTGCCTGGCGGTTTGAAAACTAATTTTGTTACTGCTGCATTGTAATTTGTAGTTAAACAGAACACTAGTATCAATAAATTTAGCATATGAAAACTTGTGGGAACTGGGACTTCAACTTTATATCGGGTGCTCCAAGCAGATGGTATTCATGCTTATGGTCTTCAAGGTCAAAATCTGATCCTCTTCAGATGAGAATTTTGATCAAGGCCTTGTACATGTTTTAACTAGCAAAGGATCCATAGCAGCTTTGAAAAAAATGAGAGGGTTATTTCAGGCAGACCTGACCAATATATTCATTCTTCATGGAGCTTTAGGTTTTGCTTTGTCAAGCTTGCCTTATTTAGAGTTGGAGTAATCAGAAGATTATGTACTGTTGTCGTAAATTTGTAGATTAGTGGATTTTTTCATTATCAATAATCCACTAGTATTAAACAATACCAACTACATCAATTTTTAGAAATTTTGATTTTACATTCTAACTTTACATATACTGTTTAAAGGTTGTCCTTTTTGTTGACAATGTAGGTATAATTAGGTGTTGTGGAGTAGAAATAATAGCTGATAATGAGTTGTTTGTCATAAACATTGCTTGAGGCAAGATTTTCAGTGTATAATGTACAATCAAAGGTATGTATTAAAAAAAATTGTAATAATTAAATTGAAATGACAAACACAAAAATCACAGTAATCTTAATGCAAAATAAAAGTGACTTGCTATAGTGTAGCCATTCCTTTTTATTCTTGCAGAGCAGTCTGTGAATAATGTAATACAGTAGTTGTTGAAAATGGTTCTTGAACCAAGAAGTGTTGGTCTTCAGGATTTGCGACCTTCTGCCCAAAGGTAGCAATGAGAAGAGATTGATTCTGTTAGTGGGAGTCCTTAATGATGATGTCTGTTTATTGAGCTGTTGGTGATGATCCATTTGCTTCTTGTCAATGTAGAAATATCAGCAAAAAAATAATTAAGAAAGCGTACAGATTTCTCAACCATCCAAATTCTGTCAGCAATTTTGTCTTCCTTGTTTTTAAAGAAAACATTTCTCAATTATCGTCTTTTTTTGTTAACATTACACGTGAGTGAAACTGTAGGGACAGAAAATTGAAATTTAAAAATCTATCTTGCTGATGGAAATTTTTCAATGTCATTCTCATCTATTCAAATGACTATGTTCAGCGTAAAAGTTGAGTCATGAAACCCAAAAAAACACTCAAAAAAAAATGGGGTTGACTTGTATGCTGGTTATACTTTTGAGACCTTAAATTCAGCTCAAAATCCAATCTGCTGATCCGGCGGATATGTCGACCCTTGAAAAACCACAAAAAAAAAACCCCCGACTGTGGCAAATTTTCATTGAGATTTTGATTGAAAACAACAACACATTTAGAACCCTTCAAAATCACTCTCACTATCATCGTCTGAAGCAAAGATGGTGGCAAACTCATCCATACTCTCGCTGTTTAAACAGTCATCATATGGATCCAAGTCTGTATTTGATGAGGCAGTTTCAGATTCATCGTCAGTGTCCCACAATAAATCATCTTCCGTGCCATTAATTACACAAGAGATACCACACCTTTAAACTATTTTATCACAGTCTCTACTTTAACTTTGTCCCATGCCTTGAGCATGAAGTCACACAGCATATCAAGTGATACAGCATGCATTTCCCCGACTTTTGTAAATGTATTCCATTCCTCACACACATGGTCTTTGAATGGCTTGTTCAAGCAGACATCGAGAGGTTGCAATATAGACGTCAAACCAACCGGGATAACCGCCATGTAAGTATTATGTAGTGCTAATCTACTTTTAGTGTTCTCGTTAAGTGACTACAAAACGGATCCAAGACCAGTAAACTCCATTCTTTGTGAAGGCCGCCTGTTCCACACATTTTCATCAATCCATCCTTTTTCATGAAACTGTACAAAAATTCCTGCAGGGAATTTCATTTTTGGTTTAATTCAGAGTTTGAAGATTACCATTGCCCATGCATGATAATACCACAGTAAACCTGGTCCTTTTGTGGCCTGTACTGCGGTTTGCACAGTTTTAGCACTTTTCCATTCCACTGTTCTGTTGCCTTTCAGGTTGAAATTCATGGGGGTTTCATCCATGTTTCTGATATTTGCCAATGCAAACTGGTGTTTCTGCTAGTTCCGTATAATAAACTGGTGAAAACTTGCAACTTCATGATCAAAATCTTTTGGTAATTTCTGTGCAATTTTTGTTTTTTTGGCATAATACCAGATTTTTCCTGTTCATGAAATGATTGCACCAGCTGACTGTAGCCTAAAATCATCACAGAGGACTGTATGTGACTTGGCCCACTGCAGTGCAAATGTTCTTATTTTATTTCAGGTGACGATGTAGCAATCTTGCCTCTGTTCATATACCCATTCTGCAACTTGATTTTCCAAATCTGGCCAATGAGTGATTCCTTTTCTCAAAGAACATTGCCATTTTGGTATTTTTCTTAAGGTCTCTTCTTTCTTCCTCCAATCTCTAACCAACTTCTCATGCCAATCAAATGTTCTCGCAGCAGCGCAGTTGTTGGTTTTCTTGGCCATTTCTATCACTTTCAACTTAAAACTCACTTCATACTTTTGTCATGTGCTGTGTTGTGTCAATGGACTGTCCATGAAAGCAATCACCTCCAGCCAATGCCCAGTAGATCAACGTATATGCCAGTCAATGGCCCATCTCAGGCATCACGTGCTTTGGGGGTGGACTTGTACTGTATATTTTGGTGTACGAGTCAACCCCGCTTTTCAGTCTCGTTTTAAGGGTTTTATGGTATATCCGGCGTAAGTAAGTATTCGTACACGAAAATATACGGTATTTTCTTAGCTTTATTGAAAAGTAATTGAAGGAGTGTCTAGTGAGTTAAAAGTTAGGAGTCTCGCTTGATTTATACCTAAAATATTCCTTGTTATAATCTATTACTTCAGGCTCTTAATTTCTTATGCTTACTTTTGCAGATGGTGTCTTATGCAAGTGTAATGTCGGCTATTGCAAAGGTCTGTATTTGAATTGATTTTAATGTGCAGAAATCTGAAATATTTTTGCTTATTTTGTGGTTTGGAGAATGAGACTATGCTGTCCACTATCCCCATCTATCTTTCCCTATATGAGGCCTCAAGTGAGGATCAAGTATCAACTAACCAAAATGTCACAGCTTGGTTTGGGTCATAGTATTATTTGAAAATTTAGTTTGGTACTTTTGGTTTATTTCTGCAGGGTGTTGCCCCCTAATAATTTCTTCTCTGTGTATTTACTGTACCTGAGAGTTTAATTCCAGTCATTCTCTTAATGACATTTCATGCCTTTTTCAAATTTATTCCTTTAGTGGCTATTTTCTCAGTCTGTTTCCTTTGGGGGGCACGGTTGGCGTAGCGATGAACGCAATGCTGTTACACCACCAGGGACTGGGGTTCGAATCCCACTCTGTTTGTAAGGAGTTTGTATGTTTTCCCCAGGGGCTCCGGTTTCCTCCCACCCTTTGAAACGTACCGGAGGTTATAGGTCAGTTGGTAGTAATTGGGCAGTACGGCCTCATGGGCCAAAAGGGCCTGTTACCATGCTGAGTCTAAATTTATAAATTTTATGATGGAGGATTTATACCTGAAACATTTATCTTTTTGAATATCAATAACCAGTATGTTATGTCTTGAATTTTAAAAGAAATTAGAATTATTTTCATCTCCTTTGAAACCAAACAGTACAGTTTTTGATTGTTTTTCTGCCATGCAGTTGAGTTGTTTTCCAATCTTAATATAAATTGTTGTATTTACTAAGTCATCATTATGTTAAATATTACTATATTTGCAGTAATTGTGTTTTTTAAAATACTGTTGTTTCAGTTTGAAGATTTTTCCAGGGAATTGTGTGTTAAAGCTCTACTAGAACTAATGGACATGTTTTGTGATCGACTCAGGTTAGAGCTGATTCATACCTTTTGTATTGTTCCATATTTCCTGCCACTCAAGTGCAAAATTAAAATATTGTTTGATAGACAGGATTGCACCAAAACCACAATAGTAATTAATGATTTAAATTATGAAGGCAGACCAAGAGCCCAGTAAATACTTATGCAGGAGTAAAGGAAGGTGAAGTATGATTTCGGCACATATCCATGAACATCCCTTGATGTAAGGTCAAAAGGTCTTGATTTGTTTGGTATCGTCACATACCAACAAACCTGCTGTGCATATCACCACCTTTTGTTTATATCTTCATTTTTATGATGACCAAATGTAAATGCTTTAAAATTGACTATGAAATTTGTATTTTATTTCTGTACTTAACTGATTTTGAAAACTTTTTCTGTGAGATCTTTATAGTGTTTTCTAATCCTTCAGCTGTCATGGCAAAGCAGAAGAATGCATAAGTCTTTGTCGAGCTTTACTAAGCACTCTAGGATGGTTGCTGAAGTATGCTGCTCGTTTTTCTGAAAGGCTGAAAGAAGGGCCAGACGCATCTGGCGAAGAACCACTCCAACTCTGTGTTAATCGGATTGAGAAAATTGTGACTAGGAGAAAGAATAGAGCTCTTCTTCATATTGCGAGGCTAGAAGAGCAAGGTATGTGCACTCGGCTAAATTTTAGGAAACCTTCCCTGATTTGCTTCTTCTGCATTAACATCCCATCCTAAATATAGATCAGGTTCCACCAAGGACTGAGGCATAGCCTTCCTATTCTTCTATTTAATTCTCTTTGAGTAGATGATAACTTTCACACCAAATTTTCCAAATAATGAAGTAAAACACAAAAGTCTGCAGACACCATAGTTGAAGTAAAAACACAATGCCTTGATGAAGGGCTCAAGCTCAGAACATTGGTTATGTATATTTTGCAACATAAAGGACACTGTTTGACCTGCTGAGTTACTCCAGCCTCATGTTTTCACTTCTAAGTAATGAACCAGAACATCCAGAGCTTTCTCCCTTTCAGAATTTTACATATTCTCAATATTTTAAGATTTCTTTTGTTTCCTGCCAAAATAGACAATTTCGCATTTGTTCCATTGCCAAATCTTTGTCCTTTCTCTGAACTTATTTGATCTCTTCATAGTTTGGTTTCCTACTTTGTCATCAATAGATAGTACATTTGGTGCTTTGTTCCATTTAGATAAATTGTAAATACAGTGCCCTCCATAATGTTTGGGTCGAAGACACTTAAAATTTTATTTGTTCCCGTGCTCTATAGTTTTAAATTTGTAATCAAACAAATGACATGTAAGTAAAGTGCGCATTCTAGATTTTATTTAAATTTATTTGTGTACTGTTATGGGCCAAGAGGACCCCAAAACCCAGCAACAATAGAAATTCACTAAGACAAATGATTACTAAAACAAAAGTTGCTTTTAATTATCTTTAAACATGAAAACAGGATCAAACTTTAACATTACTATTAACTTAACCCCCTTCTAATTCTAAGCACACGTGTATGTAATGTGTGTATACGTTCAGAAAAGTTCTTTAATTCACAGTCCAATCTCACTTCTCACTCCTCCAAGTTCACCAGTATCAGGCAATTCTTAGACTGTGCACAGAATTTAACATTTATGAATTTCAACAGGCTTTGGTGCTTGACAGTTAAATGGTTACCGCTCAGGAAGGTTCTTGTTGGTTTTCAGAGAGAGATTTGTTGCTCATTGGACACCCACAACTGATTCCTTCAGATCAGCCACTTAAGTGTCTTGCCAAAGAAACTTGCCCCATCAGGGTTTTCCAGATAATAACCGCTTTCTTTCAGGTCACCACAGGGTTCCTTATTTCAAGTGAAACATTGTACAGCCAGTTCTCTCCTCTTGTATGGACCTCTCTTTCCGCCCCCCCCACAGCAAACTTCATTCAGACAGACTGTGGCACCAGACCCAATCTTCCGAGTTCGTTCATCTGTGGCTTTCCATAACAATAATCCATGCTCCACAGCATGTCCAATTAACACCTACTCGTGAAGTCATTATAGGCATCCTTCAAAGTTTTTGCAAAGGCACCCGGAGCCTGGACTGTCTGGCTTGAGCAGAGCTCTGGCATTTTAAATGAGATCAGTTGTGTGAAATATTTGTATCTTTTTGTGACCTAACTATTTTTAAAAAAAGATAATTTTTTTCCTTTTAAAACATATCTATATAAAATATAACCTAATCCGTCACAGTACATTTTGGTTTGACCATGTAAAAATTACAACCATTTTTATACATAGTCCCCTAATTTCAGGGCACTACAATATGTAGGCCAAATAGCAATGGTATGTATATTAGTCATGCGTAGAAATTTGTTGCAAATTTCTTGCATGCAATGACTGCTTGAAGCCCGTGATTCATAGGCATCACCAGGTGCTGAGTATCTTCTCTGATGATACTATGCCAGGCCTCTACTGCAGCCATCTTAAGCTTCTGCTTGTTCAGGGGGCTTCTCCCCTTAAGTTTTCTCTTCAGAGTATGGAAGGCATGCTCCATTGGATTTAAATCAGGTGACTGACTTGGCCATTCAAGAAATTTCCAGTTTTTAGCTTTGGAAAAATGCTCCTTTGTTGCTTTAGCCATATGTTTGGGATCATGGTCTTGCAGTAGGATGAAGCGCCGTCCAATGAGTTTGAAGGCATTTGCTAGAACCTGAGCAGATAAAATATTTCTATACACCTCAGAATTCATTTTGCTACTGCCGTCAGCAGTTGCATCATCAATGAAGATGAGTGCGCCAGTACCAGTGCCAACCATACATGGGCAGGCCATAACCGCCCCCACAGATGAGGTGGTATTCTTTGGCTCTTGGGCATTTTTTTTGCCTCCACACTTTGCTCTTGTCATCACTCTGATACAGGTTAATCTTGATCTCATCTGTCCACAAGACCTTTTTCTCAGAATTCTGCAGACTTTCATATACTTTTTGACAAACTGGAATCTGGCCATCCTGTTTCTTTGGCTAACTAGTGGTTTGCATCCTGCAGTGTAGCCTCTGTACTTCTGTTCACGAAGTCTTCTAAAGACCGTGGTCATTGACACTTGCGTTGCAGACCAGCAGCAATGAAAATTCACCAAACCAAGTGTTATTTTTCTTTTAAAAGACTATATTTATTAATAACTACTAATAATATAATGCATTAGTCAAATCAAACCCAACTATGTGTGAATGTGTGTGTGAGATATGCAAATCATTGCAACTTGGGTATAATTTTGGAAAGTCATTCCAAAGTTCAGTCTTAGAAACCCATTGTCAAAATGCAGACTTTTTAAACTGATGTACAGAAGTAATCACGGAGGTGGGAGAGACTGAGTGACTAGACTGCTGAAACTCACGAATCCTTGACGAGTCGCTTCCAGAGAAATATCCTTTTGTATGAACAGTTGTCACAACCCCCATTTTTGTGTATGGGGAAACAAAACGTGTGACTTCCTCGATGCTTCCAAAACCCAGCTATGGGTTGATTGAAATGATCATTACAATGGTTATTATCTGATGCAGCAATTCTTCTGCTTCTGAAACCAAAGTACGATTCAATCCAAGAGACCTTTCCTTTGGTCATGGTGGGGTTCAATAATTGCCCTGACAGGGAGAATCAGCCTAATTGTCCATTATCACACAGTCATTCCAGCTCAGTGTTCATGAGATGGCTGCTTATCAATAATGAATGCTGTTTCCTTCAGTGTTCTACTCGCGTGATTCTCTCACCACCTGTGTCCCTGGAAAAGCAACACATTTGTCCTTTCTCTTCTCCAAAGTAATGACTTTGGAACATTCTATCCTAGTTGTTGCCATCCAGTCTCTCCACAGCTGTGAATGTTTGCAGCCTGAACTAGCCCTTAAAGTGATATTCACACAAAATGAAACAGAAGCTCGTAAGATCACATCCACACCTGCCTCCAGAAAGGTGTTTCTGATCTGGACAGGCGTTTGGGGATTTTTCTTCATTATGATGAGAATGTTTCTGTCATCAGCAGTGGAGATCTTCCTTGGCCTCCCAGCCTCTTTGTCATTACTGAGCTCATCAGTACACTCTTTCTTCTTGATGATGTTCCAAGCAGTTGATTTTGGTGGTCCTCCGGTTTGAGCGATGTCTCTTACTGTTTTATTCTGGTCTTTCAGCCTCATAATGGTTTCTTTGACTTTCATTGGGACAACTTTGGTCCTCAGGTTAAAAATGGCAACTACAGACTCCAAAGGTGTTCAGAAGCTTAGAAGCAAACCTAACTCTCTTATACCTGCACCAATGAATCAATTAAACATACCTGAATAATCACGAACACCTGTGAAGCAAAATTTCCTAAACATTATGCTGCCCTGAAATGAGGGAAATATATATTTTTTTAAATGCTGAAATTTCTAAATGGTCAAACCAAAATGTATACAAAGAACACTGAATAAAATCTGGAATGTGCACTTTAATCACGGGTGTATTGTTTGATTACAAATTTAAAACTGTGGAGCATAGGGGTAAATAAAGGAAAAAAAAAGGTCTGGTCAGAGGGCACAGTAGATGAGGCACTAGTTCTGTGGCATGCCGTTTGTACCATCTTGCAACCCAAAAAATCACTCGTGCCGGTTGGATTTCCTGTCAATTTTTCCAGCTTGTAATAAGCATTAGTCTGTGATTTCTTGTCCATCCTATTTGTATTATCATTTTTGATTTGCTTGAGAGAATACTTATCTAAATCATAAATATACTTTTGCCTTTGCAACTTGCATTAATATCTTGCCTTGACATACGGCAAGCTATGTGTGTTGAAGGTACCTCAGTATTATTTGCAATGACTTGTGCTCAGCTATGCAGTAAAAATTAAGGTGTGGCTTAAATGTGTATTAAGAGTACCTGTACATGTATTCCTTCCTTTAGTTGCATGGAATAATGTGGAGCAAGCATTCATAAAACTAACAGAAAACTGCAACAAAATAAGCAATCAACAGCTCAGGCTGAGGCTGGAAGAATGTATTGGATTGATTAAGAGGTAAGGCTTTCCCCATTCTGTTGCCATAGTAAGCTGGTACCATTTCCAAATTCAACTGGGTTTGAATCCAGGATTAAAAAGTTTGCTTGTACCATTTGAGACTGAAGATGTAGAAGTAGCTGTAAATATTTTTTTCTGGGTCATTGCTGCTGGAGTGAAATTTAATTATCTGAAACATCAAAGAGATATAAAACTAGAACATTGTGGAGAAGCTTGATGGAATACCGTTTCCCATAGTAGAATGTTGTGCTTGTCAATTGTTACTTTCAGCCAGGAGGTATCTTCAGTCCTGTTCTCGGCACTGGCCACAAAAATTTAGATTGGTGCTCCACTGCAGTACTGAAGGAAGGGTGAGCTCCTGGGTGGGGGGGGGGGGGTGTTATTTAGTGGGTGAACCTGAGGGCCTCAACCACATTACAGTTGGATTAAAAAAAGAATTTCTATAGTGCTTCCTAAAGAAAAAGAGGAACATTCTTCCATAACTCCTGGACAATATCTTGCCTTCAGTCAACATCACTGAAATAAGTTGTCATTATCTGCATTTCAAAAATACTTAAAAGCTTAAGTCATTTTGAACATTTAAGGTTGTGAAATATAATGTGAACATGAATGATTTTACTTGTGTCAATAAGAGTAGGGGAAAAAACAATTATTAAATCTAACATTAACAAACAGTAAAATTCCAGCAATGTTGGGACTCTCCCAGTGGCCAACCATTTCAATTCTGTGCCCCAGTCCTGCATTGACATGCCTGTCCATTGTCTCCGGCACTGCCAAATAGGCCACCCTCAAATTACAAGAGCCACATCTAATAATCTGGCCTTCTCTACACCAGAGAATCTGGACACAGACTGGGAGATTGTTTCACTGAGCACATTCACTCTGTTCGCAGCAACGATGGGCATTTCCTAGTGGCCAACTATTCATAAGAACATAAGAAATAGGCGCAAGGGTAGGCCATCTGGCCTGTCGCGCCTGTTCCACCATTCAATGAGATCATGGCTGATCTGATGCTTGGCTCATCTCCACCTACCTTCCTTTTCCTCCACATTCTGTAATTCCCCTAGGTAAAAGTCTGTCCAACCTTGCCTTAAATATATTCACTGAAGTAGCTTCCACTGCTTCAATGTATATCGAATTCCATAGATTCACCACCTTCTGGGGAAAAGCAATTCCTCCTCATCTCTGTCCTAAATCTACTACTCTGGGATCTTGGGACTATGTCCTCTCGTTCTAGTCTCCTCCATAATGGAAACAACTTGCCTACCTCTACCTTATCTATGCCTTTCATAATTTCATGTTTCTATAAGATCCCCTCTCGTTGTTCTAAATTCCAGAGAGTACAATCCCAGGCAATTCAATCTCTCCTCATAAGCTAACCCACTCATCTCTGGAATCAACCTGGTGAACCTCCTCTTCTCCACTTCCAATGCCAGTACATCCTTCCACAAAAAAGGAGACCAGAACTGCACACAATACTCATCATGCAGCCTCATCAGTAACTTGAGCAGTTGCAGCATAACCTCCTGCTCCTAAATTCCATCCCTCTATCAATGATGGGCAACATTCCATATCCCTTGATAGCCTGCTCCACCTGCAAACCAACTTTTTATGATTCATGCACAAGCACTCACGGCAGCATGCTACATTCATTGCCATGTAAATAATTATTTCCATTCTGTGCCCCAATCCCATGTCTGTCCATGGCCTCGTGCACTGGCCAAACTGAGGCCACCAATAAATTGGAGGAGCAACACCAAATATTTTGTCTGGGCAGTCTCCAACCAGATGATACCATCTATTTCTTTGGTTTCTGTTGGGCCACTCCCCTGTCTCCCTCATCTCTCTGTCTCCTTTACTCCAGCTCTCAATCCACTTCCTCTTCTGTTCAAAGAACTATCCCCCTATCACTACTTAACTTTTTTCTCTGTGCCCTCCCATCCATATCAACCTATGACCTCTTGCCTGTGAGCTTGTGTTTCTCCCCCTGCCCTTCTCCCCACATTTTCTTCAGGTGTCTGCCCAAACATTGATTGTGTATCTTTATCTTTACTACATAAAGAACACTCCTTGACTTGCTGAGTTTCTTGCGCAATTTTGTGTAAACTACAATCACAGCCTCTACAGACTTCTTTAAGTAACATTTGGATGATGTTCACAGCTGAAAAATCTGCACTGCATCTTTTCCATTTCTTTTTTCAGTTGTAAAAGATTTACTCTAATAACTTTTTAAAAAAAAAATAAAAAAAAAATAATCATCAACATCTTGGTCAAACCAGACAGTTTGATTGGCATCCAATTTGTAATCCTCAACATTGATTGTTTCCATCATTCAGTTCACAGTAGATGAAATATGTGTTATCTACCAAATGCACTGCTCTTGAACTATTCTGATAGAACCTTCCAGATAAGAGACTACCACTTTGGATTAGGATGGGCAGGTGTGTGGAATACCCATCACCTGGAGATTGTCCTTCAAAATTTTGACCCATCCTGTCTTGGAAATATCATCATTCTTTCTTCATTCTCTCTGAATCTGGAATCCCACATCTCCTTAAATTAAGCATGACATTAGATGAAGCATCACATCAATACCTTCCTCAAAAGTTAGGTCGGCACAGTAGCGTAGTGGTTGGTGGAACACTATTACAGCATCAGTGACCTGGGTTCATATCTTCCACTGTTTGTAAGGAGTTTGTACATTCTCCCCATGTCCATGTGAGTTTCTTCTGGTTTCCTCGAAGACATGGGTTAGGAGGTTAATTAGTCACATGGGTGTAATTGGGTAGTATGGGCTTATTAGGCCTAAAGGGCATGTCATTGTGCTTTATCTCGATAATGATGATTACTCTAGTAGTCCAAGAAGGATGTCGCCACTCACTTTCCAACAGCAATTGGATATCTAGATTCCCCTATTGTCATATAATAGTACAAATCGTAATATTACACAAAATTGTCTTCTGCATGCTGTAAGGTAAACAAAGAATTGCCATTAGTGTCACTCAACACCCCTTATAGTATGACAGAATGATGAACATGAGAGACTCCCTTCAGACTCAGAGTGTCCATGGATTTGGCTCCAGCACTCCTTTATGGGCCATAAATGCTGATTTTACCAGTGAGTGATAGCCACATCCTGGAAAATGAATAGGTTGCAAATATAGTTTGGAGGTAAAATAAATTCAAGAATCCAGGCATGCAGAAAAGTTAATTGACTAGTATTTTTGTCATTTGTTCATTTTTCACTGTTGCACATATTGCTGATTTGCAGGAATCTAATTCTTTGTACCAAAAGTAATTTTTAAAAAAAATTATTTCTGTCCAAAAACAACTTTGGCAGCTCAATCATAGAGTTTAATAAACTGCTGTTTTTTTTTAATATATCTGCAATATTAAGCAGTACAATTTATTTCTAGTGTTCCAGTCATAACTGCTCAGTCTGAGCAGAACACAAAGATGGAATTCCCCACAGTTCATGCCCTGATTATGTTGGAGGGAACTCTCAATCTCACATCTGATACTCAGTCACTTGTGGAACAGCTGATCATGGTGAAAAGAATGCAGGTAACTGGCATCCAATGGAATCTTAAACTTAATGTCAAGCAGAAAAATAACATACAGTAAAACCCCTGGTGTCTGGAATTCAAGCAACTGGCAAAAAAATGAGGCAAATAAATTTTAAATATTAAAATCTTCTTTGGCTTGGCTTCGCGGACGAAGATTTATGGAGGGGGTAAAAAGTCCACGTCAGCTGCAGGCTCGTTTGTGGCTGACCAGTCCGATGCGGGACAGGCAGACACGATTGCAGCGGTTGCAAGGGAAAATTGGTTGGTTGGGGTTGGGTGTTGGGTTTTTCCTCCTTTGCCTTTTGTCAGTGAGGTGGGCTCTGCGGTCTTCTTCAAAGGAGGCTGCTGCCCGCCAAACTGTGAGGCGCCAAGATGCACGGTTTGAGGCGTTATCAGCCCACTGGCGGTGGTCAATGTGGCAGGCACCAAGAGATTTCTTTAGGCAGTCCTTGTACCTTTTCTTTGGTGCACCTCTGTCACGGTGGCCAGTGGAGAGCTCGCCATATAATACGATCTTGGGAAGGCGATGGTCCTCCATTCTGGAGACGTGACCCATCCAGCGCAGCTGGATCTTCAGCAGCGTGGACTCGATGCTGTCGACCTCTGCCATCTCGAGTACCTCGACGTTAGGGGTGTGAGCGCTCCAATGGATGTTGAGGATGGAGCATCGGATGTCCCCCAAAGTTCCTCAACATGATTATCCAACTGCACGAAAACCAACAAGGTCGGGTCAGATACAGCAATGAGCTCTCTGAACCCTTCTCCATTAACAATGGCGTGAAGCAAGGCTGTGTTCTCGCACCAACCCTCTTTTCAATCTTCTTCAGCATGATGCTGAACCAAGCCATGAAAGACCCCAACAATGAAGACGCTGTTTACATCCGGTACCGCACGGATGGCAGTCTCTTCAATCTGAGGCGCCTGCAAGCTCACACCAAGACACAAGAGAAACTTCTCCGTGAACTACTCTTTGCAGATGATGCCGCTTTAGTTGCCCATTCAGAGCCAGCTCTTCAGCGCTTGACGTCCTGCTTTGCGGAAACTGCCAAAATGTTTGGCCTGGAAGTCAGCCTGAAGAAAACTGAGGTCCTCCATCAGCCAGCTCCCCACCATGACTACCAGCCCCCCCACATCTCCATCGGGCACACAAAACTCAAAACGGTCAACCAGTTTACCTATCTCGGCTGCACCATTTCATCAGATGCAAGGATCGACAATGAGATAGACAACAGACTCGCCAAGGCAAATAGCGCCTTTGAAAGACTACACAAAAGAGTCTGGAAAAACAACCAACTGAAAAACCTCACAAAGATAAGCGTATACAGAGCCGTTGTCATACCCACACTCCTGTTCGGCTCCGAATCATGGGTCCTCTACCGGCACCACCTACGGCTCCTAGAACGCTTCCACCAGCGTTGTCTCCGCTCCAAATATTAAAATAAATAATAAAATTATAGGTAAAATACATATTTTTAAAATTCTAAAAGTAAATGTTCTCTGAAGTTGCACATAAACCTTTGGTGAAGATGGGAGCAAATATTCAGCTAACAGAGTGCTTTGGTCATGTTTTGTTTGCAGCAGCTGTTTGAATAAAGTTGTGTGAAACTGCAGTGGCATCACCCAAGATGAAGAGCTGGTCAATGCTGCTCATTGTTGGGTTGACTTTCTTAAAGTGTCTCCTTATCCCTGCTTAGTAAGAGTTGCCCCAGTCAGAGGCTTTATCTGTAAACTTGGGGGGGGGTTTAATTATCTATAATGTTACTGTTCATCTTTTGGGCAGCTCCATGGAGGGGGAAGAACCGCAGATGTAGCGACAGTTAAATGTTTTAAAAGAATGTGACTCAAAATAAAGTAAAATGCTTTAAATTTTATATATTCATCCAAGTAAAGTTTGTTCATTGTAAGTCTAGTATTTTTTGTCTTATAAATGGTTTATTCTAAATACAGGTGTGTTAGTTAGACTTTGTAAGAGTAAGTCTCAAGCAACTGGAAAATACATTTATCTGGCATCTACTAATCACCACAAGTGCCAGATACCAGGGGCTTTACTGTAATTGCTCTCTTAGCAGCATGGTTAGCGTAGCGGCTCTGGCAACGCTGTTACAGCACAAGTGACTCAGATTCGAATCCGCCACTGTCTAAGGAATTTGAACGATCTCCCTGTGTCTGCATGGGTTTTCTCCAGGTGCTCGGTTTCCTCCCATCCTCCAAAAATGTACAAGGTTTGTAGGTTAATTGGATGGTGCGGGCTTGTGGGGCGGAAGGGCCTGTTATCATGCTGTGTGTCTATGTACATGTCTAATAACCAACTGTAAAATAATTGCTTTTGTAATTTTGTATCTCAGATTAAAATCTGTTCAAATAGATCATGTTTGCAAATAAAGCTTAATATAGCATTATTAAGAGCAGTTAAAATTGTTATGTTTTCTTCCTCATTGGCATCCATACTTCAAAATTAAAATGTTTTCCCAGAACAATTATTAAAATATTAAATTTCAATTGCCAAATGAAAAGGTCAGATGAAGGGAAGGGTTTTTGGCAGTTGCTTCAAAGAATCTTGTATAGATATGGCATTCAAGGGCTTAGACCCAGTCTTTTATTTAAAAAAAAGAACCGACAAGTGGATGTAGTGCAGTTTACAGCGATAGAAAAGATGCAGCATGAAAACCTATATTAATGTAGTTTTGTTGATTTTTGACAAAGAAAACTTATTACTATTAGAATTAATTGACTTGCTGGAGGGGCAGTTCTGTTGTTGGAGAGTGCTTGAATTCACAAGTCCCTGCTAAGTTGCTAAAGTTGGCTTATTTATCCCAGAAATATATAATTTACTCTTTTTAAAAAAAAAAATAACATAATTGTTCTTTACGGTACAAATAAAGCTGTCATCGCTTAATAAGTTCATGTAATCTGAGCTGAGATCGTAGACTTCAACTGGAGAATCTGGAACTTGGATCATTGAGTAAGAAGCTTCTTATTTAAGGACTGACGGAACAATCACAGCATCTGCAGATTTTCATGTTTCACTCTATTTAAGGACAGAGTTGTGAAGAGATTTCTTCATGCACAAGGTTTTAAGTTTGGAATACTCAATGTTAGGAGTCTGAGGATACTTGATCATTGAGTATGACCAAGGCTGAATTGTTGTACACTACGAAGGGACTTGGAGGACCTAGGAATGTGGCTGGAAAAAGGAGCAGCCTTGATGATATTAAATGGGAACTAGGCTCTAAGGATTCCCATAGCCTATTCCTGGGGCAAAGTTCTTGTGTTCTAATAAAGACAACATGTGGTTGTAGTGATGTGGATCCATTCCAGTTTGTCTATTGTAGAAACAGGTCTATAGTGGATGCCATCTCACTGACTCTACACAAAGACCTGGAATATTTGGACAGCAAAGATGCATTCATCAGGATGCTCTTTATTGACTACAGTTCAACACTTAACACCATCATCCCCTCAAAACTGATCAGCAAACACTAGGACCTGAAAGTTAACACCCTACTGTGTAATTGGATCATGAATTTCCTCTCCTCCAGACCACAATCAGTAAGAACTTCTCCACAATCTCCATCAAGTACCAGAGCATCATAGGGCTGTGTTTTTAGCCCCCTGCTCTACTCACTTTACACCTATAACTGTGCAGCTCAAAACAACAATAACATCTACTAATTTGCTGACTAAAGGAAGGGGATGAATCAGCAAACAGGATGGAGATTGAAAACTTGGTTTAATGGTGCACTGTTACACCTCACCAGCAGCAATTGAGAGACACATAAACAGATGGGTTAAGTTTAACTCCAAATTTATTAACAATTGTCATTAATAGAATTTACAATAAACTTTACACGAGAACCTAAGCCTTTATGGCAACTATATACTAACAACAGATATTCATAATTTGTATATGTATATATGAAAAAACCCTGACTATTATAGTCCAAGCCCAAAATGCCCCAAAATAAAAGTCTCAAAACAAAACCTCGTCAGCCACAATAAAGGGTAAAACCTTGTGCTTTTGATTCTTAGTTAATTTTGTGCCTGTCTCTTTAAGAAAGACTATTGTTTGTAGTGTTACCATAATTACGATGGTGTAATGTTGTAATATTCGAGCAGACTAGGAGCTTGCATCGCATTCTTTGATGAACCATGAAGGAGACGCAAGCTCGAGATAATTTTCTTTGAATTCATCTTATTTGTCTTGTATCTTGTATAACTCTTTGAAGTTGAATATCGTTCTGTCTTTAAATATAGCTGAATGCTTTGTTTATTCATCGTTATGAAAATCTTAGTGCGAAGTTGAGCAAATTGTTTATCTGTTTTATCAATGAATTAAAGCTGCATCTACAAAGTTTGGTTTTTTGGATTAATAAGATAGTAATTCGAAATAACGTGCTGGTGTTTTTCTTTGAAGATGACATGCTTTGAAATTAGGATATATTAGAACCTGGAAAGTGGTGTCTATATTTTGATTCAAAGAAAATTATAATTGTGAACTTTGGAACAAAGGCTTGTAAAATTTGACTGAAAGAACTCATCTTGTTAAAAGACAGAGACATTCTCGCAGTAAAAATAGAATATTCCAGAAGCCTCTATGAGCCATGTTTGTGAATTATGCAGTTTAAACCAAGCCAAGGACTGCAAGACACCTGTGACATTGGGAAGATAAGATACAACCCTGGTTTGCAGATTGTGGCAGGAAGCCCAGAAGAATGTTTTCTTGAAAGTTATAAACATTTATGATAAACCAGCTTGTGTGAAGTACCACATATTCAACCAAGCAGCAATCCACTTAAAGGGACCAAGCAAAATACAAATTTTTTACAGTTCCCAGGAACCAGGATAAGCAAAGAGAAGACACACTTCAGTGTGAAGAACCCAAGATGGATAAGAAGTCTCATTGGGCTAAAGAGCAAACTGCTCCTCTCAAAGAACTCTTTGGTTGTGAGTTGAGCCAGCCATCAAAGAAGAAGTGGCTTCAACCACCAAGCAAGAAGACACCGTCAAGGCACTGCAGGCCTCATTAGCTGACTTAAAGGTTGGTGGAACTGGAACAGATGAATGTACATTGCAAAGCCCCACTGGAGCTGTACCAAGCAAAATGCAGAAGGTAGAGACTCAATCAGAGGTATCTGAAAGTTCAGATGTGAGTCCTGATGATAGTATTTCCAAGGTTATGAGCGCAGGAAGACCTTCAAAGGCATCTATAGCAAGTACAGCCTTGCATGCTTCAAGCATATCAGCTGTGCATGCTAAGGTGCAAGCAGACTCAGCTACTATTTGTGCACAATATGATTGGTTTGAGAAAAGACATGCTTTAGAAGATATGGAAGCTGAAATGAAGATTCAGCAAGAAGAACAAAGATTATTGAATAGAGAAAAGACTAGAGCTTGATGAACAACCTGCTTTGAATATGACCAAAGCATTAGCTCATGTTTCTGCAAGATTTTTCACTCAAAGTGACCTACCCAAAGGCTAGCACCTAACATTCCAGCAGATCAATGGGTACTGCAGCCACAAGAAATGAGTGTACTCGAACAAGGAGCCATGGGTGGCACTGCTAGTGCTCAAATGACAATGACCAACCCTGTGGAAAGAGCTAGCAACATTCAATCCCTTCCAAGCGCACAATATATGAACCATCCCGAAAGGAGAATTTTTCAAAAAGTTCAACCATGCGAGTTGATCATACTCAACCACTGATGTCTCTTCATGTTGCTGAAGAACCAGCGACAAGCCAAGGATCTCCACCAATGTCGTCACTTACACTCTTACACCTATGGCACCAGTTCAAGATCCGTTTGCTCCAGTCACAATCAATCGCAAGCCACGGTGGACAAGACAATATATTATCATTCGTAGCAAAACAAAATGAAATCTCTGCTATGTTAGTGCAGCAACAAGGCTCATATGGTTTACCCAAGAAGGAAATTCCAGTTTACTGGTGATCCATTGCAATAGCTGACATTCATGAAATCCTTTGAACATCACCTTGAAAGTAATATTAAAAACGCTAAAGATCATGTGTGTTACCTGGAGCAGTATACTGGAGGACAGGTGAAGGAACTAGTCAAAAGTTGTCATTATGCGAATTCAAAACAAGGTTTTAAAAGGGCAAAAGAATTATTGCATCATCATTATGGCAATGAACATAAAAATCATAAAATCACAAGGGCCCACATCGACAAGATTCTTTCTTGGCCAGCAACAAAATCAGAGGACACAAAAGCTTTACAGGCTTTGCACTCTTTCTGAGAGGTTGTTGTAACACAATGGGAAGTAGTGTACATTTGCAAGAGCTGAATTTGCCTGCTAATTTGTCGATTATTGTAAATAAAATGCCTTGTAAGCTGAAGGATTAATGGAGAACCAAAGTTGCAGAGTTTAAGATTCATCTCAGTGGGATGCCACTTTTGAGGATGTTGTACAATTCTTGGAATAGCATGTGCATGTTAATACTGTACCAGTATTTAGAAATATTAAGGATACTTCAATAGTTCCTAAAGATGTAAAGAAGTCAAAGTCATCATCTCAACAGAAACCAAAGGAAAGTACCTTTGTTACTGCTGTGTCAGAAACAAGCACAAGAAAGAACATGGAAACAATGGAAAAGGAAGTTCAGGAAAGCTGTTTGTATTGCAAAGCTAAACATGCTTTAGAAAGATGTTGACGATTATAGAAAAAGTTGCATGATGAGAAATTAAACTTTTTAAAAAATGGAATATGCTTTGGTTGCTTGTAAAAAGGACACATCAGCAAAACTTGTAATAAGTGACTCAGTTGTGATGTATGCAGTTTAAAGCATTCCCAAGTTACTGCATACTCAATGAAGTAAAGTTGAGAAGGATGTCAAATAATCTGAATCCAAGATTAATGTGACAGTCAGAGAGGATGCTTCAGTTTCAGTTCAGACAAACTGTCTGTCTTACTGGGGCTGGTGACAAAGCTCTCTCAATAGTTCCTGTGCAGGGTAAAACTAAAAAAGGAAGCTTCATACTGAAGACCTACGCATTTCTTGATTCAGGAAGTAACACCTCATTTTGTACTGTTGAATTATGAATAAACTTCATCTTCATGGTAAAAGATCACAGATTTTGACGATGAATGATGAAAAGAACATTGAAACTAATATAGTTTCAGGTTTACAGATTGGTGAATTGAATAGCAATGAATTTTGTTATCTTCCAAGTGTATATACTCAGAAGACTGTACTTGTGTATAAGGAGAATATTCCCTATTCAGATGATATCAAACAGTGGGATCATCTAAAAGACATTTGCTTATCCAGGATTGATGCTAAAATAGAGATGTTAATTGGATTAGATGTACCAAAAGCTCTTGAACCTCTAGAAGTAATGAGTCAAAATGACAGACCTTTTGCCATGAGAACATTGCTTGGATGGACAATTAATTGACCATTAGAAGGAAAAATGAATAATGATCAAGAGACGTTGAATGTAAATCTCAACTGAATTTTAGTCGTCAAACCTAATGATCTGTAGGAACAACATTTTAAAATTGATTTCCATGAATGTCTTACAAATATTCAAGAACCTTCAAAGGAGGATAAGCAGTTTCTGGATTTAGTTTCAAATTCAACATGTTGATGGTCATTACTGTATAGCATTACCTTTGAAGGAAAGAGAAATTTGAATGCCAGATAATAAAAATAATTGCAGAACAGTGTATGCTGAATTTGAAGAGAAAATTCAAGAGAATTTCTTCCTTTCATTTGGAATATACCAATGTCATGTTGGACATGATAACCAAGGGTGATGTAGAAAAGGTATCAGAAGATATCTTGGAATATAAAGATGGGAGAAAATGATATTTGCCTCATCATGAAGTTGTACATCCACAAAAGGAAAAACTACGTGTTGTATTTGATTTTTGGAGCATCATTTCAAGGAGTTTCATTGAATTCTCAACTTTGACAAGGTCCAGATTTAACCAATACTTTAATAGGTGTTCTGATAAGATTTTTTATAAACCTATTGTAATTGCTGTAGATATTGAAGTGATGTTTCAAGTAAAAGTACCATCAGAAGATTGATTTTTTTTTTTCTCTATGATTGTTATGGGGGCCTAATGGCAATTACAGTAAAGATATGATTGAATACAGAATGACAGTTCATTTATTTGAAGCAACTTCGTCACCGAATTGTACAAATTTTCTTTAAGGAAATGTGCTGAAGATATGAAGAGCAACTTAGTTCTCAAACTATAAACATCATCAGAAATAATTTCTATGTTGATGATTGTCTTACTTCAGTGGTTTCAGAAAAAGAAGCAATAGACCTTTATCAAGACTTAAAGGAGATCTGTAATAAAGGAGGTTTCTTCCTTACGTAACAGTCAAGATTTGTTGGTTGTTATTCCTGAGGCAGAAAGAGCAAAGGAGATAAAAACCTCTTGGATTGTGATGTTCTACCTGTCAAAAGAATTCTAGGGGTGCAATGGTGTGTTCAATCTGATGTTTTCAAATTCAAAATTGTTTTGAAAGAACGGCCTTTTACAAGAAGAGGTATTCTTTCGATTGTAAGCTCCATATATGATCCTTTGGGAATATTGGCACCAGTTGTATTAATAGCCAGGAAAATTCTGCAAGAATTGTGCAGAAGGAAATTTGGATACCAGATTCTATCGCACAAGATTGGATGAATTGGATTGAGAGTCTTAAAATGTTAGAAAGTTTGGAAGTCAACAGATGTTTTAAACCTACAGACTTTGGAATTGCCACATTTGCTCAGTTACACCACCTTGCTGATGTGTGCGAAGGTGGTTTTGGTACTGTTAGTTATGTCTTTTTTCTTTTCTTTTCTTTGGCTTGGCTTCGTGGACGAAGATTTATGGAGGGGGTAAAAGTCCACGTCAGCTGCAGGCTCGTTTGTGGCTGACAAGTCCGATGCGGGACAGGCAGACACGGTTGCAGCGGTTGCAGGGGAAAATTGGTTGGTTGGGGTTGGGTGTTGGGTTTTTCCTCCTTTGCCTTTTGTCAGTGACCTCACTGACCTCACTGTTAGTTATGTAGTACTGCGAAATAACCACATTGTGGATTTGTAATGGGAAAAGCCAGAGAGGCTCCATTAAAGCTGGTCACCATACCTCGAATGGAATTGACTGCCGCTACTATGGCGAGCAAAATGAAAAATGTGTTAAGAAGAGAATTACAGAGGAGTCACCTAATGGAGTAGTGGCCAGTAGGGTAAAACCAGCCCTCTCCAGAAAAAAGTCAAGAAAAGACAAAGCTTAACAAATATAAAGTATAAGAAACAGAAGATAAAGTTGCAGAGAAAAGAAAGGATTGTGTATGTGATGGCATGTATGTATTCTGACAATAAATCTGAAATTTGAGTCAACGTTCCATATTTTTGTCTTTGCTCAATTGTTGGTGATGTTGATGATGATGTGAATTGGGTTTGAGTTGAAGCCCACTGTAATGGAAAGTCAGAAGTGTTTCCAATGCAGTCAGATTAGAGAGAGAGAGTTTAATTTTAAATGTACTCAATTGTTTTTTTTTTTCAAATTTAGCAAATCCCGTCACCTCTCTTTTTATTGGAAATTTGGAAGGCCTGTTTTGTTGGTCTCATTGAATCCCCAGAGGGAACTGAAGAGTTAAAGTGGACTGCATTCACATTCCTCAAGGTAAAGATGCCACCTTTAATTTCATAGCTCTGGCATCAGAATTTTTTTAATCAATGTGATAGACACCACCTTATCTGCTGGGGATTTTCAATATTAGCCTTTCAATTCCAATTCTCTGCATAAGTTTTGACTTGTATTTTACCGCTAATTCATATCTCTTGGGTTTCCTTCTTTCTCACTACCCTCTTTACTCTTTATCACAAAGATGGGTTTGTAAACAGCATATCACCTCTGTAAACTGGAGACTGCAGATGCTGGAATCTGGAGTAAAAGTAACCTGCTAGAGCAGTGGTTCCCAACCTTTTTTATGCCCCGCACCCCTAAAAATTTTAATATGTTCTCTCACCCCTTAAAGTAATAATTTATTTAAGAATAAAGGTAAAGGTGACCAAAACAAATTTGTATAATCAATTTTTAATAATATATAAACAAAAATGAAACATATGGAAAAGAAAAAATATTACAACAAATTAAACGTTGCATAAACCCAACAAAAAAAATTAAATTTTCATCCATGCATGAAATTTCTTTAAAAAAAATTAAAGAACTAATGTTCAAATGTTCATAAGCCAATTTAAATTTAATGACTCTTGTTTCTGTTTATTGCTTGAGTTTTTCAAAACGTGGCACTTTGTTGCTGATAACAATCCACGGGTCTGCCTGTGCACCCAAGCGATTTCTAGATTTTGTCTTGATTGACAAAAGTGCCCTAAATCCAGACTCGCATAAGTATGTCGTCGCGAATGGGATGAGCACAGTTAGTGCTTTTTCACAAAGTTTTGGAAACATGTCCATTACGGAACACCAATATTGTTCCAAAGCTTTGCTTTCCAACTGCATTTCAAGAACACGATTTGTGCGCAGTTCAATAAGATCTTCCTTCAGCTCTTCATCATCGACATATTATCCAAATTGAAGGAGTATGGATTTATTTTAAAAAGTTAAATGTTATCTTGCACCCCTTGTTGGAATGCTGTCTCACACCCCTTGGGGGTGCGAGCACCCCTGGTTGGGAAACCCTGTGGTAGAGGAACTCGGTGGGTTGAGCAGCATCATTGGGAGAAAGAGAATAGTCAACATTCTGCATCTGAACCCATCAGCAAGGTAGCAAATCTTGATAAAGGTTTCAGACCAAAAACATTGACCGTTGTTTTTCTCCCTCTGATGATGCTTGACCTGTAGATTTCTTTTGTCATGAAGGTAACTCTGGCCTTACCCTAACAGTGGTAATCCCTTAAATATATCCCAGTCTTTCTTCAACTTGAAATTAATGTGGTGACCCACTTACCAGCAAGCGAACCAGCTCCCAAAATAGCCAACATGCTGTGGAAAATGCGAGAAATTGACCTGCATCCAACACAAGTTTTTATCTGGGCTGATGACATCACTGATGATGTCACTTCCAGTCCATGAGACCTAACCAGTGATGTAACCCATTATGCAAGCCTGGAGGTGTCAGTCTTACACTAGACATCACAGCATGTTTATCAACTTGACAACGTGTTCAGATCTCTATAGTAGCTCAGTATAGAATACTTTGCTGCACTAACTTATTTTCTCACTTTTCTGGTGGTGATGAGTCTTTAATTAACTTTACTATTGTCATCCTCCTCTTCCAGACTGATGTCTTTGAAGTCCAAACAATACTGTGAAACTATTATAATGATGTTGTTGGTTACAAGATAACTTTTGGAATTTTGCTTGTTTGTGGTTATGGTAATAAATTTACCTGGTGTCTAATCTTTCTAGATTCCACAGGCATTACTAAAGCTTAAGAAATACCCTCTTGGTGATAAAGTAAGTTGTTTTTGATTTTGGTGCATTTTTGTCAATATTTTCTTTCTATATGCACACAATAACCTGGAGAGTGTCATTAGGAAGGTTAATTCATCTTATTTATAGAATTCTGGTTTAAGGACCTGCGGTTAAGAAACCACAAAGTTGAATAACAAGATTGTTTGAAATAACATGATTTGAGCTCAATCCTGGGTTTGTAAATAGGAAAAAATACTGAAGAAGTTAAAGACCTCTTCTAAACTTTGAGAACTGTAAGTCTAATCAGTAAAATCTTACCTCGCAAGGTAAACTGTCCATTTCAAATATCAATCAGGTAAACCTTCTCTGAACTGCATACAATGCCCTTCAAATATCAATCAGGTAAACCTTCTCTGAACTGCATACAATGCACTAGCATCCTTCCTCATGCCGTGTACACGGCACTCCAAATGTGGTCTCAGCAATGCCATTAATAACTGAACATAACCTTTTCACTTTCCTATTTAATTTCTCTAGCACTAAACCAGATTGTGGTAGCTTTCCTAATAACTCACTATACTTGCATGCTGGATATCCATGAGTAAGGTAGCCAGATCCTTCAGTCTCTCATAATGTTTATTTTCTCTGCTAAAATGAACAACTTTACATTTTTCCACATTACTTTGTTCACCTACATAACCTATCCATAATCTTCCTTATCTTCACAACATACTTTCATAGCTATCTTAGTAATATTAGCAGATTTAGTGATGAGACCTCGGACACTTCTTATCCGTCCATTATATCTAAAGAAAATGAAGATCCAGTGTTAACTGCTCACCTCTTGCTACATCTCACCAACCAAAAAAATTAATTCTTTATGTAAAAACACACAATACTGGAGAAACTCAGCAGGTCAAACGGTATACTTTATATCGCAAAGATAAAAATACATAACCGATGTTTCAGGCTTGAGCTCATCATCAAGGTATAGCAAAATGTAGGTAGTTGCTGGAACAAAATGGTGGGAGGAAAGGGGCAGGGGGAGCAGCACAGTCCCACAGGCAGGAGGTAATGGGTGGATAAGGGAAGGAGACCACACCAGCAAAAAAGGGAGTGGGGGTGTTGTTTTCTATTGACTAACAAATTTCTTTCTGTACCAGAATACTATCTCCTGCAAAATGAGCTTTTATTTTTTACAATGCACTTTAATGATGCAGCTTATCAAGTGCCTTCTTGAAATTTTGTTGAATGTATTGGGTCCCCTTTAACTATAACACTACAAACAACTCCGCATCTACCCTGTTAAGTCCTATAAAAATGTTAAATATTTCAATGAGACCACCTCTACTAAACTCAAGTGAGGACAGGCCTTGTCTACTTAATCTTTCTCCTTTTATGACAAATCTACCACCCAGAAAATCATTCTTGTGACACTTTGTTCCGTTCTCCTTGCTTTTGGTTTCAAATTCGGCCTGTGGTTAGGGACAAGAGAGAGTGACTGTGAGTGAGGCAGGTACTAGGATCCAAGAGACAGTGGCGGAGGAGCCTCACTCCTTGATCTTATCTCTCAGGTCTGAGATTCTTACTCCTTGTGTGAATGAGAGTGGGGGCTGTAGGAAGGATGAGCAACCTCACCATGGCACCGTGGTTCAGGAAGCCATTCAAGTGAGGGGGGGGGGGGAAATAGAAGAGAAATGTAGTGGTAATCGGGGATAGTTGGAATCGACAAAGTTCTGTCGCAAATATAGAGCAAAATGCCACAGGTTCAGAAAGATTAGAGAGTTTAATGTGTGGCAAAGTGGGCTCCAATTCATGGGAAATTGGCACCAGTATTGGGTAAGAAAGGAAATGTTCAAAGGTGACAGGCTCTGTCTGAACCATGATGGGACCTGGATCCTGGTGAATCACATAACTAGGACTGTAGAGAGGGTGTAGTAATGGGTGGGTTCAACAGATTGGAGAGGGATGGATAAAGTAAAAGCAAAAGTTTTTTTAAAAAGTAAGAGTAGATAAAAGTCAAGTGCAAAAAAAGGCAAAGTTTACCAGATTTTAAAAACACAATGGGTATAAGGGGGACTTTGTCTGAATACCCGTAGTATTCAAAACAAGGTCAGTGAACTTGCGGCACAAATCAGTACAAAGAGGTATGATTTAGTGACCATTACAGAAACGTGATTACAGGCTGGAGAGGAGTGGGAATTGAGGACAGGCAGGAAGGTAAAGGAGGTGGGTAGCACTCTTAGTTAATGAGATCAGGGCAATAGTGAGAGATGATGCAAGATCTAATGAGCAAAATGTTAAGTCCATTTGGATAGAGATCAGGAATAGTAAAGGGAAAACATCACTAGTGGGAGTTGACTCTAGGCCACCCAATAATGATATTAAGGTGGCACAGGCAATAAACCAAGAAATATTGGAGGCAAGTAAGGATGATCAGCAGTTCTATGGGAGACTTTAACATGCTCATTGGGTGAATCAGGTTGGTTGAGCCAACTTTGTGTAGGATTTCATAGAATATATACATGATGACTTGAACAGTATGTTTTTAAACCTACAAGGGAACATGCTATCTTGGATCGGGTCCTGTGCATTAAGAAGGATAAAATCAGCAATTTTTAGTGGGGGGATCCTCTTGGAAAATGAGACCACAGTATGATCGAGTTTATCATAAAAATGGAAAGTATAATAGTTCGGTCAAAAACAAGTGTGTTTTGCCTATACAAGGGGATGAGAGGGGAGTTGGCTAGGATAGACTGGGGACATGTGATACAAGTGTAAAGTCATACAAGATATCACCTACCACAAGACTACACCATCTTCCTGTGCTGGGGATCCTCCATCGCAGATGCACTGTATAACTTCTGTGTACACTTTGAGGTTAAAAATGACGTGGCAGCGAAGAAGACCACCTCTCCTCCATCAGGTGCTGTGTCTTGCAATGGCCATTATGAAGAGAGAGTTGGGCAAGGTCAACCCATAGAAAGCTCCTGGACTGGATAACATTCCCGGCAGAGTGCTTGGGGGATGTGGAGCTCAGCTACCAGATGTCTTTAACATCTCACTGAGAAGCGCCGTGGTCCTAACATGCTTCAAAGCTACCATGTCCTCGTGCCAAAGAATCTCACCTGGTCCCTTAACACCAGCTCCATAGCCAAGAAAGCCCAGCAACGCCTCTACTTCCTGCAAAGGCTGAGGAAAGTTCATCTCCCACCCTCCATCCTCACTACATTCTACAGATGAATTGGGAGCACCCTGTGCAACTGCATCACTGCCTGGTTTGGAAGCTGTACCTCCTTGGACCAAAAGACCCTGCGGAGGGTAGTGAAGTCAGTGGAAAAGATCATTGGGGGCTCTCGTCCAACCATGAAGGACATCTACAACACTTGATACAGACAAAAAGCAATAAGCACCTCTCATGTAAACTGTTCTCCCCTCTGCCATCTGGTAGGAGGTACAGTACCACTGAAAGAAATGGCAGAAATTATAGTCGAGGCTTTGGGGATAATTTACCAAATTCCCTGGACAGATCCTCGTGGATTGGAAGACAGCAGATGTCATGCCACAAAAAAGGATGTAGGCAAAACTCGGGGAACTCTAGGCCAGTAGGTTTAACGTCAGTAGTTGGCAAAATGCTTGAAGCTATCATTAAAGAAGAAATAGTGAGGCATCTGGAGCAAATTGGATCCATCAGGCATGGATTCAGCAAAGGCAGGTAGAGTTTGACAAATTTACTGGAGTTCTTTGAGGATCTAATGAGTGCAGTAGATAGAGGAAAGCAGATGGACTTGGTTTACCTGGATTTCCAGAAGGCATTTGATAAGGTACCACTTAAAAGACGTACAGAAAATAAGGATGCATGGAGTTGGGGGTGATGTATTAGCATGGATAGAGGATTGGTTAACCAATAAAAAGCAGAGAGTTTGGGTACAGAGATGCTTTTCTGGTTGGCAATTGGTGATGAGTGGTGTCCTGCAGGGGTCGATGCTAGGGATGCAACTGTTCGTGATGTACATCCCCTGGAAGAGGGGACAGAGTGCAGTGTTTCTCAATTTTCTGATGACACTAAATTGAATGGAAAAGCAAATTGTGCTGAGGATACAGAGTCTGCATAGAGAAAGATAGGTTAAGTGAGTGGGCAAGAGTCTGGCAGATGGAGTACAATATCTGCTTCGGAAGTAAAAATGGAAGATCAGAATATTATTTAAATGCAAAGTGTTTGCAGCATGCTGTTGTGCAGAAGGACTTGTGAGGGCTTGTGCATGAATCGCAAAAGATTGGTTTGCAGGTGCAGCAGGCTATTAAACAGGCCAATGGAATGTTAACCTTCATCGCAAAAGGGATTGAATTTAAGAGCAGGGAGGTTCTGCTGCAACTGTACAAGGTCCTGGTGAGGCCGCATCTAGAGAACTGCATGCAGTTCTGGTCTCCTTACTTGAGGAAGAATGTACTGGCTTTGGAGGGGGTGTAGAGGAGGTTCACCAGGTTGATTCCAGAGATGAAGAGGGATTGAATTGTCAGGACTACTCACTGGAATTTAGAAGAATAGGAGGGGATCTTATCAAAGCATATAAAATTATGAAGGGCATAGAGTTGTTTCCATTGGTACAGGGCATAGCCTCAAGATTCAGGGTAGTAGATGAAGATAAACTGCTTTTCCCAAAAAGTGATGAATCTGTGGAATTTACTGTCTATTGAAGCAGTGGAAATGATCTCAATGTATTTAAGATAAGGTTGGATAGATTTCTACATAGTAAGGGAATTGAGGGATATGGGGAAAAGGCAGAACAGTGGAGATGAGCTTATCATCAGATCAGCCACAATCTCAATGAATGGCGGAGCAGGCTCCACGGGGCCGGACGGCCAACTCCTGCTCCTATTCCATATGTTCTTATAACTGCTTGCTGAAACTAAATATTAACTTTAAATGATTCACATATATGAACACTTGGGACGTTCTGATCACCAATACCTTTCAATTGCTCACCATTAAAAAGTTATTTAAAAATATTTTGTCTGTTTTCATCTACCAAAGCAAGCTTGCATATTTCCATACTGAGCCATTTACTTGACCTGTCTGTACCCCATTGCAGCTTTGCTGAATCCTCTTTTCAGCCCACACTGAAACACAGCTTTGTATCAACAACAAATTTGAGTATATTACTCGATACCTTCGTCCTTATTGTTGATATAGATTGTAAGTGATTGGCTCCCCAGTTCCCTGCAGCACCCCACTTCTCACAGGCTGCCAACATGAAAAGACTTGTTTACTCCTACTCTGTTTTGTCTATTTAATAAATTCTCCTTTCATACTGGTATTTTAACTCTGTAGACTGCACCAATTTTTATTAAATTTTCAGCCCACGAGTCCGTGCCGCCCAATTAACCTACACCCGGGTATGTTTTTAACAGTGGGAGAAAACTGAAACCCTGGGGAAAACTTAGGCAGACACTGAGAACGTGCAAACTCCTGACAGAGAATGCAGGATTCAAACCCCAGTCTCAATCTCTGATGCTGTAAAGGGGTTGTGCCTAATGACTATGCAAACCGTGCCAGCTAATCTTTAAATTTCTCAATAAGCTCTAAATATTTAAAATTTAGACATAAAGCACGGTAACAGCCCATGAGCCAATTGACCTACAATCCCGGTACATTTTTGGACAGTGGGAGGAAACCAGAGCACCTGGAGGCAACCATACAGACCCGGGGAGAACGTACAAGCTCCTTGCAGACAGTGCCAGATTTAAACCCCAGTTGCTGTAACAGTAATGCGCTAACTGCTATGCTAACTTGTCGCACTATGTTAAAACCCTTTGGAAAAGTCAAAATAATTCACATTGACTCTAATACCATTGTCCATTCAGCTAGTATCAACCTTAAACATTGTAGTCTCACCAGAGTCTTGTAAACTTGCCGACCTTTTCTTTCAATAATGGCCAATGTTACACGAGTCTTCCTAATAACTCAACATTTTGTGTGTCATTGCCCAGGACCCACCGATCTTTTTGTGCTACATTTTTAAAATAATTTGCTATTTCATGCTTCTAAAATGAATAAACTTACATGGCATTCCAACCACCAGATCTATACACTATGATATTTAGTAAAACTATGACATCGTTGTTGCAGCTTGTGGAGACAACTGTTGGAAAATCAGGAAATTCATTGCTGACATCACATTTCAAAAATATTTTTATAAATTAAGCACCTATCACAAATAAAACATTAAGAAAGTATGAAAAAGATATTTACATTGACTAATTTTTATTTCAGGGATGTGGAGAGATTTTATCAGATATTCATGCATCTTTCACATAAGAATTTCATGTGATCCATTTGAAAAAAATTAAGGCTTGTATTTAATACCCAATTAGCTAGGTGATGCAGAGCTGATGGTTTTGTCAATAAATATTACAATAGTATCTATTTTATTTCTACTAATGCTGATTCACCAAGGTGTACAACGAGCAAACTTAATGACAACCAGCTAGAGTGAGGTGGAATAAAAGATGCTGATTCAGGGCCATGACACATGCGCATCTCGATTCACATTTTGGGCAGTTGTTTAGTGCAATGTGATGTATGACAAACCAATCAGGAATGATATGCATGATTTGCTGTTCTGAGAAAATGCCAATTTAAGTGGCTTTTAAATTGTTACTGTGCAACTTAATTATATTTTCACCTGTTCCATCACCCCTGCTCCTTTATCAGTGACAGGGAATAAAATTCATTCTGGAATACCCTAGAAGGTTGCTACTTGTTTGATTGATGGGAATAGAGGTTGTCCACTTAGTCCATTATTCCATTTGATGAAATCGATGGCTGATCTATGACCAAACTATACATCTTTGCTCCATAAAAAATTTTGATCAACTAAAATTACCAATTTCAAATGTACGGTTTACATTTCAGATTGCAGAGGAGAGAAAGTCTGCTGTTTGCTGTATTCTCCTCAGCTACTCACCACTAAAATTTTCAGGGAGTTGCTGGATGTCAGTTGCCTAAGTATCTTGACATTAATGCTGTTTTTGGCGCAGGACTTTACTGAAGATGTGAATACTGCTTTTGAGTTTTTGCTCAAACTTACTCCACTTTTGGACAAAGCAGATCAGCGATGCAAGTAAGTGATTGAACAAATTTTTTAATAGAATCATACAGCACAGAAATTGCCCTTTGACCCAACGAATCTGCACCAACCATCAAACACCCATTTGCACAAATCTGGTTCTGTTTTCCCTCCTCTCTCAATTTCCACCCCATATCCTACCACTCACCTGCACACTGGCCTAATTTATTTCCAATTCACCTACGAATTGCATGCTTTGAGGAAACCCATGCAGTCACAAAGGATGTGCACACTCCAGGCAAACAGCATAAGAGATTGGATTGATTCCCAGGGCTGGAGCTCTTCCAGCTATTTCTCTGTGCATGAGAGACCTTGGGTGTCACTTTGATCTACATTTGATGGTATTTTTGGTCCTGGTTACATAAGAGTTGGGTGTGTTACTAGTTTGATTGGCATTGATTGTATTACTGCTTTTAATGTCTTTGAGGTTAAGCTATCAACTATTGAAAACCAGTTTGTTTCACCTGAATGCAGATTACTGCGCTAATTAATAGTACTCTTGACAATGTGGTTGATGAGTACAGTGCTGTAAAAAAAAAAGAACCAATTTTGAGCAGCTGAAATTGATCTCCTGCTCTAGGCATAGGAGGAGTTGGTGAATAGTATTCGATTGTGTGGGATGTCATAAGCTGCAAAATGAGTTAGGAGTTGGTCGTTTAAGAACAAACAAGCTAATCCAATCGAGACCAGACTTTGATCCAGATATGCTTTGCATTCATCCATTTTAAGTGAGCGAACAAAGTAATTACAATTATTTAACCATTATGGCTCATAGGCACCTCTCATTGTCCTCTGCGTATTGCGCATCCTGGCTGTATGTGCATTTGGCAAGGATTTATTTGATTCACAGTACTTATCGCCACCTAGTGGTTAAATGCACAGTGATGTCCTTCTTGTTTTTTTATATTTTAAACATTGATCTTAGTTCAAAAAGTGGCTTGGAGATGCTCTTAAAGGTTTATTAGTTAAAGCTGATTTCTGATACCAGTGGGTAATCCTAGGTTGGTGAGTTGGGGGATAATTAGATTTGGAAAAATTCTCCAATTATTTCAAGTTTTTATCATCCAATTGTACAAATACAATCTAACAAAACAGGTCCTCAGTGTAACACACATAACATACGTACAGACAAACATTTGCACATTACATATATACAAATATTTAAATAAATAAATATTATGGTTGAATAAATAGTTGAGTTACAGAGGTTTAATGAGCAGTTCATCAGTCGTTCAGCATTCTCATTGCCCAGACTGTTCCTCAGCCTGGTAGTTCTGGCTCTGATACTCTTGTGTCTCTTTCCTGGTGGGAGGAGCTGCATGCAGGATGGTAGGGGTCCTCCATGAATTTACATTGATTTGGGGTGGGGGTGGAGGGAGACTCCAGTAATCTTTCTAAATCTTTCCAAGGAATTGACCATTATTTCCATCAATCTGCTGCAGTCGTTGTGCGGCATGGGTGAGAATGTGGAAAATGTTGCGATTTTGGAGGTGCAGAGAATAGATGACTTTTTAAAATGTATATATCAATTGTCTTGAATAGTTATTCAAATATTCAAGATCAATAATGGCATTTGTAATTTGAACACTTAACAATTTTAGAATTTGAGGCAAAATATTAAGATTAGAGGTAATAATTAAAGATGTGTCGTTTAGTCTATACTCTAGATAGAGTGTGGAAGATGATAGCATGCAAGTATTTGAGGGTGAGTTAAAAGGGTTTTGAGAATATCATTAGAGAGATTTTACTTGTGCAGACTCAACTGACTTTTCTTCCATGTTTGCCAATTGTAGTCAATTGGGAATCCCATCGTTTGGTTACAAATTTGAAATTTTCAAATGAGTCCGGAATAGTGCACAGTTAATTCTCCCCTGGTTTCTGCACCAGCATTGACTGCTAGACAAAGATCTTTTTCTACTGTTTGTATGCACCTATGTAACCTTAATGAGATTTTATCTAAAGTATAAAACAAGAACAACCCGACCGAACAGCATTCTATGGTCCTCTATGCAAAACATATAGGCACACAACCAGACATAACATACATACTGACAGACTATATATATAAATATGTTGTTTATAAAGATGTCCCGCATTGGACTTGTCAGCCACAAACGAGCCTGCAGCTGACGTGGACATTTACCCCCTCCATAAATCTTCGTCCGCGAAGCCAAGCCAAAAGAAGAAAGAAAGAAAGAAGAAGAAAGAATGATACAGTAAATTAGTAAAAGCCCTGTTAACTAGGTCAAGCAACTGGCAAAAAAAATTGCGGAAAAATAAACAGGTAAAAAAATACGGAAGTTTAAAATTGATGCACATCACTATTGGTTCACCAATCACACAATCTCAAGCAACCAGAAAATTCACTTATCCAGCATATACCATTCTGCTTAAGTGCCAGATATCAGGGTTTTTACTGTAGAGTCTTGGATGGTTAGTGTGAGCAGTTTCTTTGGTTGTTCAGCATTCTCGCTGTTCATGGGAAGAAGCTGTTTCTCATCCTGGTGGTGCTTGCTCTGATACATCTGTATTTCTTTCCCAACAGGAGTAGCAAGATGCTCTGTGTGGGGCGGTAGACATCCTCAACAATTTTACGCGCCCTCTTTAGACAATCCCGGTAGATCACATCGATAGGGGAAGGGAGTCCCCAGCGATCCTCTCTGCCACTCTTATGGTCCTGTGGATTGACCTCCAATCCATTTCTCTACAACAACCATGCCACACTGTGAGGTAGCTGGCCAGGGGACTCTTGATAGAGTTCCTGTAGAAGGATGATATAATGGTGTCCAGTAGCCTTGTCCACTTCAGTCTTCTCAGGAAGTTCAGTTGCAGCTACACCTTCCTGATAAGTGAGATGTGTGTCCACGATAGGTCACTTCTTAAGTGGACTCCAAGGAACTTGGTGCTCTCCACTACAGAGTTGTTGATGCAAGGTGGTTGTTCCTGGTCCTCTTGAAGTCCTGAGCAGGTTGAGAAGCAAGGAAACTAATTGCTGGTTTTTAAAATGCTTCTTATATTTCACTTCCTAGCACTAAAGATATTCATTATTTTAAGTCTATAAGACAGGAGCAGAAATGGGCCATTCAGCCCATTGAGTCTGCCTTGCCATTTATTCATGATCCAATCTCCCACTCGGCCCCCTCGCTTGCCTTCTCCCCATAACCTTTGATGTCCTGGCTAATCCAGAACCTATCAATCTTTACTTTAAATATACCCGGTGACTTTGCCTCCACAACAACCTGTAGCAACAAATTCCACTGATTTACCACCCTCTGGCTAAAGAAATTCTTCCACTTCTCTGTTCTAAGGGGACATCCTTAAATCCTGAAGTTGTGCACTCTTGTCCTAGACTCTCCCATTATGGGAAACAACTTTTCTACATCTACTCTGTCCATGCCTTTCAACATTCGAAATGTTTCAATGAGATCTCCCCCACCACCCCCCCCCCCCCCCCCAATTCTCCTAAATTCCAATGAATACAGGCCAAGAGCTGTTAAACATTCAGATTTAAGATTTACTGTCAGAATGCATACATGACATCACATACAACCCTGAGATTCCTTTTTCCTGCAGGCGTGGCAGAATTACCACTAATTAGTAGTGCAAAAAAAATAAACTACAGTGTAAATATGTAAACAAATAAAAGAAATATAAACAGATAACGAATGTACGCAAACTACAATACAGAGAACAAAAAGAAAATCAGAGTGCATTTAAATCAGTCTATGATTGAGTTTGTTGTTGAGGAGTCTGATGGTGGAGGGGGTAACAGCTGTTCCTGAACCTGGTGGGGCAAGTCGTGTGGCACCTGTACCTCTTTCCTGATGACAGCAGCGAGAACAGAGCATATGCTGGGTGGTGTGGGTCTGATGATTGCTGCTGCTCTCTGATGGCAGCGTTCCCTATAGATGTTCTCAATCATGGGGAGGGTTTTGCCTGTGAAGACCTGGGCTGTGTCCACTACCTATTGGAGGGCTTTATGCTCAGGGGTATTGGTGTTCCCATGCCAGACCGTGATGCAGCCAATCAACACACTTTCCACCTCTAGAAATTTGCCAGGATTTCTGGTGTCATACCAAACCTCTACAAACTACTGATGAAGTAGAGGCACTGATCATAATCTTTTCCTGGAATTATCTTTCTGAACCTCCTCTGAACCCTCTCCAATGATAGCACATCCTTTCTTAAATGAAGAACTCAAAACTGCTCAGCAGTGCCTCAACATCACATCCCTGTTTTTGTATTCTTTTCCTCTTGAAATGAATGTCAGCATTGCATTTGCCTTCTTAACCTGCAAGTTTACGTTCAGGCTATCCTGCAGGATAACTCCCAGGACCCTTTGCATCTGTGAATTTTCAATTTTCTCCCCATTTTAAAATAGTCTTGTGTTTTTTTTTCCCACCAAAGTGTATGACCATACACTTTTGACATTCCATATCCTTTGCCACTTCTTTGCCCATTTTCCAAATCTAAGTTCTTCTGTTTCCTCAACACTACCTGCTACTCCATCTACTTTTGTAACATCCGCAAACTTAGCCACAAAGCCATTCATTCCATAATCTAAGTCATTAATATACAACATAAAAAGAAGTGGCCCCAACATCAACTCCTGTGGTTCACCACTAACAACTGACAGCCAACCAGAATATGATCCATGTATTTCTGACCCTCAGCCAATCCTCTACTCATGCTAATATGTTTCCTGTTATACCATGGGCTCTTATCTTGCTAAGTAGCCTCGTGTGTGGCACCTTGTCAAAGGCCTTCTGAAAATCCAAATGCACAACATCCACTTCATCACCTTTATCTCGCCTGCTTGTCAGTTCTTCAAAGATTTCTATAGGTTTGTAAAGCAAGATTTTTCCTGAAGGAAAACCATGCTGGGTTTAGCCTCCCTTGTCATGTGCCTCTAAATACTCTATAACCTCATGCTTGACAATCGACTCTATCATCTTCCCAATCACTGACGTCAGGCTAGCAGGTCTTTAATTTCCTCTCTGCTGCCTCCCTCCCTTTTTGAATATGCATTATTTACAAAGGAAAATGCCATATTGTAGAGCCAAACACAATCTGAAGGACCATAACATTTGCAGTCAAACGGCATCCACTGAGCTGAAACTTTTCCAAACATTTGTAGATTCCCATAAAATCTCCAGAAAAGAGGACATGAAATACAGAATGACAAACAGGAAATGGTGGTCAAAGACCAGCCATTATCTGCTGCAGGAATTCAGCAATGGAGAAAAAGAATGATCAACTCTGAGCTGAAACTATCATCAGGGCTGAGGAAAGTGCAGAGAGGACCAGTGTGAGGAAGACAAGTTGGAGGGCTGAGGCAGGGTGGCCCCCACAGATAGGTGGTATCCGTCACTTCTTGCTCTGTCAATCATATTTCACCTCCGTCTCATTGACCAATCTCACTCGGGCTCCTGCCTCACCTCTCAGGAAATGGCAACCATTCTTTTTCTCCTGTTGATGCTGCTTGATCTGCTGAGTTCCTCCATTTGGCTCCAGGTTCCAGCATCTTTAAATTATGGAGCAAAACTGAAACTGCAAGGTTGCAAATGTTAATATATGATTCATCTTGCTGTGAAATAGACTGGAATGATTATTGAACAGTAGCAATGTAAGAAGGCAAGTGAAGAATATTTAAATAGGTTACTTGAAAGTGCAATTTTCCATTCAAGATGTGACATTGGTTGAAGCATTTTTTTTAATCTGGGTAGAGTAATACTGTATAGGGATTGGGATATGTGGGAAGAAAGTGAGAACTGCCCCACTGCATATAGATTGTTTCATTAGGCTAATGAGTTTATTATAGATTAATGCATTTTGTTTTTCTCATTATAGCTGTGACTGTGTCAGTCTCCTACTTCAGGAATGTGGAAAACTGGGGTTACTCTCAGAAGACAACATGAAAAACCTGGTTAACAAAAGGTAGGAACTGACGGCAGGAATTGTGCATTTTGAGGGAAGATGAAACAACCTTTTTTGTCCTTGTGTTGCGGAGCATTGAGTTTGTTTCAAAGATGAGATGTTTATATTTTGCTATAGGATGTTAGTTTACTATTCCCCATTTTAAAAACAACTGATAAGAATAGTAGGGGAGGGGAGGGGCGAGAGTGGGAGGTAGGATCCAAATCAAAGGGGTAGCCATGGGTACCTGCATGGGCCCCAGCTAAGCCTGCCTCTTTGTTGGCTACGTGGAGCAATTCTCCTCAACTCTTCAGTTGCATTGACAACTACATTGGTGGTTCCTCATGAACCCATGATGAGCTCATCAACTTTATCCATTTTGCTGCCAACTTTCACCCCAACTTCAAATCACTTGGTCCATCTCTGACAACACTCTCCACATTTTCGATCTCTGTCTCCAGCTTGGGAGACAAACTTTCTACAGATCTATTTATTTATTTACAAACTCATCAACTCCCACAATTACCTCAACACTTCTTCACACCTTGTCCCCTATATTCTCAATTGCTCCATCTCTGTCTCATCTACTTCTAGGATGAGACCTTCCATTCCAGATTATCGGAGATGGTGGAAAATATGGCAGCACTGCCAAAGCTCCTGTAACGGCAGCACTACAGCTGGTGCAGACCAGGAAAGCAGAGACTTAGTGCTGCTCAGAAGAGTGCAACCACCGGTCCTATTGCCGTCAGCTCTAAATGGCCTTTTAAAAGAATGGATGGAGTTTTATTTTAAAATCCTGCAACTGCAGACTTTGACCAAGATGGTGGCACCTGAGCTCAGCAGCAGCCACGAGGGATTGTAGACTCCAGGGAGCAATGTAACTGGAAGAACAGCCCCCTTTGAGAAGCACAGGAGATTACCCTACAGTACAATGACCACCGCAACAGACCAGCGAGGTGCTCAGTGGCTGAGGGTCCCACAGAGATTATGTGCAACTGCACTGACTGCAGACTGCTGAAGACTGGGTTATGGGAACCAGATATAGAAGGTGCTGAGGGCAAGATTGGCCCTAAAGGGCCTCAGGTGCTGAAAGCTTCCCGATCACATTGGAGGTTTCAACCTGGAGCTCGAGCTGCCAATAGATCGAACAGGATGTGAATCCGTGGACAGTCAGTGGCTCTGAAGGCACACTTTTGCTTCTCTTACTGTAGAGTCCACCGAGCAACTCTAATGGTGACTCCTTGTCTGCCTTACGGCAAGCAGAAGGGGATTTTGTGTAATATTATTTGTTCTGTTCTATTACATGACAATAAAGAATTCTTGAATGTCCTTCTCTAGAGTCCATTTATTCACTCCCCTGCCTCCCTCTCTTCCCCATCTCCCTGTCTCCTTTCCTCCAGCTATCCATCCCCTTCCCTTTCCATCCAGAGAGCTATCCCCTCCACTATCACTTCTCAGCTTTTTTTCACTTGTACTCTCCTATATCTACCCATGACTTTTTGCCTGTGGGCCTGGATTTTGTTGCCTGCTCCTCCCTCACAACTTTCTTCAGGCAGCTACCTGCATTTTGTTCATACCTTGATGAAGGACTCAGCTCAAAAACGTTGGATATGATCTTTATTTTTGCTGCATAACATATGCTGCATGACTTGCTGAGTTTTCTACCAATTTTGTGTAAACTAAATTCTGTTACCTAATTTTGGAGTAGAAGAACTTTTGGTTTTATCATATGCATTTGCATATTTAAAAAAACATCCATTTAGTAAAGGTACCTGATGGAATGATCCTGGATTGTATGTGTGTTTACGTTGTGTACAGTTTATTTTTTGCACAACCAATTAGTGGTAATTTTGCCGCACCAACAGGAAAAAAGAATCTCAGGGTTGTATGTGATGTCTGACAATAAATCTGACAAGAAAAGAAAATGTAAACCGAATAGTACATTTCGAAGAGGTCCAAGAACATAGAGATTTGGGATTTGTGCACACAGTGTATTGAAAGTAGCAGGGTAGTTTAAGAAAGTACTTGAAAATTCATACAGGATTTTGGTCTTTAGTTATGAGATACAGAGCAGAAGAGTATGGAAATCATGATGTGCCTTTTATTAAATACTGATGCAGCAACAATTGGATTTTTGTGTTCAGTTCCGCACACCACACTTCTGGAAGAATTGAAATGTAAATTAACTAAATTTTCCCTCTCTCCCTGTGACTTTTTCTCTAAATTGTAGTGGAAGACTGCTGTTCCTGCACAAATCTAAAATTGCTGCTGGTTCAGGGACATGTCAAATTTCCTGACATTTTCAGGAGTAAATAAATGCTGGCAGTTCCAAACAGAACTTCTGGCATTTCTCAAGGGAAGGGGAATTCAAACCATAGTGTAACTAAAAGTTGTAAATTTCAAATTTTCCTTGTATACTTCTGGAAGTAATGTCAAGATATCTGTATTCTATCAGGTGTTAAATTTATTTATTATCAGAACATAAGAAATAGGAGCAGGAGTTGGCCATCCAGCCTGTCGTCGAGCCAGCTCCGCCATTCAATAAGATCATGGCTGATCTGATGATTGGCTCATCTCCACCGACCTGCCTTTTCCCCATACCCCTTAATTGCCTACGATGTGTAAAAAAAAAAAAAAAAAAAAAAAAAAAATCTATCCAACTTTATCTTAGATATATTTACTGAGGTCGCTTCTGCTGTTTCAATGGGCAGCGAACTCCATAGATTCGCCAACCTCTTGGAAAAGCATTTCCTTCTTATTTTTCATGTTTCATTCAGCATTTTTTAACCCCCTCATCTCCATCCTGAGCCTACTCCCTTGAATCTTAAGTCTGTGTCCCCTAGTTCTGGTCTCCCCCACCAATGTAAACCATTTATCTACATCTATCTATGCCTTACATAATTTTCTATCTTTCTATAAGATCCCGTCTCATTCTTCTAAATTCCAGCAAGTACAGTTCCAGACAACTCGATCTCTCCTCATAGGCTAAACCCTTGAACCCTAGAATCAACCTGGTGAGCCTCCTCTCCACAGCCTCCAAAGCCAGACCATCCTTCCTCAAGTAAAGAGACCAGAACTGCTCGCAGTTCTCCAGATGCGGCCTCACCAGGACCCTGTACAGTTGCAGCAGAAACTCGCTGCTCTTAAATTCAATCTTGCTAATAATGAAGGCAAACATTCTGATTTCAGATTTATTGTCAGAGTACATACATGACATCACATACAACCCTGAAATTCTTTTTTCCTTTGGGCACTGCAGAATTACCCCTAATTGGTAGGGGGAGAAAAATAAATTCCATTTGCCTTCCTGATAGCCTGCTGCACCTGCAAACCGGCCTTTCGTGATTCATGCACAAGCCCTCCCAAGGCCTTCTGCACGACATCACGCTGCAATCATTTGCTATTTAAATAATATTCTGATCTTCCATTTTTCCTTCCAAAGTGGATCACCTTCCATTTGCCAACATTGGACTCTGAAATGCTGGAGGAACTCAGCCACTGAAAAGATTGGCTGAGCTCCTCCAGCATTTTGGTGAATTTTTACTGCATTCACAGCATCTGCAGACTTGTGTGTTTCACTCAACATTGTACTCCATCTGCCATACCCTTGCCCACTCATTTATCTCTCTCCAGATTCTCCATATCCTCTGCACAATTTGCTTCTCCACTCAATTTAGTGTCATCAGCACACTTAAATACACTATCATCTGTCCCCTCTTCCATACCATTTATAATTGTACCTGAAAGAATAACCGAAAAAAAAACGCTATCACCATCTTCACCTTTGCTACATAAAGGCACTGTTTGACCTGCTGAGTTTCTCCAGCATTTGTGTGTTTTTTCACTTAACCACGGTGTCAACAGAATCCTGTGTTTTACCCCGACCTGTAAGAATAACTGACTTTGCAGCATTATAAATACTTGAAAATGTTTTTAAAACTTTTTTTCATGCTGCAGGGCGGCGGATAGAGAATTAGCTCCGCAACTAAAATCTGCTGAAAATGCCAGCATTCAACCTAATCCAGGCCTTATTCTGCGTGCAGAACCGACCGTCACGAATATTTTAAAGGTACATTTGTTTCCACTATACCTAATGCCATTTTAATTTTAGACAGAATGTTCTCTATAGGTCATGGCCAAGACTTGACCACATAATCTAGATTAACACTTTATTTTGCTTCATCAGAAGTCTCCACTGAGACGTTGCACCCACACTTTCTGCTCTCCTGGCATGGTATTAATTTCAGTCATTGAATTAAAATTCAGTCTGGATGTATGAATGTGTGATACATCCCCAGTGGAATAGTTACTGGGCAATGTTCTGCCTTCGCTGTTGATTAATAATTTACTGAAATTAAATGAGATTGCTAAAAATTGATAAAGTATTAATTTTTTGTATTTCGTCTTTTTAATTCAAATCAGTATACAACAGTAGTTTTTTAGTTTTTTTTATTTACATGTTACCAGTTTGGCTGCAACAAGTAGGAATTTTAGTGTATATGTACATTAAGCTCTTTATCATTGAGATAAAGAAGACTATATATCACATACCGAAACATGGAATAACATACACTTCAAAGGTATGTCATTTTTAAAAATTGTTAAATAATGTGAAAACCTGTACGCTGCTAAATTGTTTATCCTTGCAAAGATATTAGGATAGAAAGTCATCCTCGTGTGCACTGCTTCTGAAATTCAGCCCTGACATCAATGGAGCCATGACGTATAGAACATAGCACAGTACATGCCCTTTATGCACTTAAAATCTGACTATTAAAATAACATGATAAAAAAACTTAAAATGCTCTTGCTGTTTTTTAAACAGACCATGGATGCAGACCACTCCAAATCCCCTGAGGGACTGCTGGGAGTCCTGGGTCACATGCTCTCAGGGAAGAGCCTGGATTTACTGTTGGCGGCTGCTGCAGCTACTGGAAAACTGAAATCCTTTGCTCGGAAGTTTGTCAAGTAAGAAAAGTGATTCTGAATTCACTGATGGCCTGCTTTGGAATTGAGTTATGTTAATGACTTGATGGTGATAATTTGCCATCTGAGTATTTGACTAAATGAATTCATTGTTATCTGGGAAAGCAAATCTGTACATATGATATGGTTCTTCAGATGAATATTGTGGTAATTGATCCATATTAAGGAAGCCAAAGCAAGAATAAACAGCCATGTTGGTTTACTTTGAGTAAAGTTAAATGTCTCAAACATTTCCCTCACTAATTGACTCATCATGACTCGCAGTAATTCGGTTTTTTTAAGCTCCCTGTGATTTGGCTATTAGTACATTATAATGTTTGATACGTAAACCTTTATGTTTAGTGTTGAAACAATCTAGCATCTGATTTGGTTTATATCCAAGAACATACAAGCATTGCCTCTATTGTTGATCACAGAAGGTCTATGGTCAGTTTCCAAAGCTGATCAGTGGGAACCAAGATGAAACAAAATACTTTTTGGAAAGTATATAAATATTGTGTTTATCTTGGAGTTGACCATTTCCTTTGTTTCTATCAAGAGTATCTACCTGCACCACTAATTTGGAGGTGTAGATTTAAAGTCATTAGTTGCAGGATTAGAGAGGACAATTTTCACTCTGGGCTGGTGGCTCTCTGCACGTCTGCCTGAAAGGGGGATAGAAGCCGGATCCCTATAACGTTTTAACAAAACTTGGATGTGTACTAGACAACTCATAATTTGTAAGACTATGAACAATAGCTTGATTAAGCTCTTTACCACCACAAACATGATGGTCAATTGGTTGTCTCCTAGGTTATAATTGATTTGATTCTGTGAATTTATGTTTACTCCAATTTCTTTTGTCTCAGGTTAAATGAGTTTGCCAAGCACATCAGCGGGGAGGGGTGTAAGTATTATTTGTCTAAGATTAAGATTGGATTCCATTAGTTTTGTCTTTTCATCTGATAGCTCATCCAAGTGCTCATTCTTTTAGTATCTGCTTCAGTAATAAGTGCTTGGACTTTTAATGTATGGTAACTGGATACTGAGATGTGCAGTACTTGTGATTGGAAAAGACACTGACACCTGACTGCATTCTTCTTTGCCAAATGACTGAATGGTGGCAACAGCTCTGGTCTACATTTGAGAGGTGCAGCTAATCAAGCAAGTCAGAAAAGTGAGTCTTGTAAAAAAGAGTCCCTTTCATTTGGCTCACTGTAGCACAATAGGGTCCAATGAAAAAGTCCACTTTTTGTATCTCCAAAAAATGTTCATTGTAGTGAGAGGAAGGAATGATGTGTTTAAACAACTACCAAGAAAAGGATTCTGATTAAAGCTGCCTTGCAGTGATGGAACATGTATCACTGACCTTCCTTTAATTCTCAAAATGGTGTGAGTGCATTTTACACATTGAATAATAAAATGCGACATTTATTGCATACATTGTGATTAACTGATAATTGCATAGAAACATATATTCATCAGAGGAGAACATTTACTCTGTACACACAGCATTTCAGATATCTTGGAAAATAACAATGGGAAAATAATGCTAGAGTCGATGAGTAGTTATGTCCTTGGGTTTGTTATATGGTCACCAAATACCTATCTGTAATTAATTTTTGCATTTAATATTTTTATTACACATGAGTCCATGCCACCTAATTTACACCCAATTAATCTACATCCCCAGTTTGTTTTGAACAGTGGGAGGAAACCGGAGTCCCCAGGGAAAACTCACACAGACACGGGGAGAAAGTGCAAACTCCTTACAGACAGCACGGGATTTGAACCCAAGTCCTGATCGCTGGAGCTGTAAAGGCATTGCGCTCACCACTACACCAGTGGTTTTTAAACTGTCCCCCTAAATTCACATTCCACCTTAAGCATTCCCTATGCCTATATGATTAGTAAGGGATTGCTTAAGGTGATATGCAAGTGGGAAGGGAAGGTTCAGAACCATTGCTCCAGATCCAATTGTTACTGAAATATTTTGCTTGAGAAAATTATCATTGGCCCATTTTCTTTGGAGTTCTGAAACCGTGCACATAACGAGTCAATTAAGTATGATTAAAACAGTGGTTTTCAAACATTTCTTTCCACTTTCATACCACTTTGAATAATTACTAATCACAGAGCACTTAGGGATTGATTAAGGTGGAATGTGAGTCTAAGGGGGGCAGTTTGAAAACCACTGCGCTACACCAACTGTGGCGCCCTTTCATCACTGAGACCATCACCATTGATGAGAAGCTCATCTGGACCAGCCACATTAATATTATGGCTTTGAGGGCAGATCAAAGTCTGGGTATCCTGTTATGAATAGCTCTCCTCCTGACTCCCCAGAACTTTTCCAACTTCTGTTTGACAAGTAAGGCCAGTGTTGAATGTTCTCCTCTTGTCCCAAGACATTTGAGGCTATCTGGGGGTTAAGCAACCTATATCCTCAGCATCTTTTTTAAAAGTTGTCAGGACCCTCTGAAATCTCTCTCCTCACCTTAAACTTATGCCCTCTAGTTCTAGAATTGTCTGCCCTGAGATTGGGGTGGGGGGGGGTGGGGAAGCATTCACTTTATCCTTTGAAAAGTTGCCCCTCAACCTCCTTTTCTCCAGGGAGCTCAGCCTCTCAGTGTATCTCAAGCCCTCCAGTCCCTGAAAATATCCAGATAAATATCCATCTGCCATTCTCTGTCTAAATTTCCAACTGATCTATTTCGTGCTGTGTCCTTTGATAATCTTACTATCCCCAACTTTTCATGTTGTCTGCAAACTTATTAAACAACCCACCCACATTGTCTGAATCACTTGTATATATCACAAACAGCACAGAACCCAATATTGAATCAGAATTGCTTGTCATAAGCAAGTTGTGTACAATGTGTTGTTTTGCTGCAGCAACACGATGCAAACCTCAGATAAACCACCTTACAGAAATACATAAAAGTAGTGCACAAAAGGTCAAAGTAAGGCTGCATCTTTGGTTCACTGATCATTCAGGAATCTGATGGCAGAAGGGAAGAAGCTGTCCTTGTGCCACTGAGTGCTCGTCTTCAGTTTCCTGTACCTTTTTTCCTGATGGTAGCAGGGTGAAGAGGGCCTGGCCTAGATAGTGGGGGTCTTTGAGGATAGAGGCTGCCTTTTCAAGACATTGCCTCGTGTCGATGTCCTCAATGGAGTGAAGTCTGGTGTCTGTGATGTCGCAGACCGAGTCAACAACCCTCTGGAGTTTTTTCTTGTCCTGAGTGTTGGTACCTCCATACCAGACAGTGATGCAACCAGCTAGGATGCTCTCCACAGTACACCTGTAGAACTTTTTGAGAGTCTTTGGTGGTATGCCGAATCTCCTCAAACGCCTCACTAAGTATAGCTGTTGGCGAGCCTTCTTCGTGATTGCATCAACTTGGAGGCTCCAGGACAGATCTTCGGAGATGTTGGCACCTAGGAATTTAAAGATCTTGACCCTCTCCACTACTGACCATCGATGAGGACTCGTTTGTGTTCTCTTGATTTCTGCCCGAAATCCACAATAATCATTCTTCTCTTTGTTTTGCTAATATTGAGTGCAAGGTTGTTGGTGTTATACCAGTCAACAAGAAGATATATCTCCCTCCCGTAAGCTTCCTCATTGCCGTTTGTGATTCTGCCGACAACCGTGATGTCATCAACCAATTTGTAGATAGCATTGCAACTGTGACTGGCCACACAGTCAAGGTTGTATAATGAGTAGAGCAGTAGCATCCTTGAGGTGCTCCTATGGTGATAGTGAGGAGACGACGTTGTTTCCAATTCGTACTGACTGTGGGGTTCTGATTAAGAAGTCCAGTTTCAGAGGGTGTGCCCAGGGTCTGGAGTGTCTTAACCAGCACTGTGAGAATAATGATGTTGAAGGCCGAGCTGTAGTCGATGAAGAGCAGCCGTGTGTATGAATTGCTGTTTTTGCGGTGATTCAGAGCTGAGTGGAGAGTTGCGTCTTCTGTGAAATGATTGTGGTGATGGGTGCAGTGCAGTGGGTCCAGTCCTTTGCCTAGGTACGTGTTAATTCTGGCCATGACCAGTCTCTCAAAGCATTTCCTCACAGTTGATGTTAGTGCAAATGGGCGGTCATCATTGAGGCAGCTCACACTACTCTTCTTGGGGACCAGGATGATTGATATCTTTTTGAAGCAGATGGGAACCTCCAACTGCAGCATTGAGAATTTAAAACACTCTGGCTAGTTGGTTACCACAGATTTTCAGTACCCTGCTATGTGCACTGTTGGGAGTCTGGCACCTTGCAAGGGTTCAGCCTCACGAAAGATGTTCTGATGTTAGCCTCAGACAGATAACACGGGTCCACAGCCTTTGCAGGGATTCTCATAGGCACTGTTGAGTTCTCATTCTCCAAGCGGCCACAGAAGGTGTTCAGCTCATTGGGTAATGAAGCATCACAGCAATCTAAGGTGTTTGCCCTCACCTTGTAGGCTGTAATTTATCCCTACAGATCACCATTGGTCATAGTGCAACACTTTTAGACAGCATTAAAATAGGCCCTTCAGCCCAACATGTCAATGCCAATCTGCTTCCCTGTGTTTGGTCCACATCTTTCTAAACATTTGCTGTTCTTGTACCCATCTAAATGTCTTTTAAGTATAGTTACTATACCCCCTCCACCTCCAGTCTGAATACCACTCCTCCACCAAAATGCATGCAATTCTAATTTCAAAATATCAAAAATCAATCCTGCACAAAAGAGTACTATGGTAATATCTTTAGCAGAAAGAATACAGTGCTTCAAGAAGGTGACTGTCATTTTCCCAGTGGCATTTAGTGGAGAGCAAGATCTCTGAAAGCTGAATAAATGAAAGGAAAATTAACATATTGATTGCTTCTTGAAAAGTTCACACAAGGTTTTAGATCAGCAAGAAGATTTTTGTAAACCTAATCGAGCAGTCTAACTAAAACCCATATGTGTGTTTTTTTTTTCCAGCAAAAGCGGCCTCTGTCCGAGCGTTACTATTTGACATTTCCTTCCTCATGCTGTGTCATGTTGCTCAGACTTATGGATCTGATGTGAGTGCAATCTGGGGTTATAAATCTATTGGGAATGAAAATTGATGTGCCTAACTTGCATCCATCGTGTCAACTATTGATGAAAGTTGTCCCGACTAATAATCACATATCGTTGAAAATATACTGATGGATTTTTGTTCCACTTAGTCTTCCCTGAATGTACTTGCAGTTGAATCAGATTTTGATTACAATCAATGGATCTTGTCTTTAGTTTTGACATTTTAATGAAGTTTCTTTAGAGCAGCGAACACACTGTTTTCTAGTCCGCATTGGCCACTTTTTGCTGGTGCCTCCGTGGAGACCTCTAGCTATGCAGTGACCTCAAATAGAATATATTACTTTTCCTTGACATCACATGCACACATTCTGCTGCACTTAGACCCAAACACTGAAGGTGATCTTATTTGGAAGTTTGAGGCTACCTTTGACATTAACAAAATGGGCTGAATATACATGACTGCAGACAGAGGTGCTAAGGAATTTGGCTCCCAACATGTGGTTATGTTTAAAGATCTTTCTCCTCTCCTTACTGTCAATGTCCTCTGCCATTTCACTGATCTCTCTCCAAAGACTTCTATGCATAGAACAGTACAGCAGAGGAATGAGCCCTCTGGCCACAGAGCCTGTGCTGACCACGATACCAATTTAAACAAATTCCCATCTACCTGCATTTGGTCTGTTTCCATCTATTTCCTGCCTGTTAATGTGCCTATCTTGATCTCTCTTGAGCATTGCTATTGTATCTACTACTGCCACTTTATGTATTTAAAGAAAAAAAAACTTTGCTCTCACATCTCCTTTAAATTTTCCCCCTCTCACCTGAAAGATATGCCCATTTAATATTTGAGATTTCCACTCAATGAAAATTAATATTTACCCAATCTCTGCCACCCATAAATATATAAACTTCTATCATGTTGCCTCTCAGCCTCTACTTCTGGAAAAAAGATTGGTTTTTCCACCCTCTCAACATAGCTCTCTAATCCAGGCAACATCCTAATGAGCCTCTTCTACCCTTTTTCCAAAGCATCTATATCCTTCCCATAATGCAGCAACCAAACACGGCTACAGAATAGCTGAACTTAGGAGTTGGTCAGTAGGGTAAACCAGGGTGTTTAATGAAACATGTCGACTCACAGGTCATCGCTTCAGCAAACTGGATGGGCTGTCGTTTTGCTTTCTGATCTCCATTTCACAGTTGCAATTCTAATTTTTCCAATTGCTGAAATTCCAGTGAATGATGCTAATTTAACACTAATTTCCAAAAACAATTTATGATGCTATTGTTGAGATTTTGACAGTTATTGAAATGTTTATTTGAAGCAGTTAAGCATTAACGTGCATAGGAATAGTGAAAGTTTGTTTCTCCATCCAAAAGTGATCTTTTCTGAAAATTTAATCTTGATTTATTACATTAGCTTGCATAATTTGGTCAGTTGTACTTAAACAACAGTTCTTATCGCTGATAACCTGGTCGGACTATCCCAGACTCTCACATTACTGACTGATGTTTCCTGTTTTGTCAATTTGTAGTTTTTCAGAGCACTGCTATTTTATGTAAGTAATGAGCAAATCCTTTAGGCTGAATAAATTAAGAAATTGATTTTTTTTCTCCCTATTTATTCATTTTCTTAAGTTCTACAGAAGTATAGTTTGAAAGTTAACTTCGCCATGGTTACTTTAAATTGATGATCTCAACATCCATTAGAGTTATAATAACAGGCCCTTTTGACCCACTAGCCTGTGTTACCTAATTACACCCAATTGACTCTCACCCCTGTTAAGTTTGGAATGGTGAGAGAAAACCGGAGCACCCGGAGGAAACCCAGGCAGACCCAGGGAGAACGTAAAAACTCCTTAGACAGTGCCGATTCAAACCCAGGTTGCTGCCACTCTCTGACTGCCACGCTAACAGTGCCACCCTTGACATTTGGCAGTTGCCATTCCCAATTCAATCAAGATTCTTGTAATAATGGATGTACCAAACAACTGAGCATTTGCTTCCATAAATAAGATATTTGTATCCTATTTCCTGATTTTTGGCTGCAATTTTTTTTTTTTTTTTTTTTTTTTTTCTTCACACCTGATGCTTAGTTTGATGTTTTAATTACACCAAAAATCTGACAGGGTTTGTATTCAGTGTTGTGATAGTTGTTTCCTCATTCCATACCCTTTTTTTTAAAAAAGACTTTTATGATGTTACATCCTATGGACATGAAAGTTGACCCATAAACGGACATTTTATTTATTTTTGTTGTTGCGTTAATGATTTCATTCTAATTTTGTCAAAACTTTGTTTTGATTCCAGGTAATTCTGTCAGAGCCCTGCACGTCAGCTGAGGTGGTATTCTTTGAGACATGGATGCTGACTTGCATGCCTGAAGAAGGGAAAATATTAAATCCAGAGCAGGGGTTCCGTGCAGATCCCACTAAAGTGGAGTCATTGATGTCTCATCTGAATTCTTCTGCTGAAATGAAACTTGTGTATGTTCCTATCTGTTTTTTTTTTAATTATTTTTGCTTGGTTTTTATTTTCAAAGTACAGATTATTTAGAGTTCAGTATACCTGTGCGTCAGGTAGGATAATTTGTTCTGAGGAAAAACTAAAAATGTATTAAATATTCATCATTTTAAGCACCAGTTCTCTAGGACATTTCACTGAGCTATTATAATATGTCGCTTTATAGAAAATGTTCAATGCACCACATGCTATCTAACTTTCTACAAAGTATCAATGTGATTTCCACCTCAATGAGATATCAGCATCTCATCAAAAAAACAATGAAAGCATCACATCTGAGTTGTATTATAAAGAACATTAAATACAGCAAAATGTTCGAAGACATGTGGTTGTCGAGCGGAATCTAACATTGAACCACATATGGAAATCTAGGGTAGATGGGTAAAATCTTGGCTTGAGAGAGGTTTCGAGGAGGAAAGAGAGGCACGCACAATTAACCTGATCTCACTATTGCTTAGGATCTTGGTGAAGTGAATAAATTTATGTATGTTCAAGGAAATTAAATTGGAGAACTGCAGTGATCTTGGTTGGATTGAAGGCTGAAGAGATCAGAGAAAAGAGAAGTAAAACTTTTAGTTGAGATGTTGCGTAACTGGGAGCTAATGCAAGTCAGTAAGAGCGGGGATAGTGGGTGAATATGAATATAGGCACTTACAGATGCTAGAATGAGTATGTTTAAAATAAGATTGCAAACAACCAGATAAATACTGGGAAAAGCAATGAAGACTTTGCTGAACAATTGGCAACTGTGACCAAAGACTGGCGCTTCTGGTGTGGATTTGTCATTGACATCTGTCTATCCAATAATTAGTTTGAATATTCTGACATTAGCAATTCAACGGACTTGCTGCTTAAAATTATGGATATTTAATACATTTTGAATTTATGGCAGAGTTGGAAAAAAGAGTTGAAGTTTAGCTAGGTGATGGCATTATACGTATGGAAAACCTGTTTTGTGATAACGCTGCTTTGAAGAACTGAAGATGAAAACGAGAAGTAGATTTCTGAGAGACACCAGAGGTGACAGGTCATTGAAGCCATAGCAGCTAATTCTCTGGCTATATCTACACAAGCTCTGAATGAGTTTCTTCAGTGATATTGGAAAGGTATCAGAGAAAGTGGAGAGGTCATTTGTGTCTGAACTAGCCAGCAGATTGCGAGAAATGAGAAGAAGTTGATAAATTTTAGTGTTGTTTTGGTATTTTGCTTGACATCCATATTATTCAACTTCCATTAATATAAAAAAGATCTATGAGTTGATAATTTCTTAATTGGCAGCTTTCAAACTATTTGGCTAAGCTATCAATTCTTTTCTGTGCTTTTTACAAAAAACTGTTCTCCCTGTTACAATGTTACTCTTTGGATTACAATGTGTAATATATACTTGGAAGAATCAAACTCTTTTATTCTCAAGCCAGGTGAAGTGGCACGAAGTATGTTCTTGTACACCAGCAGCCATTCTAGAGGTCCTCAATGCTTGGGAACATGGGTTGCTGACGTTTGAAGCTGTGCAGGTAATTTTTGGATTTTGCTCGGCACGGTATGTTGCTGTCAATATCAGAAATACAAACATTGACTCTAGGTTCATGCCTTCGGATTGCACCATCATCACTGTGTAGGGTCTAATTGGTGAGACACTGCTCATTTAAGCCATACAAATTTAGCTAGTGCCAAGATGGCAGTAGAATGACCTCTGGATTAGGTAAAGGAGAATTAGCAAGGTTTTACAGGAACTTCAGTGGAATATCTTACTAGCATAAAGAATAGTGAAGTGAGTGAGGAGCTGAAGGCCTCTGAGAGTGGTGAAGCTGCATACCCCTACTGACATCAACATTTTTAAAAATGAGATGACTAACATTAATAGTATAGGAAAGTGAGGATATATTTATTTGTACAATAAACTTGCTGCACTTTTTTTTAAAAAAAAGCTATTGTCTTATTCTGGTGGTGCACAGATATCATCTAAATATTCAAGAAATCATTTCATGGCTTTGTTCTAAGTGTGTTGATAGTTTCCTTCCTCTATTTACTTTGAACCTTAGTTGATTATTCTTTGCCCTTTATTCTATCTCATCTTTTTTGAAGACTAGAGGTGTTTTTTTTCTGCTCTTAATTGTTACATTAGGCATTATACAGAACTGCTTTTGTGTCAAATCCGTTCTGGCCTTTTCTGTGCCTTAAAATTAGCACAAATTGAGGAAATGGGTTTGAAAGTTGATCAATACAATTGCGAAAAGATTTGCATGAGCTCCAGCTTTTTCTAGAAACATGTTGTCTGAGCTATCATTCATTGCACAAATGCAGGAGTGCTTGGGCAGGATTAATGGGAGCTGTTTCAGGAGCCTGTTGGAATAGATCGTGTCCCATTGACCATGTTAAGGTGGAAAAAGTAGTTATTACACCTAGACCCATGCAATTGCTCTGTGCCCTGTTAGAAAGAATAAATTTGTATGACTCATTTGATTTCTTCTGAACCAGAAAATCACTGATAATATCAAGGGGAAGATTTGCAGCATGGCAATCTGTGCAGTAGCATGGTTGGTGGCGCATGTTCGGATGTTGGGTTTGGAGGAACGTGAGAAACCATTGCAAATGATCTGTCAGCTTGTAACACCACTCTATGCAGAGAATACCCTTCAATTCTACAATGAAAGGTAATTTCATTGCATAATAGATTTGATGGAGGAGTGGGGTGGGGGGGAAACATGGAAAATCTGTTTGATTTTGAAGATTGACTTCAAATATTTTTATTTCCTTTCTTCAGCTGTTTGGTTGGTAAACTTGAACGAGCTCTCCAAGGCTGAATGGGGAGTTGATGCTTTGCTTCTAGGATTGTCTTAGTTCTACTCTGAGACTGGCCTAGGTTGTACTCCAGCTAAGCCGGGGAGAGATGTTTTTATCATAGTGTTCATTTCCTGTCAAGAAAAATGTTGAATTCTGCTCTCTACCCAAACTAGTCAAATCTGCGAGTTTATTTGCCCCCATGACTCGAAGCATTGTGCTTCATCGCCTTCCACCACTGATAGCTACTTAAAAATGTGTTATCATTTTTAGTCCATGGATGGATTAATGAGCATGAAGAGATTGCATCTCATTTTTATGTATGCTTTCCCTTCATTTAGATTAATCTTTCTACTGGCTCATGAATAATCAAATATTTGCTGATTTCACTTGGATTACCATTGCAGATTGTAGCTCAACAAATCTTTTGTATTCCATTGCATAATCACAAAGAATTATTACTTCTCAATTTTGTGGTAATCAATTCATCTTAATATTTCTCCAAGTAAAAGCACAATTATGGCTACTATGTAGCAACCCGCGCACAGACTGGCCCACAAAATGGCTGACGAACGCGGCGATCGCACAGACCTGGGGGTGACCTCCTGCACGGTGGAAAGACAGCGAATTGTGGTGGGAACGTCGACCAATCCCAGGCCGGCGCTCCGATGACACGATCTTCTGACATCGGCGCCTAGGGCCCATATAAACGTGACAGCCAGTGCAATAAACCAATCTCGACTTCCAGGCTTTGGTACACGTGTCATTCTTCTCCTGGCCGCGTAGCGCGATCACTATATTGGTGACACCCCCCCCCCGCCCCCCAACTGGTCCAACCGGCAATTGGACCCAGAGACAGCATACCAGGCGGAGCCACCAACCATCCGTGTGGTCTCAGGCTCCTAACATTGTGCGTGTTGCAGCTACATGTGTGGTTCCAGCAGGCTGATGCTCAGATCCAGCTTCAACATATCACTGCTGACAACACCAGATACTTTTGCATCGTGAACACCCTTGATCAGGACACAACGGCAAGGGTCAGAGACTTCCTACGGCAGCTTCCGGAGCAAGGCAAATACGCAGCCCTCAAAGAGCTACTAACCTGCACTTTCGGGCTCTCCTGGCGTGAGCGTGTTGCCCAATTGCTGCATATGGACGGATTGGAGGACAGGGCCACGTCCACCCTTGTGTACAAAATGCTCACTTTGACCGAGGCCCATAAACCTTGCCTGCTCTTCGAGCAGATCTTTCTGGAGCAACTGCCCAAAGATATCCAACTCTTACTCAAGGATGAGGACTTCATCAACCACCCCACCGGAGGGTTGCAGTCCAGGTGGACATACAGTTGAGAGCACCATTGTAGACCGCACCATTGTAGACCACATCAGCAAGCCCCACGAACAGCCGACTGCAAGACAAAGATTAGTGGAGAGGCAAGTTAATACCCTGGTACAATTCCACTATCATCAGCGATGGGGTGCGGAGGCCCGTCGATGCCACCCACCCTGTGGGTTTCTGGGAAACGTCCTGGCCAAACGTCATTGATGGCTGCAGCGATTGGCCCACATGATAGCCTCCTCTATGTTTGGGACTCCTTGTTGGACAGGCGTTTCCTGGTCGACACCAGCACCGAGATAAGTGTCCTGCCTACCACAGGCCTCTAAACCCACAATGGCAAGCAGGGCCCAGCGCTGAAGGCGACCAACAGCTCCTCCATCTGGACTTTTGGTGCCTGCACCATCCCCTTTCTGTTCGGCAGCAGCCAGTTTACATGGGCCTCATGACAGTGTAGCGACCACTCCTGAGGGCCGACTTCCTTCGTGCCCACTGCTTGCTCAAAGATCTCAAGGGACGGCACGGTGCACGCCAGAAGCTTTCAAACTCTATCTCTGGTGGAAACCAAACTAGCCCCACCTTGACTCTATAACGCTTTCCGACCACGAGTTCACCCACATCCTGGCAGAGTTCCCCTCGATAGTAGCACCACAGTTCTCCACGGTCGAGCCAAAGCACTGGGTAAGGCACCATATTCTGACCGAGGGAGGGCCCCCCTGCTCCACTCCAGGGCACGCAAACTCTCTCCCAAAAAATTCAGTCCAGCAAAGGAGGAGTTTAAGAAAATGGAGGAGCTGGGGATTGTGCAGCGCTCCGACAGTCCCTCCACATAGTGCCAAAAACAGCAGGGGAGGGGGGTGGAGGCCATGTGGGGACTACTGCTGCCTCAACGAGGCCACCACACCTGACAGGTATCCCGTTCCTTACATCCAAGACTTTGCTATCAACCTGCAAGGGGCATGGGTGTTTTCCAAGGTGGATCTTATCCGGGGGTACCCCCAAATCCCAGTTCACCTCCAGGATATCCCCAAGACCATGATTATAACCCCCTTTGGCTTCTATGAATGCCCTTTGGGGTGAAAAACATGGCATAAACTTTCCAGCGGCTGATGGACGCAGTGGGCTGGGACCTCCCATTTGCGTTCATCTATTTGGACAATGTCCTTATTGCTAGCTGTAGCCGCAAAGACCATGCAGCCCACCTGAGATAACTGTGTACCTGCTTGAGTGAGCTCGGGTTGACAATTAACCCACGAAGTACCAATTCAGCCTGGACACTATTGATTTCCTGGGACACAGAATAAACAAACATGGGGCAACACCCCTCCCCAAAAAGGATGAAGTGGTCCAGCACTTCGCCAAGCCACATACAGTAAAAGGGCTACAGGAATTCGCCAGTATGATAAACTTTTACCACAGATTCATACCGGCAGTGGCTCACATTACGTGCCCCCCTTTTCGCGCTGATGGCGGGCAAGTCAAAGGACATTAGCTGAAATGATGAGTCTTCAAGGGTTTTCCTTAACGATAAAGATGCACAGGCCAATGCCACCCCTGATCCACCCTGGACCTGACGGTCGATGCCTCCAGCACAGAGATAGGAGACGTACTGGAACAGCTCATTGAAGGCCAGTGGCAACTACCCCTTGCCTCTTTCAGCTGGCACCTCCGAACCCCGGAGCTCAAATACAGCGCCTTCGACCGAGAGCTATTGCCGCTGTACCTGGTGATAAGACATTTCTGTTACTTTTTGGATGGTCAGTAATTCCAGGTCTTCACTGATAACAAGCCGCTGATCTTCACCTTCCATAAGGTATTGGTGTTGTGGTCAGCCCGACAACAGAAACATCTCCTACGTGTCCGAATTTACCAATGACATTCAGCACATTTGCGGGGTAAAGCAACGTGGTAGCTGACGCTCTGTCACGTCCCTCAATCAAGTTGGTACACCCCCTGTCCCAGGGGATCGACTATGTGACTTACGCCAAAGCACAGCAACAGGACCCTGAGATCCCCGTGTATAAGGCAGCTGTCTTGTCTCAGGGTGGAAGTCATCCCAGTCGGCCCAGATAACCTGACATTACTGTATGACGTCTCCATCAGCAGCTCCCTCCCCATCGTCTCAGCCGCATAGAGGTGCCAGATTTCAATGCCATACACAACCTGGTGCATCCTGCAATTCGAGCCACGGTCAAGATGGTGGCTAGCAGGTTTGTCTGCATGGCCTCCTTAAGCAGGTGGGCCAAGACCTGCACGAATTGCCAGTCCGCAAAAGTGCAGGCTCACACAAGGGAGCCCGCACAAACTTTTGAACCAGCGCAGTGCAAGTTCAGCCATGTACATATTGATATAGTGGGGCCACTACCCACGTCCCATGGGGCAAAATACCTACTTACCACTGTTGACCACTCCATGAGGTGGCCGGAGGCAGTCCCACTGGCTGATCCTACCACAGAAACATACACCAGGGCACTCATCGACACATGGGTGTCTAGATTTGGGGTCCCAAAGCACCTAACCACAGGTGGGGGGGCGGGGGGCGCACAATTTACCTCTGGGCTCTGGGCAGCACTGGCTAACTTCCTGGGAACACAACACCACACCTCGGTGTACCACCACCAGGCCAATGGGTTGGTGGAGTGGTTTCACAGGCACCTCAAGGCAGCCTTGATGGCCTGGCTCAAGGGTCCGAACTGGGTGGACAAACTGCCTTGGATCCTGCTGGGGATTCGCACCACTGAAGGAAGACTTCAAAGCCTCAGCAGCGGAGATGGTCTACGACCCGTCCTTAATCATTCCGGGGGAGTTCCTGGCTCCTGACAAATGTCCAGGAGACCCCACGACCACCCTTGAGAACTTGTGGCGAAAACAAGGGTCCCTGATCCTGTGACAACCCCCACTACATGGCCAAACTAAGCATAACATCCCCAGGGACTTGAGACTTGTCAATATGTGTTTGTGTGAAGGGGCACACACCGGCTGCCCCTACAACTACCCTACAAAGGGCCCTGCAGGGTCGTCAGGGACAGTGGCTCCACTTCCATCCTCAACATCAGTGTTATGGAGGAGACTTTTTACCGTCAACTGCCTGAAGTTGGCATATCTGAACTGTAACCAGCCACTCCTCCCCCTAGGTCACGAGCAGACCGCCCAAGTCGATGGACAACGGCCCAATTGGTGGTTTTGAGGGGGGGGGGGGGGGGTCATGTAGTGGCCTGCACATGGAGACGTGGACCGGCTCACAGACTGGCCAACGACGCTGTCCTGAGGGTGACATCGGCTGTCGTCCCAGGTCACCTCCCACATGGCAGGAAGACCGTGAACTGTGGTGGGAATGCCAGCTAATCCCAGATGCTCCAATGACGCTGGGCCCTGACATCAGCACCTGGGGCCCACATAAATGCGATGGCCAGTGCAATAAACCAGTCTCAACTTCAAGGCTTTGGTGTTTGTTGTGTGTGTGTGTAGTTTTTCTCCTGCCCACGTAGCGCGTACACTACAACCAGTTATATAAATATTGTGCGTTTTGTATATTCTTATTCCAAAGGAACCTTCATTTCTTTGTGTTTTGTGACTGGCTGGTACTCCTGTGATTAAACACACTTTGGCAATGGTGGCTGAGGTTACTGAAGCAGGGCCTTTTTGGGATAATTATTCTCCGTTACTTTACTCCCTCTGCTGAAGATTGTTTAATTTTGCCAGTACCCCCTACTAACATGTTAGAGTGATTGTACAGGAGTCCACATAGTTTGCTCCATTTCACAGACAAGAATCTTCAATCATGTGTATTATCTGAAAAAAAGGCATTGGAAGATAAATTGAAAGATGGTTCTTTTTTTTTACTTCCCTGGTCCATAAATGCTGTGACTGTTTGTAACTCCTACCTTAGAATCATTGAAAGGGCAAAATGCACACCTATCAAGTCTCGCCAATTCCTTCAAGGATCAATCCATTTAGTATCATTTCTCTTCTCTGTCTTCCATCTTCAAGCAGTTTTTAATTCCCTTCAGGCTTATCCATTTCTCTTTCAAATACTACCGTTAAATATGTCACATTTTTAATTAGAGCATTCCAAACCATAACTGCATGAAAAGATTTTATCTTGTATTCTTATTAATCACCTTAAACCAGTCCTTTTATTGCCATTTTTTAACGAACAACTCATGATTTTAAATGTCTCTAAGAATAAAATCCCTAGCTTCTCTGTTCACTGTAGAGAACTGCCATCACTCATTCCTGTTATTATCCTGATAAATGTCTTCCTTGTGCTCTATGAAACCTTCATGTCCTCTGATGTGTGGTCATTGAAACGGATACAATGCTCCAACTAAGCTAGTGTTCTGTATGCATTTAGCATAACTTTTTGGCTTTTGTACTCAATTTAGAAATCTTGTATGTGCTGTTTTCAAAAATCTATTCTCAAAGTTCAGAACAGTAAAATCTGTTAATTGAATGTTTTCAATTGATCAATTTCAATCAATGGATAATTTGCATTTAGTACATTATTAGATTGGAATGTCTAAGCTGAGTCAGTTTATTCACTGTTACCAAGAAAACCTGTCATTCATGCTCCCATTTTTGTTTTCCTTCAGAGTTGCCATCATGAGCTTGATCTTGGAGCAGATGTGTGCTGATGTCCTGCAGCAGACAGCAACCTCCATAAAGTTTCCTTCAGCAAATCTGGACCCTATCCCGTACCGCAACCTGCTGCCAGTGAAGAAGCCAATTAAGGAGGTGCTCATTACCAATTTCAACAATATACTGAATAAGGGCTGGGTGGATAGCCGTTCCATCCATGTATTTGAGGCACTGCTGCATATGGGAGGTGTATACTGGTTCTGCAATAACTTAGTCAAGGTGGGTAGACGTGTGGAGTGATTTGCATTAATCTTATGTTTATAGAATTGCATTCTGTTAGGATTAAGCTATTTTGAAATAATAAAACAGTTTGTTCTAAGTTCTGAATACCACTATACATGACTTTGATACACATTGTAGATGGCTGTAACTTTTGAAATGAAAATCTCCTTATTTTTCAATTGTGCAAATTTCCACTTGAAGCATTCTATTCCATTGCAACGTGAATGTGAAAATCTTGAAGATATTTATTCTACCTGGCAACCTTTACTTCTGATTTCCATTGATATAAAATATCGGTCTGAATGCATCTATCAGCAAATATAATTATAGAATGCATTCAAATAATCTTTAGTTATAGATGAATCAAAAGATCCACAACCTGCTGAGGATGAGATTGATGGCATTTAAGGCTGCTGATCCAAATCTCTGCAGGAAGTCGCGATAAAACCTGCAGAAGGCCATCTCAGCATCAGAGGCAATTCCAAGGGAAGCTAGAGGCAGAATCAGATACTCGCCAGTTGTGGCAAGGATTGCAGGCCATTACATCCTACAAAGCAAGGGTGAACGCCATAAATGGCTGTGATGCTTCACTACTTGATGAGTTGAACACCTTTTATGCTTGTTTTGAAAATGAGAATCCCTTCAGAAGCTGGCAACCCTGTGATATTTGTCTCTGAGGCCAACCTCAGAATATCATTCAAGAGGGTGAACCCTCAAGGCGTCAGGCCTTGATGGCTTACCTGGCAGGGTACTGAAAATCTGCGCCATCCAATTAGTTGGAGTGTTCAGACATTTTCAACCTCTTATTGCTGCAGTTGGAGGTTCCCACCTGCTTCAAAAAGGCATTAATCATCCCGGGGTTCACGAAGAACAGGGTGAGCTGCCTCGACGACTACCGCCCAGTAGCACGAACATTTACTGTGATTAAATGCTTTGAGAGGTTGGTCATGGCCAGAATTAACACGTACCTAAGTAAAGATCTGGATCCACTGCAATTTGTCTGCTGTCACAATTGCTCCACACCAGGTGCAATATCACTGACTTGCCACTCAGCATCTAGTTCATCTACAAGAGGCAGAGTTTTAAGAAAGCATCCTCTATCCTCAACACCCAGGCCATGCCCTCTTCACACTGCTACCATCAGAAGGAGGTACAGGAAGCTGAAGGTGAACACTGAGCGGCACCAGAACAGCTTCTTCCCCGCTGCCATCAGATTTCTGAATGGGCAATGAACCACAGACAATACCTCACTTTCTCTTATTTTACACGAATTTATTTATTTTTAAATGTAATTTATAGCAATATTTGCACTATAAAGCTGTGCAAAACAGCAAATTTCATGACCTGTTCATGACAAATTCTGTTTCTGAGAACTGTAAGCATTTAATATTGCATGTTCCACTCATTCCTTATCTTCAGAAAGAGTATGACAACCTTGTTTGTTAATATAAATATTCTGTTTAGAAACAAGAGATTTTCCAGCTGTAAAACCATTGCTATAACTGTTGGGCCACATATTTCTTAATATACATGTGTTGCAGCCACTTCTGATATTTTCTGGAAGGCAGACAATTCAAGGTCTTCACAGACCACAAACCACTGACTTTTGCCTTCCACAAAGTGTCTGTCCCGAGGTTGGCCAGGCAGCAGAAGCACTTTTCCTACGTGTCCAAATTCACCACAGACATTCAGTACATCGCTGGCAAGAGCAACGTGGTGGCCGATGCACTCTCCTGACCCACCATCAATGCCCTATCCTAGGGCATAGACTATTCAGTCCTAGCCAGGGCACAACATGATGACCCTGAGATCCTGGTGTACAGGACGGCACTTTCTGGGCTGCAGCTGGAGGATGTTGTCATCATCCCTGGCAACCAGATGCTCCTCTGTGACATCTCCACCAGCAAATCCTGCCCCATCGTGCCGGCAGCATGGAGACGGCAGGTTTTTGACACTGTACACAGCCATCAGAACCACGGTAAAGATGGTGGCCAGCAGGTCCATCTGGCACAGGCTCTGCAAACAGGTCAGTCAATGGGCCAAGACCTGCAGCTCTGCCAGGTGTCCAAGGTGCAAACTTGCACTAAAGCACCTCCCCAGACTTTTGAGCCACAGCGGCATAGGTTCAGCCACGTCCACATCGGCATCATGGGGCCGCTACCGGTTTCCCATGGGGACGATACCTGCTCACTTTGGTTGACCGCTCCACAAAGTGGCTGGAGGCGGTCCCAATGGCTGATGTGACCATGAAGACCTGCGCCAGGGCATTAATCAACACCTGGGTGTCCAGGTTCGGAGTCCCGGAGCATCTCACCTACAACATGGAGCACAGTTTACCTCTGGGCAGTGGTAACCAAACTGTTGGGAACCCAACTCCACCATACTACAGCATATCACCCACGGGCCAACGGGTTGGTGGAGCGGTTCCACAGACACTTAAAAGCAGCCCTGATGGCCCAGATCAAGGGTGGGGGAGGAGCGGGTCGTGTAGCGGCCCGTGAACCAAGTCATGTCCCTACTCTCAAAATGGCCGGCGGATATGACAATCGGGAGGGTCCCTCAGGGACCAACAGCCATCGTCCCGCGTGACCTCCCGCCTGGTGTGAATGCCAGCCATTTGGAGGCCGGCACTATGATGACGCCATTCCTGTCATCAGAGGCAAGGAGTGAATATAAACCAGTGCTTTTCAAACTTCCCCCTAAACTCACATTCCACCTTAAATAATCCCTATGCCATCAGTGCTCTGTGATTAGTAAGGGATTGCTTAAGGTGGGACGTGGGTGGAAAGAAAAAATTTGAAAACCACTGTTTTAATCGTACCCAATTGGCTCGTTATGTGCACGGTTTCAGAACTCCAAAGGAAATGGGCCAATGAGAATTTTTCTCAAGCAAAAGATTTCAGTAACATTTGGGTGTGGAGTAGTGGTTTTCAACCTTCCCTTCCCACTCACATACCACATTAAGCAATCCCTTACTAATCACAGAGCATTTATGGCATTGGGATTACTAAAGGTAGAATGTAACTTTTTGGGTCAGTTTGAAAACCACGGATATAAACAGAGCCTGCAGTCCAATAAATCGGTCTTCGACCACAACTCGACTGTGTGTGTGTCGTTCTTACTCCACACTCTGCGTAGCATGCACGCTACACATGGTCCAAAATTGAACTATTCTAGATGGTGTTTTATGTAACAGGATTAGTATCTCTGTACTATTGAACTATTTCTAAATGCAAACTACTATTTCTTTTTATGACTTTAGGAGATTAGAATTGAAAATGAGATAAAATGATTTTTTTTAATGGTTTTTTTTAAACTTTATTTAAAGATTTTATCACAGGAATAAAAAGAAAAATTACATTTAAAGAAAAGATATAAAATAAAATAATATAATTACAATACAACATTAATAACCTAACTTAATTCAACCTAAAAATATATGTTGAAGAACATTTTGATTCTATGTGGCCAGAGATTCCCAAACTGGAGATGCACCAAGATTATACAAGTCTGGAAGAAGGAAGAGAATGTTCTTTTTTCTCCAGTTATGCAAGTAATTCGAATTTAAGGCCTTTATCATTTTCACAATCAGTGCTTTCCTGCTTCTCACCATTGCCCTTCGCTTTGTGTGATGGAATATTTTTAATCCCCTTTTCACTCAGTGACAAATTAAACTGTAATAACTACTTTTCTAATTTATTTTTTTTCTTTTTACTTAAATTTCCTTTTTAAAAAAATATTTAAGTCCACCTCAGTTTTTAATCAGCAGTTTGACTGTTGGAATTGTAGTTAGTCAATCCTCCCTGGAGCAGGGAGCCTGTCAGTCAAGGATGGGGGAAAATCCATTGTTTGGTTTAAAGTGAGGAAGATATGAAATAGTCCATTTTAGCTAAATTAAATTAAAGTGTTATCTATATAGTCAAAGAATGTTGAATTCTTGAATATAGAGGGGTCTGGGTATCCAGTGCATGAGTTGTACATTCAGCATTAATCACAATATCTTCCCAAAAGTAATTTCCAAGAGTTTTATTGCTCAGCCTGTCTCGCCTGTTCTTAGGAAGAATAATTACTGACTCTGTTACCAAATAATTGCCTGACCTGTACATTTTGTTCCTTTTTAGGAACTATTGAAAGAAACGAGGAAAGAGCACTGTTACAAAGCTGTTGAGCTCCTTCATAGTGTGTTTTGCTTGGACATGCAACAAATCACCTTAGGCCTGCTGGGCCATATCCTACCTGGGCTCCTGACCAATTCCTTAAAGTGGCAGATGCTCATGGATCCACCTGGAAGAGCACTTGCCAAGTATTTTTAAAATTATTTTCACCATTTCAATGCACTTTATTCTGATTGATTGAAAATGTTGTGGGCTTGTAACATAAATCCTTAAAGATAAAGAATTTCCATCAACTGACAAAAATGTAGTTTTTACATATGTAGTATTATATGTTCTCTAAAAGAACATGATTGAAAAGTAACCCATAATTGAATTCGGGATTGAATTTGGATGAAATTCAATGTCCACGATGGGTGAGTATTGAGCGCAGGTTTGTGCAGGGGTTCTTATTGGCTTCCATTTTAGGGGCTACATTCCCCTTTGCACTCATTAATGTGAATAAACAAATGATGAATCCAATACGAATATGGTTTCAATTTCGTTTTTTTTTGGACTGAACAAATTTGTCAAGTCCTATCTATTTTTTTTCTTCCTACTGTCCATAATTGAACAAGCTTTTCTTTTATGGAATATGAAAGGAACGGTATGTCTTTGTGGTTTATTTACGAATAACTGTCTCTTGTCTTTTGAGCATTGCCTAGATCAGATTTTCTTCAGATATCTACACATTAGGAACTTTTTAAATGCCAGTTTATCTAATTTTCAGATACCACATTTAGAATGAAGTTACTGATTAAAATGTTATGTTTAAACCCTTTTCAGAAGAGTTTTTAATAGCAACAATTTATGATTTGATCCTGAAATTATGTCCAGTGATTTCTGACCAAATTAAGAATGAATGGGAAAGAGAATTTCAGATCCCTTTACCAATAGAAACATTGGAGAAATTTCTCCAATTAGTGAACACTTCCTCAATGTGTGCTCGACACTCTTTGATACAGTTTAAGGTAGTTCATAGGGGCCGTATGTCCAAGGATAAGTTGGGGTCTATATGGGAGTAAAAACGAGCTATCTGTGACAGATGTCATTCTGAGGTTGCTTCCCTGACGCATATGTTTTGGTCCTGCCCTTCCCTGAAAAACTATTCAAAGATATTTTTGATATTATTTCAGCAGTCTTTCTCATTGACATACAACCTCATCCTATTTCTGCACTTTTTGGATGACTCTGGCCACTTGTCTGCTTCAGCTTATCAGTACATGCATTTGTTACTTTAATGTCCAGGAGATCCATTCTACTCAAATGGAAAGACCCTAAACCACCTACTATGTTTCAATGGTTTTCCCAAACTATAGCATGTTTAAATTTAGAATAAATTGGAAGTGGTACTGTTGACCCTTTAGTTAAATTTGAAGAAACAAGGAGGCCATTTAATCATCATTTTCACGTGATGTAAGTTGATCCTTTCCTAATCGTTTTTGGTGAGTGTAAGGGAGTGGAATTAACCACAAAATAATTGTTTAACTGCTGAAACGTGGTAGCCCAGTTTTTGTTTTCTTTGTTGTTTCTTATGGGGATATTTTTGTAATAAAACTTGATTCCTTTTCATATTTGGCCTTTAAGAGTTTGAGAGGCTCGATGTCTGTGGTTATATATGTTAACTGCTGTTGATGCAATCCCAATCTTTATCATTCTTATGCTATTAATCTTAAACTTGATAAAAAGATTGAAAAAGAAATAAAAGACATTGCTCTTTCAACTAATGATAATTGTGAGATCGTGCGATGTTTCCAAATTGTGCAAGTCTAACGTTGTCAGGCAAGTCTCAAGACCACATACCAGGTTTGACCTTTATACATTGGATTCCCTCTCACAGAATATCAGAGATTTACAGTTCTTTCCATCATGTTTGGGACAAAGACACTTTCTTTCTTTTATTTACCCCTGTGCTTCAGTTTTAAATTTGTAATTGAACAATTCACATGTGATTAAAGCGCACGATCCAGATTTTATTCAAGGTTATTTGTTTACATTTTGGTTTTACCACGTAGAAATTACAGCACACACGCACACAAAAGCCCGCTAAGTTTAAAAAGTTTGAGAATTTTCAAAAAGTCCAGCTTCTTGGATGGTCCAGATTTCTGGCATCCAGATTTTTAGACTTCTACTGGAAATTCATTTTTGAGGGTGGGCGCATTGTCCAAAGTCAAGACCTGGCATGACTCCCAAGCAAAATGATGTGGGAATTCTCTGAAGATATGCCTGGCAAGACTGGCCTCTCGCATAATTTGAAAACCTCCCAGGGCCTTGTGTTTAAGGAACAAGGATTCTACTCTGTGCATTCTTTAACTGTGAAGTTCAGCTTTACCGACCTAAAAGGCGGGTAAAGTTATGCTTGTATCAATCATTGGGGAATAGGGCAATTAAAGTTCCAATCATAAAATCTTGATCGCATGGTTATAGCACTAGATATTTCTTTGAGTTTTATTTCACTCGTAATTCATTGTTGGATTATGGGGAAATTCCATTATTTTACCTATTTCCTTTGTTTAATGTAGGTTGTCGGTCTGGTGTGCCCTGAGCTCCCATTCCTCACATAACAAGGGTCAGGCCACAGCCAAGCAGAGAAAAAGACACAAAGAAGATATTGAGGTGAGAACAGTTCCACTTCAATGATAAAATCCAACCAGATATTGATTCTGCTAGGAAAATTAATAAATTGATCCATAACCATTGGAACTGATTATAAATTATGAAAAATATGGCACCTGATCCAGAGTGAATAGTATTTCTATTAATATTACAACTTTCACATCTTGGAATGTTCAAAATGCATTACTACCAATAACATTGAGAACAGATGCTCATAAGAAAAATTGTACCGACAACATAAGGGATGTTGCACTAGAATGTCAGATTGTCATCCACAAGGTCGGGATTTATGTTGAGTATCATAACTATTATTTACTTGCATCCGTGCTTTGCAAATTTATCAAGCCATGGTGTAAATTTGGAGTTTTAATGAGTCAGTTATGTTAATAGTGGGCAGCCAACTACCAACTGTTTTCCATTCAAAGTTATTTCCTTCAAAAGCCAGCAAAGAAAATTGGAGGCCACAAAAAAAAGTTTCTTCAGTTGAGATACACTGCTGTACCCATCAATAACAATTTTTAAAAAGGGAAGAGGAGTTGGCCTATTTTCCCGGGCTATACCTATTGTGCATTGTGGTAAAGTGTTATTTGATGGTTGTATTCAACATAACAATTTGTATAGGGCTTGCCACTCAATGTATCATTGTTTTGATTATAAATTTCATTTCTATGTTTCACTGGTGAGCTTCTGTTTCAACAGGACTATATCAATTTATTCCCTCTGGATGACAGCCAGCCATCAAAATTGTTACGATTGTTAAGCTCAAATGAAGAAGATTCAAATGTCCTATCTAGCCCTGGTAGGTGCTCTTGACTTCAGTCACTTTGCAACTTATAGAAGAACAGTGGGTGTGGTTAAACATGTGGGTGTGATATATTGTTTCTCAGCTTGCCATTTTTAATGAGTAGAAGTCAAATCATGTATGTATTTTGAATACTCCTATAAAATATAAAAGTGTAAGACAAGACACATTGGCCACAGGAATTCCACAAATTCCTGTCTTTCTTTCTCAGAATCGTTGCTAAGACATGTAAGTAATATGTAATTTGAGTGTGTTCACTGGACATGACAGTGAAGCTGTTGACCTAAAAGAGCCGAAGGTACTAGATAGCAATCGCTCCTGCCTGTGATGTGGTTTACTTTGATTATGCACCATGATGAAGAGTTAAACGAGCACTTACCTGTGCAAAGTTTGATTATTATTTGAGCAATGGGAGTTGGTGAGTCAACGTGAGATCCAATCCACGCATGCGCAACCATTCCTCTACAGTCCAGAGGGGAGAAGCCACTGAACTTCAATGAGCTAAATTAAACGAACCAACCACAACACAAATCTGTGACTGAACAAATTTATTGCAACCATAACATCTTTATCCATAAACAAGAAAAAAGAGGGGAGGGAGAGGTGGGCATGTTGACTCACCAGCTCCCATTGGTCGAATAATAATTATCAAACTTCACAGTGGTCCGACAGACCATAATCAGTTCAATGGGTCCCCTTCCTGCAGCCTTGTTCAATCCACTGCGTGTAGGATGGAAGCTGTGAAACTCAGCCCATTTGAGTTTAAAGGTTTATTGTAGAACCTATTAAAGATTCCCCCATTACTCCATCCCACCTGGCGAAGCATATCCCATATAGGGACCTCTACCCTATTGGCTGCCGAGGTCACTGCCGCTCCAGTACAATGGTACTCAAACTGAGAAATATCCACTCCAGCCACTCTCATGACCTCCCGCAGCCATCTGGCCAACATTGGGAAGGCCAATAAGGCATTACCAGCAAATCCAGGCACCGTCTTCCTGTATCTTATTCAGGCACTTCACCACCGAGGGCAGGGGGGGGGGGGGTGGAGAGACATAAAAGTTAAATTTTTACCAGTCTAGGGTAAAGGCGTCAATGGCCTCCGCTTGGGGAACTGGCAGCCAAGACACAAACCTTGGCACCTGGATGCAAAACAAATCGATCTCCGACATGCTAAAGGTGTCTGCTAGCAGTTTAAAATATTTCTTACCCAGAGTCCACTCAGTGCTATCATTGAATTTCCTGGACATCAGGAAATGTCTAGTGGTATGTTGATCCAACCCAGCAGGTAGGTGGCGGTAACCCAAATGTTTCTTTGAATGCACCAGTACCAAGTCTCAACGGCTAACTTGTTACAGGAAGGAGATGTGAGAACTCCCATATTATTGAGGTAGGCCACTGCTGAAGTCTTATCGAACCTCAGCAGTACATGAATGTCATCTTCTCTCACCCAGGAATACTTTAGTGCTAGAAACCCCGCTAGCATTTCCAAATAATTAATGCCTGATCTAAAGGCTACCGAGTTCTACGTCCGTCTATCTGCCCCCAGTAGAGACCTTTAGATTCGTGGCTCCCCAACCTTCGCCACTGGCGTCTGACCTGATCTCCAGGTCCACCTTTCTAAGCTCGATCCTCATGTAAGCCCGCGAGATATAGTCGATCCGCCTTAGCAGGTTGGATCTGGCCTCACTAGTTAGCCTCATGGGCCTGTCAAAATGTCCCCTGGCTGCTTTCAGGGCAGATATTTTGTCCCTTTCCAGGAACCTATAATTTAGCGGCCTATGTTGTACTGCCAGGAAAGTCGCCACCAATCAACCTGGCCACCTTTCTTATGGAGGGATGACACTCTGTCATGAGCCCTCTGCAGGCAGTCCTCATCTCTGCCGCTTTATCCTCTGGCAGGGTAAGTCTCATGTCTTTTGTATCGATAATGAAGCAGAGGAATTTTAACCTCTTAGTAGGCACCATCACTGATTTCTTGGGATGTATAAGAAACCCCACATGGCTTAATAATCTCGAGGTGGCTGCTACTGCCCTTTTTGCTTCCTTGAACGACCTGCCCGTGATGAGAGTATCGTCTAGGTAACCCATTACCACGTGCCCCTCTTTCCTGAGCTTGGCAAACACAGGCTTCAGTAACTTGGTAGATGCCTTGAGCGCCAAGCTCAGCCCATTCGACCAAGCCTTGTATTGTCACAGCTCTCCCTTCCAGGAAAATATTAAGAACTTCCTGTGCTATGGGCAGATCGCAACCAAAAAATATGCTTCTTGCAAATCTATCGAGGCCATGCAATAATCCTTGCGCAACATCACAGAATATATGTTATCCATTTTAAAATGCCTGCACAAGACATAATCGTTAAGATCCGATAGATCCAGTATCACTCTATTGCTGCCACTTCTTTTGGGTCACGTGAAGATGTTTGATACAAACTCATGTTTTTCATGGCTACAACATTCAATAATGTTTTTCCTTTTTAATGCCATGATCTCGGCATGTATAGCCTCCATCAGTTGCAGTCTGCACATGTATGTATACAGACCCTTCCTACTTATCGGAGAGGATCTCTCTGGATCACATTCGTTTTTATACCCCTTCACTGTCTGTCGAATAGAAGCATCAGTGGTAATATAACACCATCTATCAGAGAATAGCGTTAATCCACCGCCAACTGTTAAAGCCTTGTAATTATCAAGAGTACTCAAATGTGAATGCGTAGCTAGTGCATTCTGGGCCTACCTCTGCAAAGCACCTTGAGTGGGAAAATTCTGCCGCTGTCTCCACGGAGTGCGTTGCCCTAAAAAAGGTCTGCTAGCTGTTGCAGCTTTGGGCAGGAAACTGCCTTGGATAATCCGCTTAAATTCTCCCGCATACCTGCGATGGGGGTGAAACATAGCAGGTTCTCTTGCCTATGCTCTCGAACCTCTGTCCACGCCAACAGCTGCTCTCTGCTGCTCATTCAAATCTTTTACCTGTTTGCCGAGATTGTCACCAAATAGAAATTTCATTACAGGATTAGACGGTCTGCACAAATGAGCATATCTTACATTTAAGACTGGCTTGATCACTCCTTCCTGAAGACATTCAGTTCATACTTTGCATGGGATAACAGCCCCAGGTGTCTTGTTGGGGATCTGTGTGAGAGCGTTTGTGCAAATGCAGTGATACCTTTAACCAGTGAGCCCTGTAATATTTGCATTATCATGTCTTTTGCCCTTGTGGGAACCTTCAAATTGCCCCATATCACAGGGTTTACCATAGGCACCTCCAACAGAGGGTAATTGACAGGGCATGGGTACTTCTTGATGGATTCTTCTAGTACTGTCTCCTGAGAAGCATTCGATACCATGTTCGTTATAGACCCCGCAATATCATCCTCTAGTGGCTGGCTGATACCCCTCGGTACCGCAAACTTCGCGACACTAGTCAGTATATTCTCCTCCTGACTGGCCTGAGCAGTGAATTTGGACTCGACCTCCGTTATCGGGCCTTCATCATCTTCCCAAGTATAATCATAAATGTCCTCCCCCTGCTCTGATGGCGTAGGAAACCTGCTCACCATGGCCGCCACCAGTTCCTCCAATTTGTCCAGACAACTTGCAATTTCATTGCTGGTCGAGGCCTCTGCTCTCTGGCGGGCCTTGTTCTCAGACCCCAATCGAGTGGGTGCCTGTCGTGCAGATACCATGCCTTTCTTCAGGTTTTCTCTGGTTGTTATTCTCGTCCGTTGAGAATACCTGATGTGTTAGGTTTGACTCGGGTCCTATCTGCTCTTGTGTGGGATACTCCCCTTCCTTGCCACTCTATATACTGAGGTCCAATCATCTCATGCAGGGGCATAACTGCTTGTTGAGACCCTGACTTCCACTAAGCCAGATCGGTGCAGCCAGACTTGGACCCTACCTTCAGCGAAGGTAGATCTGTCCCCTGATCCCACCCCCAGCAGAGATAGATCGGCATCGCTGCTATCGATTTCAGACCCCAACATCAACTAAGCTAGGTCAGTGCAGCCAGCCTCAGGCCCCACCTTCAATGAAGGTAGGCCACTGCCACCTGATCCCACCCCCAACGGATGTAGATTGGACGCTGCTCCTTAGTTGGGACACTATACTCTGGCAAACCCACTGGATTTTTGGTGCTAACGAAGAGCTATGGGGGCTCCTCTTGGAGGTCTTCCTCTTTGGGCTCTTCCCGCCCTGCCTCTGCCCCAGCTCCTCACTGGGACCCCAGAACGTTCTGCCGGTTACCCCAGACCTTTTCTTGTACACCTCCTCCGGAGGGCTACATTGAGGCCTCCCCTCATCAGGACCCGGGAACCTCCCACTGCCAGTCCCAGAATTTTTACCTCTCCCCTCCTTCTCCGGAGGGCTCTTTCGTGTCTTTGATTCCATTTTGTGGTTCACTCTCCTGCGATCTCCCTCAGGACTTTGCTCCTGCAGGCCCAGTAATTTAGCACTTTTTTGAGACCGCTCAACTACGATTCCTCACTGATTCAGCGCTTTTGCTCCCGTGCCATAAATGCGTGCTGCCCCTCGCAAGTCAACTAACGTAATGGCTGCGCATGTGCAGATGGGATCTCACGTTAACGAAGAATAATGATCAGTTTATTTTGTTACGATCCACTGTGGATCAATAACAGGTAGTCCTCGACTTACGAGCTACGCAAGTTATGTCCACCCTCACATAAGACCGAATTTTTTTTTAAAATCTTCATTAAAACTACTTTACAAGTACATATTTTGTATTGAAAGTACTGTATACAGCGGTCCACATTCCCTGCGGCAGCCCGATTCCCGAGTCCAATGACTTTGTTATATACTAGAAGTTCATTTGGGCATTGGAATATCTTTATTGAAGGAACTGTTCTGTACATATGTTTACATTCGTCATTAATGATTTGTTTGTTTAAAAAAATTTTAAATTTCTTATGGTCTCGTTTAATCATGTGTGGTGGGCAAACCCAACTTGCGTCCAATCCGAATTATGACCAGTTTATTGGTCCCAATTATGGTCGTATGACAGGGATCACCTGTATTTCAGTGTTGTAAAAAGTAGGGGTAAATCCCTCAGCCCTTGTGCTTGCTCCAACTTTTAATATCATGGTTGATATTTTATTTCATATCATGGTTGATATTTTATTTCACACCATCTTCTCTTCAAGATGAAATATCTATTACATTCCAAACCTGACTCTGCACTTTCACCCAATTATTTTGGCCTCTGGATCTATGGTCTGTAAATTGGGGCTTGCCCCATTCATCTAATTTCAAAATCTTGAATGAAAGTTGATAGTGTAGCAGGGTCACTACAGTTATAGCTCGAGGTATAATAGGTTACAGCTCGAGGTTGAAAGAAGATTCACACACCAGGGGAGTGTAATCGACACTGGTTTTATTGGGCTGCAGCTCTGCCTTTTTTTAGGAAGCCAGCCATGTCACCACCGGGGTGTGGCTCGAGCAAGGCTGGCTGCTGATTGGCAGGCCAGGATTGGACCCCTCTGCGATCTGCTAGCAGTGATTGGTCGATTCAACGGTTATGCCTGCGGCTTATTGGAGCAGGCATCCAGTGTGCTGTCTACCTTTTTGTCATGTTCGATGGCTGTTTGCTATGTCAGCCCACGGAGCAAGCCGCGACAGTAGAATCAATCTTGGCAACCTTCAGACCTTCTTGAGACCAAAACTATCAACCTACCAGCAAATACTGTGTCACTGTACTCTTGTCAGTCTGGGTAGCGTCCTGCAAGCACTACATTTATTAAAACCTAGGTTTGTATTGAATAATAAATAGGAAGAAGTCCGTTTAATCGCTCCCTCCAGTCCTCATGAATGGGTTGGACTAGTTGTTCAATTATACATCCTGGAAGTCTGCCTGCTGAGGTGGGGTGTTAATAACAACTTCTGTTCCACAAAGTCAATTTTACACCATCATTAGACATGTCGTCATGTTGGTTAACTCTGAAAAATTAGCACTTTATTCCTCTCTCTCGCTCTCCTCGTGAATATTTTAAAATATTGGGACGGTTCCGTTTTTCTTTGTAATATTCCCTTTTTTTTGTTTTAATATGTAATCTGAGTTTAGCCATTGTTATTTTTTTCTTTTCTCTATGGCTGTATTATTTGTTATTCTGTTTATTGTTTCTATTTCAGGTGACCGTTCAATGAGCAGCTCACTGTCTGCCTCTCAGCTCCACAACATAAACATGAGAGATCCCTTGAACAGAGTATTGGGTAAGTTATGAGCATTCACTCAAACACATTGAAGAGTGTGTATTTAAAAAATAACAATAAAAACATTGGAGTGTGTTATGTTTGCATTTCGGTACACGGTTGTTGTATACTTGTCGTTAAATAACATTGAAATATTCCGAAGAACCAAAAGAAAGTTGTTGATACCTTCTTTGGAATCAGCTTGTAAATGTTTTTATGTTATTTTACCCTTTTTTTAATCCAGATATTCTTTAAAATTATTCCTTCCTATTTTCATTACTAATCATGTTTAGATTGTGATACTCTGGTAGGTTGATTCTTCATTTTAGATAGTTTCTCAGAAACAGATATAACAGTTATTCAGTGGTCTTTCTGATATGAATTGCATAAATGCATATTTGAACAAAGAATGGCATTAAAAGGAAGTTGAGAAATGTTGAAAGGGCATTGTTTAGACCAGTGGTTCTCAACCTTTTTTCTTTCCACTCTCATACCATTTTAAGTAATTCCTATGCCATAGGTTCTCTGTGATTAGTGAGGGATTGCTTAAGGGGATATGTGAGTGGGAAGGGAAGAATCACTGCTCTAGACTCAATTGTTACTGAAATATTTTGCTTGAGAAAAATTGCCATTGGCCCATTTCCTTTGGAGTTCTGAAACCGTGCACATAACGAGTCAATTGGGTACGATTTAAACAGTGGTTTTCAAACTTTTTCTTTCCACCCACATACCCCCTTAAGCAATCCCTTACTAATCACAGAGCACCAATAGCATAGGGATTACTTAAAGTGGTATGTGAGTGGGAAGAAAAAGGTTGAAAACCACTTGTTTAGTATCATATTTAATCAGTAGGAGTTTCCATGTAATGGGGCACAAAAGGGGAAGCTTCTTCCTCTCATTACACAGTTGGTTGTACATATAAAATAGTGGTTTTTACATAAAACTAAAACACAGATTATGTTGTTGTTGCCTAATTCCTAATGTTGTAATGTTATTTGACAGATGCTTCACAAAAATACATTGGAACACATTTTTGCATGCTGAACATGTACAGAATTAGAAAGGATTTTTTTAGAACTTTGGGATTTATGGGGGAAAGAAATTGTCCACAAAGCTTTCAAGAAATCTCAAAGCACTGAACAATCAAATAATTTATTTTGTTTCAGTAAAATGTGTAAAATGATGCGAGATCCCATGTATTGCAATGAGATAAATGTTTGCTAATTTTGTTTCCAATCAATGGGAGAAGATTGGCCAGGACACTTGAAACATCATTGCACTTTTTTGCAAATAACACTCTACGATATTTAACATGCACTAACACGAAGTGCGGATTTGTATTGGCATATGGTGGTTGCTGATACCGTGCCTCCTGTAGTTAATAATGTAGGAGAAGTTGACACGTTCCCACTAGGAATTACTATCCACTGCATTTTGACATTAGGTGAAAATTGGGCCCAGTGAAGTTATGATGCACTTTTTGGTGGGACAGTCTATTGGTAATAATCTTGGAACCATAGAACATTACAGCACAGAAACAGACCCCTTTGGCCCTTGTAGTCTGCACCAAAATATTATTCTCCCTAGTCCCACTGACCTGCACCCTGACCATAGCCTTCCATTCCTCTCCCATCCATGTATCTGTACAAATTCTTCTTAAATGTTAAAATTGAGCCCACATTCACCACTTCAGCTGGCAGCTCATTCCACACTCCCACTACTCTCTGTGTGAAGAAACTTCCCCTCATGCTCCTCCTAAACTTTTCCCTTTCACTCTTAACCCATGTCCTCTGGTTTGTACTCACCTACCTACCCTCAGTGGAAAATGCCTATCTACATTCACTCTGTCTATCCCTTTCATAATTTTAAATGCCTATATGAAATCTCCCCTCATTCTTCTACACTCCAGGGAATAAAGTCCTAACCTGTTTAATCTTTCCCTGTAACTCAGTTCCTGAAGTCCAGGCCACGTCCTAGTAAATCTCTGCACTCTTTCTATCTTATTGATATCTTTCCTGTAGTTAGGTGACTAAAACTCCACACAATACTCCAAATTTGGCCTCACCATTGTCTTGTACAACTTTACCATAAATCCCAACTCCTATACTCAATACTAAAGGCCAAGATGCCAAAAAGCTTTCTTTACATCCCTATCTACCTGTGACACCACTTTCATGGAATTATGTTTCTGTATTTGCAGGTTCCTCTGTTTTACTGCCCTCCTCAGTGCCCTACCATTTATTGTACATGTCCTTTCTTGGTTTGTCCTTCCAAAATGCAACACCTCACCTTGTCTGCATTAAATTCCATCTGCCATCTTCCAGCTAGACTAGTTCCCTCTGCAAGCTTTGAAAACCTTCTTCGCTGTCCACAACGCCTCCAATCTTAGTGTCATCTGCAAACTTGAACATCATCTTGTACGTGAAGAATAGTTCGATGAATTGGATGCAATTTGGAATGTTTTATACATGTTGAACAACTTTCAGTATGAGTCAAAGCTTTCACATGTTCATGAAGAAAAATCTAGCCAATTAAATGTGTTTGCACCATGCTCAGTAATGGAAAAATAATAACTAAACCATAAATTGTATTTACTTGTTGGTAGGTTGATCATAATTGACTAACTGTCATTCACATTTACTCCCCATTGTATCCTCTTAGTCACATTTAAGATTTGGAGCTATACAACTCCCAATTTCTTCATTGTCTCACTGCTAAAGATATTTCATGAGATCTAGCCTCTCAACCATCCTGGCATAATCTGCAAGGCTTTTTTGCTATTGTTTCTGAGCTTTATTTGTATATTGTCCAGAAAGAACACATTCAGTTCTACGTTTAAGCTGGTTGCCATCAGATTCGTCCCATCAATCCTATTTCCCCATATCAAAGTGTACTGTCATGCACTTAGGAAGAAGAAATAGACAAGAAGACTTCTTTAGATGGGGAAAAAAAACTCAAAATTCAGAGATGCAAAGTGACTTTGGAGTAGGAGGGGTGGCCAACCTTTTAATTTTAATTTGGATATACAGCACCCCTGCCCTAAAGGTTAACCTCCAGTTTGTGTCAGTGGTGAAAAAGGCGAATGCATTGTTGGCATTCATTCTAGAGGAATAGCGTAGAAGAGCAGAGATGTAATGTTGAGACTCTATAAAGGACAGGTGAGACCTCACTTGGAGTATGGTGTACAGTTTTTGGCACCTTATTTGAGAAGAGTCTTGCTGGCATTGGAGAGGGTTCAGAGAAGATTGGCTAAGTGATACCAGGAATAAAAGGGTTAGCATGTGAGGAATGTTTGTTGGCTCTTGGACTGTACTCGTTGGAGTAAAGAAGGATGGGGGTGGGGGGGGGGGAGAGAGAGACCTCATGGAGGCATTTTGAAGGCTGAAAGGCCGGGAGAGAGTAGATGTGGCAAAGATTTTTCCCATGCTAGGGGAGTCTAGGACAAGTGGGCATAACTTATGGATAAAAGTTTAAAACAGAGATGCAGAAAATTTTCTTCAGTCAGAGGGTTGTGAGTCTGTGCAACGTTGCCACGTACAGCTGTGGAATCAAGGCCGCTGAGTGTATTTAAGGCAGAGATTGACAGATATTTGATTAGTCGGGAATCGAGGGTTATGGGGAGAAAGCCAGGGAGTGGGGCTGAGTGGGAGGATGGATCAGTTCATGATTAGAATGGCGGAGTGGACTCTGAGCCTACTTCTGCTCCTATATTTTGTGATCGTTTCTCTGTAACCCTTTAACTTGTTTTCTCTCACCAACCCTGTATCTTTTTGAATATTTTCCTATTTTCATGCATTAAGTGACAGTTTGCAGTAGCCTACTGCCAATTAACCCACAGTGTTTGGAATGTGAGAATGATCTGGAGCCCTCAATGGAAACCGACATAATCACAGGGAAAATGTTCAAAGTCCATACAAATAGCACCTGAGGATTGAACCTGTGTCTCGAGAGCTGTGAGGCAGCAGGCAACAACTGTTGCGCTACTTTGCGGACTTCTGTTTCAGCTGATAGAAATCTAGATGTTGTTTGGGGTGGGGGGGGGGGGGGCGGTCCTTTCAGAATCGATAGAAAGTGAACTGTTCTCCAGTGATACTGCTAAATATTCATTAAAAGCTGTTAAAGGAAAGATGGAACACTAACTCATTAACTTTCTCAACTTTTTCAGCAAACTTGTTCCTCTTAATTTCCTCAATCCTGAGCTCAAAGGTAGCTGGTCCACACACCCAGTTTGTTCAGTGGTTTATGGAAGAATGTGTAGAGTGTTTGGACCAGGGGAGTCGTGGCAGCATTCTCCAGTTCATGCCTTTTACCATGGTAAGACAAATCAATGGATCAGCTCACAGCCAAGAAAATAAAAAGTGATTTTTAAGTTACTTGTAATCTATAATCCATGCACAATGTTTAGCATTCAGTGCCATAAAAAAGCATGGAAAAACTACTTGTTTTTTGTAAATAATTCTACTTTCACTCTTTCCATTTCACTTTTGCACATGAAAATAGTCGAGAAAGATGTTGGTGATCCTTGTGTTTGCTTTGTATGAGTAAATTATGCCTTTTGTTGGTAATTTGGAACTGGGAGTCTTTCCTGATTATTCAGTTGCATTTGCATTCTGCTTGCTATTTGTCCTGATGAAACAAAAACAGTAAAATCCCCAGTATCCGGCAACTCCGGGGATTGCGGATGTCGGATATGCAAATTTTCTAATTGACTGAGACACACTCTTGCAATGCCTAACTAATGTGCCGGAATTAAGAATAGGTAGCGGCAGCTATACTGCTACTGAAAGAACATACAACCAGACGGGTTGAGCTCAGTGAGCAGAAAAGGCTGGTTTATTGCTGGCTGCCAGGCTGGACTTCCAACCCGGATCTGGCTGAGAACCATGCTGGGGGGTGCCAATGCCACTCGGACGTCATGTGGTCCCCCCAGCGCGGGCTTCTGAGCCCAGTGCTGAGAAGGGGAAACCCCCGACGGTGCCATTTTGGCCGGCTTCCCCGCCGCGTGGATTACAAACGAGGCCAGTTTGCCTGCCTAGTGGCATGCCGCCACACAGCCCCCCGCCCCCCCCCCCCACCAGAACCAGCACCAATGTCCTTTATAGCTGGGTGGCCTCGCTTCTTGGGCTGGGCCACAATCACTGGTTCGGTGGGGTTGAGGTGAGCTGGCTTCAGCCTGTCCATAGTAAACAGCTCCCGCTGATGTCCAGCGTGAACGTAGACCCTGAACGCGGGACAGCCCTGTACAGCCTTGTAAGGTCTCTGCAGAGGTGCCGCGGGCAGGCCCCGCCGAATAAAAACGTACTCTGTGCAGTGCAGCTCGCTGGGGACGTAAGATGCCTGTGTGCCATGTCTGGGCGGCTGTGGGGGTGCGAAGGAGTCCAAGTGGGCCCGGAAGTGGGGAAGTAGCTCGTGCGGCGACCGCTGGGGGTTGTGAGGTGTGTGATGAACTCACTGGGCATTGCCAGCGGTGCGCCGTAGACCAGCTCAGCTGATGTTACCTGCAGATCCTCCTTGGGCGTGGAGCGGATGCCCAGGAGCACCCAAGGCAGTTTGTCCACCCAGTCGGGACCGGTGAGTCGGGCCATAAGTGCCGACTTAAGGTGGCGGTGCAGACGTTTGACCAGCCTATTGGCCTGCGGGTGATAGGCCGTGGTGCGATGTAGCTCTATCCCCAACCTGTTGGCGAGCTGTGCCCAGAGGGCAGAGGTGAACTGGGCGCCCAAATCGCTGGTGAGGTGATTCGGAACGGTGAATCGGGCGACCCAACTCTCCAACAGCACTCGGGAGCAGGAATCCGTGGAGGCGTCTGACATCAGGATCGCCTTGGGCCAACAAGTGGTCCGGTCTACCACCGTGAACAGGTAACAGTTGCCCCGGGAAACTGGTAAGGGCCCGACTACGTCCACGTGAATGTGGCTGAACCTTTCCTGGACGTGCTCGAACACTTGCACAGGCGCCCTGGTGTGCCTGTGCACCTTGGACATCTGGCAATGGGTGCATGTTCTGGCCCAGCCCGCGATCTGGTTCCGCAACCCATGCCAGACGAACTGCTCTGCCACCATACGGACCGTGGACCTGATGGACGGGTGCGAAAGGTCGTGGATGTGATGGAAGACTTGCCTGCGCCACTGCTGGCGAACCACTGGCCATAGGGTGCCCATGGAGACATCACACAGGACGGTGCCTTTGCCGCTAGGAGTCGGGATGTCTCGGAACCACAGGCCTGTGATGGCAGTCCTGAAGGCTCGCGTCTCTTCGTTGGACTTCTGGTCCCAGGCAAGCTGGTCAAAGTCGAGGCCAGGTGTCAGCATGCAGATGGCCGGTCGTGAGAGTGCATCGGCAACCACATTGTCCTTCCCTGCCTTGTGCCGAATGTCGGTGGTAAACTCCGACACGAAGGAGAGGTGACGCTGCTGGTGGGCCGACCAGGGATCCTTTGCCATCGCGACCGCCTGAGTGGGGGGTTTATGGTCAGTGAAGATGGTAAAAGTCCTCCCCTCCAAGAAATAGCGGAAATTCCGCACTGCCAGGTACGTGCCCAGTAACTCATGGTCGAAGGCACTATACTTGCGCTCTGGTGGGCGGAGAAGTCAGCTGAAGAATGCCAGCGGCTTTCATTGTCCATTCACCTGCTGCTCCAGGATGGTGCCAACGGCTGTGGCAGAGGCATCGACAGAGAGCGCCATATGCAGGTCGGTGTGCAGGTGGGCGAGCATGGTAGCCTTCGCAAGGGTGTTCTTGGTGGCCTCGAATGCACTGCAGGCCTCTGGAGTCCAGGTGAGCATTTTGTGCTTGGCTGTGATGAGGGCGAATAGTGGCTGCATGATGCACGTGAATCGGTTATAAAAGTTGACCATACCCGCGAATTCCTGCAGCCCCTTGAGGTTGTCCGGGCTTGGGAACTCCTTGATAGCAGCAACCTTCGTAGCGGCGGGTGTGGCCCCTTCGGCCGTGATGGTATGGCCCAGGAACTGCATGGACTCTTTCCTGAACTGCCACTTGGCTGGGTTGATGGTGAGGGCGAAGTCAGCCAGCCGGGAGAAGAGGGCGCGCAGGTGGGCCTTGTTTTGCGCCCAATCCCTTCTGGCAATGGGAATGTCATCCAAGTAAATGAAGACTAAATCCAGGTCCCTGCCCAATGAGTCCATGAGGCGCTGGAAGGTCTGAGCGACGTTCTTTAACCCGAAAGGCATGCGAAGGAATTTGAACAAGCCAGAGGGTGATGATGGCTGTCTTGGGTATGTCCTCAGGGTGCACTGGGATTTGGTGATACCCGTGCACCAGGTCAACCTTGGAGAAAACCCTCGAACCATGCAGGTTGCCCGCAAAGTCCTGGATGTGAGTGATGGGGTAACGGTCAGGAACTGTCGCCTTGTTGACCCGTCAATAGTCTCCGCAGGGGCGCCAGCCGCCAGAGGCTTTCGGGACCAGGTAGAGCAGCAAGGCCCGCGGGCTGTTGGTGCGCCGAATGATCCCCAACTCCAGCAGATGCAAAAACTCTTCCTTCGCCACTTGGAGCTTGTCAGGCGGGAGCCGGCGTGCCTTGCCGTGAACCGGTGGACCCCGGGTGGGGATCTGGTGAAACACCCCGTGGCGCGGTGAGACAGCGGAGAACTGTGGCCTGAGGAGGGCCGGGAACTTGTCCAGGATTCACTGGAACTAGTCTCTGGGCATGCTGATCGTGGCCATCTGCGACTGCTCCGTGCGGGAGGTGTCAAGGTGAACGACCTGGAAAGTCCGGGTGTCTACCAGGCGCCTACCTCAAATGTCCACCAGGAGGCCGTGGGCGAGGAGGAAGTCGGCACCCAGGATGGCGGTTGGAAGGGACAAGATGGTGAACCTCCACGAGAACTTTCGCCGGCCCATCTGGAAGTGGACTGTCTTGTTCCCATACATCCGGATCTCTGTTGCATTGGCCGCACGGAGGGGAGGCCCTCGAGGTCGGTTCCCGGATTTGATGGCCGTGGCCGGGATGATGCTGATGTGGGCCCCTGTGCTGACGAGGAAGCGCCGGCCGCTGACTGAGGCCCGCAGGTACAGGAGGCTGTGTCCTTGGCCAGCCACCGCAGCCATTAACAGCGGCCAGCCTGCTCGTTTCCCTGGAACGAGCAGGGCTGACGACACTTCCGAGCCTGGGCTCCCAACGCTGGTGGTAGAAGCAGAGGCCCGGAGTGGATGCCCTGCCCCTGGTTATGCTCTTGGTGGCCACTGCAGGGGCCAGGTGTTCTACCACAGTGTTTGGGGCAGGCTTGGCGTGGTCATGCCCGTGCCTCGTGACCTGCTGGACCACCAAGCCCTCCGGGAATCGCTCAAGCCATAGCACTTGGGCCATCTGAGCAACCTTCCTCAGGTCGGTAATGCTCTCTTGGGCCAGTAACGGCCGGATGTTGTCGGGCAGATGGTCGAGGAAAATTCGCTCAAAGAGTGGGCAGTTGGTGTGATCACCCATGAGCGTGAGCATCTCGTTCATCAGCTCCACCAGGGACTTGTTCAACAAGGCGTCAAGGTGCAGGATCCGAGCGGGTGCTGAACAAGGTGCAGCACAATTTGGCAGTGGCCTGGTCCAGGGCGGCAACCACATGGTAGAATTTGGTCATGTTGGATGAAATTTGGCGGAGGTGAAACTGAGCCTCCGCATGGCCGAAACCAGGTCTCCGGCTCCTGAACCCAGAAGTCAGGCAGCTTGACGGCTATAGCACTGATCCCAGGTTCGCTCATGTTGGGTTCAAAGACATTTGAACCAGTTGGGGGTCATCAATTGTAGCGGCAGCTACACTGCTACTGAAAGAACACACAACCAGATGGGTTGAGCTGAATGAGCAGAAAAACCTGGTCTATTGCTGGCTGCCAGGCTGGACTTTTACTCCCAGCCCGGACCTGGCTGAGAACTGCGCTGGGAGGGCGCTGACGCCACTCGAATGTCACGTGGTCCCCCAGTGTGGACTTCTGAGCCCAGTGCTGAGAAGAGGAAATTCCCCCGACGGCACCATTTTGGCTGGCTGCCCCACCGTGTGGATTACAAGTGGGGCCGGTTTGCCTGCCTAGTGGCATGCCGCCACAAATAACCAATTTAAAGGACAAAAGAAAGTGAAATGTAAAGTATTTTGAAAAAAAAATATTGTAATCCTGCATTATGTAAAATTCACTTTCAGCAGGTAACTTGTGTAAATTACAAAATTTAAATTCGAACCCTGGTCACTGGCGCTGTCGCAGCGTTGCACTAGCAGCTATGCTAACCATGCAACCATCATAATTGACCTCCATCGCCCAAGTTTGCAGATAAAGCCTTACTAATATACATAATGTATACTATTAAAGATAAAACCTATTACCCGGCAAGGATAGGGAGACACTTTGAGAGAGTCGCCCCATTGGTGAGCCGTATCATCATGGGCACCGCCATTTTATTCAAGCTACTTTATTGAAACTTTGTTCAAACAGCTGATGCAGGCGGGGAACGGCTGGGGCACTTCACTGGCTGAATGTTTGCTCCCATCTTCAACAAGGGGTTGTGCGTTGCTTCAGAGGTCATTTACTTTTGCAATTTTCAACTTTCATTTAAAGTTTTATTTCAATTTTTATTTATTCTTATTTATTTTAATTTTTTTTTTGGCCAGTTGCTTGTGTTGCCGGTTGCTTTAATTCCAGATACTAGGAGTTTTACTGTATAATTGAATTTCCAAAGAAATAAAATATTTGAAAGAATTGTGCAGATTTTTACTGAAGTTTTCCCTGAAAGCCTCATGGGGAAAAATCTTCTCAGTGGAATCTCCCCCTTGCCTTGTCTTTTCTTCATGAATATGTTGCCACTTGAAAGATAAATATTACAACCTTTAATTATATTACTTCCCATATTTTGTTGGTGCCAGAGAAAGTAATGTTCTTCACAGGACATTTTTTGACAGTTTAAAATATTGAGAGTTGGAGAAGTTTAACATTTCACATTAATGATACTTCATCGGAGCTAACTACATAATCCAGGTTGATACTTAAGTAGAATAATGAATTTTTAAAAATACTACTGTAAGGACTGTTTTTTTCAGCTATGATTTTAAACTCAGTTGATGTCTCTCCTCTTGGATAGTCATAAATAATCCCAAGAGAAATCCGGGAGTTTCCCAGTGTCATTGTTAGCACTTATCCTTCCGTCAACCAAAGTACAGATATTTGTTGTAATCATGGAGACATACAATACTGCAAATGCTAGAACCTGGAGCAAAAAAAAAGTTTGTTTTGAACATAGCTGATAAATTCAAAATTGTCTGATTGACGACAAAAAATTTGGAAGGCAGCACAGTTAGCACAGCACTAAAGCAGTGGCAGTATGCCAGGTTCAAATACACTGCTATCTGTAAGAAGCTTGTACGTTCTCCCAGGTCTGCATGGGTTTCTACTGGGATCCTCCCATGTTCCAAAGATGTACAGGGTTATGTGGGTGGATTTGGGCGAATGGACTCGTGGGCTGGAAGGCGCTGTGTTACTGTGCTGTATCTTCAAACTTAAATATTAAATATCTTGGAGTTGTGAGGTGCAATATAAATCTACTTTTCTTAGTTTTAACTTATAAAACAAATGTAGAATAACTCAAAATTCTTCTCATTCTTTGAAAATATGCATTTGATTTTGATAATATAGAGAATTGTTTTGTTCAACTGCAAATAATGTAAGTATTGATAAAGAAGGAGAAGAAAAGGAAAGAGAATTGTAAACCCTTTTTGATTAAAAAGAAATGTTATAACTTGAAAGAATCTATAATTTAATTTTTTTTCTCTCCTTTGGGTTGGGGATTTTGCTGTTATCCTTTGATATTTGAAAGAATCTACAATTTAATTTCTTTTTTCTCCTTTGGGTTGGGGTTTTTGCTGTTATCCTTTGATATACTAATACCAATGTGCTCTGGATTTTTGAATTGTGTTCATATTTGAAAAAAAATTCCTTTTATTTCAATTATGTTGCACATTGTATAATAGTATTATTCAATTGTTAATTTTTATTAATATTTAGAGTATTATTAAATAAAAATTATGCATGTGATATACCTGTACATTATTATAAATTGTACTGTAGCATAAAGTAGTGAGAGTTTTATTTTTTGGAATGTAATTTCGTGTCTAATATTTGCAAGTTGCAAGCAGGGCTTTAAATTCAGGGCCAGCAGCTGAACGTATATAAACTGAATTTAGTTGATCTTTTATTGTGAACAAATATCGTAAGTACAGGTATACCCCGCTTTTCAAAACTAGACCATTCCTATGAAACCTTTCATGAGCTGAAATGGCATAAAGCAAAGGCCCATTCATTACTATTGAAGGCTATTTGCATAAAAGCAAAAGCAGTTTCTTCATAAAAGTAAATTTATGTAAAGCGAGTATTCGGAAAATGGGGTATACCTGTAATAAGTATTTCAACCAGAAGACATTAATAGAGACTTCTCCAATTTCTGTTTATCCCCCTCCCATTCTCTCACTTTTCCTCATCTCCTGACTCTCTTTCTCCAGCTTCTCAGCCCTTCCTTCTCAAATCAGAACTACCTTTCTCAGCCCTCTGTCCCCTCCCATCACTTGAAATTTTTAATTTAGACATGCAGCATAGTAACAGGCCCTTCAGCCCATTACTTTTCCACCCAATTAACCTACAACCACCACCCCCCCTTACATTTTTGAAGGGTGGGATGAAACTGAAGCACCTGGAGATACCCCATGCAGACATGGGGAAAATATACCAACTCCTTGCAGATAGCGCCGGATTTGAATCCCCTAGTCACTGGTGCTGTAAAAGCTCAGCTACCTCTATTCTTCCCCCTCCTGCCAGTATCCATGTATCACCTCATCTGTGCTCCTTTCACCCACCACCACCCCGCCATTTTCGTATTTGCGTACCTGTATGATTTTCGGCACAACTGAAGGAGGGGCTCAGGCCTGAAACATCAACTGCCTTTTGCTTTCCATGGATGCTGCATGACCTGCTGTGTTTCTCCAGCATTTTTGTGTACTGCATCATAAGTAAAGTTGCCTAGTTGAGGCTTTTTGCAATTAAAATGTACTAGAAATTTAATCTTCCCAGTTTTCTTTTGCATTTAAATGCTTCTTCTATTTGACATTCCACATATTTTCTTTCCTGAAACAGGTTTCTGAACTCATGAAATTGCCAGCCTTGTCCAAACCAAAAACTGTGCTTGCGATAACTGATCTAGGCCTCCCTCTGGGCCGTAGAGTTGCTGCAAAGGCAATTGCTGCACTTTAAAGTCTGGTGAGTCTCTGGGCTTAATTTTGGGTGGCACAGTTAATATAGCCGTTAGCAAGATGCTATTACAGCGTCAGCGTCCTGGGTTTGTATCCACCACTGTCTTTAAGAAATTTGTACGTTCTCCCCACGTCTGTGGGTTTTCTCTGGTTGCTTCGGTTCCTCCCACCCTTCAAAAGCACATGGGGTTGTTGGATAATGTGGGTGTAATTGGGCAGCATGGGTTTAAATGCCCGGAATCAGTTTCCACCATGCTGTAAATAAAATTTAAAATTTAGAATAGAATAATAACGCTAAATGTTGGATGATAAATAGAACTAGGAGTTGGTTAGAGAGCCTCTCGAGCCTAATCTCTTTGCATTTATGATGGTTATCATCTGATTACCCTGTCATTTCATCTTCACAATTGTAAAACTTTTCAACTCTGCCTCAGATGTACACTCTCTGCAGTAAAGAATTCCAAGAATTCACTAACTTCCACATGAAAAAAAATTGTCTTGCTTCTTGGCCAGAGGAAACGGCTTGGCATCTACCCTATTAATCCCTTATAGTCCTGTACAAATCAATAAGATCACTTCTCTTTGGTCGAAACGCATTGAAGTTTTGAAATATTTTGTTGTTTACCCTCATTGGACAAAGCACTCATCCCAGCAATAAATCTTGTATGTCTATGCTATAAGGCCCTTGTAGTCCTGAAGATCAAAACTACGTGAACTAGTCCAAATCTGATAGCAATATTTGTGGGGTGGAACAATGGAGCTACTCACAATGCCAGGGACCCAGGGTCAATCCTGACCTTAGCTTCTGACTGCATGGAATTTCATTTTTCTCCGTGTCTCTGTGGGTTTAATTTTGTGTCCCAAGATCTGGCAGGTTGGAAGGTTAATGGAACATTAAATGAGCACTTACCTGTGTGCAGTTTGATTATTATTCAAGCAGTGGGAGTTGGTGAGTCAATGTGAGATCCCATCCGTGCATGGACAGCCATTCCTTTACAGTCCGGAGGGGAGAAGCCACTGAACTTAAATAGCTAAACAAAACAAACCAACCATAATGCAAACCTGTGACTGAACTACATATTGCAACCAAAATATCTTTATCCATAAACAAGAAAAAAGAGGGGAGGGAGAAATGGGCACGTTGACTCACCAACACCCATTGCTTGAATAATAATCATCAAACTTTGCACAGGTAAGTGCTCATTTAATGTTCCATTATTCTTCGCAATGTACGTTGGTTCGGCAACATGAGAGTTTGTAGTTTAGTGGCTTATCCCCTTCGGGTGGTCCGACAGACCATAATCAGTTCAATGGTCCCACTTCTGCAGCCTTATTCAATCCGCCCCGAGTAGGATGGAAGCAGTGAAACTCAATCCCTTTGAGTTTAAAGGTTTATTGTAGAACCTATTAAAGGTTCTCCCATTACTCTATCCCACCTGGCGAAGCATATCCCATATAGGGACCTTGGCCCTATTGGCTGCCAAGATCGCTGCCGCTCCAGTTCAATGGGACTCAAATATCCACTCCAGCCACTCTCATGACATCCCGCAGCCATCCGGCCAACGTCTGTGAGGTAGCCCACTGATGCGGTTTTTTATAACATAGAAAGAGATATTTCTCATTTAGTCCAATATGCTTTGTACATACAACATAACTTTTTAAAACAATCCAACACACATAATATTTCATCTTCCCCATATGCATACAATGAAAATTCTGTCCCAATTCTCCCTTGTCTATTATGTTTCAAAATGTCTGTAACTTGAATGCTTACACAGTCCTCCCAATGGATATAGTCCAAATGAATGTGAGACAAAGTTTGTACCCTCTGGGCTGATGTCAAGGCCACCAGCATTATCAGCTTATGGGACAAGCTATGTAAATCCAAACTGGAAGTGGATGACAGTAGCCTTAAATAGTCCAAAACAATCTTTACGTCCCAAATACCCTTATATCGGGGTACAGGAGGAATAAGTGGAACACTCCTTTCTTAAACCTTTTGATCAGGGAATGGTTCATCATCTCATGCTCAGAGTCCTGGAGCGTCAGGAAAGCAGCCAATGCACTCTTTGCTATTTACCACACTGTAACTGGCCCCCTGCACATAGAACATATCGGTTAGAAAACTCAGTACGCCTCCGATAGAGACTGACTGTTCATTCAGTCTGATTTGGGCACAGTACTTTTTCCATTTCCCCACACAGGAGGCATACTGTTTCTGAGTAGACTTTCTCCAAGATGCCTGCAGGATGTCCGGAGTTCTAGGCTGCAGAGCGTTTATGTCAATCCTCACTCTCCAATCCTGCAACCTAACGGACTTAAGTGAGACAATGGACTAGATATCTTTGATCCGGTTGGATTAGCAGACCTCTGCTTTTTGTGAATATCAGCAGGCTTCCCACCATAAGCTTAAGGGGTATGGGAAACCAACATTGGGAAGGCCAATGAGGCATTACCAGCAAATCCAGGCACCGTCTTCCTGTATCTTATTCAGGCACTTCATCACCAAGGTGAATGGGGGAATGCATAAAAGTTCAATTTTGATCAGTCTAGGGTAAAGGCGTCAATGGCCTCCGCTTGGGGAACTGGCAGCCAGGATATGAACCTCGGCACCTGGGCATTAAGCCTAGATGCAAACAAAACGATCTCCGACATGCCAAAGGTGTCTGGTAGCAGTTTAAAATATTTCTTACCCAGAGTCCACTCAGTGCTATTATTGAATTTTCTGGACATCAGATCCGCCAGTATGTTGATCCGACCTAGCAGGTAGACGGCAGTAACCCAAATGTTTCTCTGAATGCACCAGTGCCAAGTAACAATGGCTAACTTGTTACAGGAAGGAGATTTGAATTTTATCCTCTTAGTAGGCACCATCACTAATTTCTCAGGATGTATAAGAATCCCTACATGGCTTAATAATCTCGAAGTGGCTGCTACTGACCTTTTTTCCTCGAGTGACCTGCCCACGATAAGAGTATCGTCTAGGTAACCCGTTACCTTGTGCCCCTCTTTCTTGAGCTTGGCAAACACTGGCTTCAGTGACTTGGTAAATGCCCTGGGTGCCGAGCTCAGCCCATTTGGCAAATCATACTGCCATAGATCTCCCAGGAACTTCCTGTGCTGTTGGCAGATCACAACTGAATAATATGCATCTTGCAAATCTATCCAGACCATGCAATAGCCCTTGTGTAACAATGGCATCACAGAATACAGTGAAAACTTGTTAGAACGCGATTCGTTAATCTGCGGAATCGCTTATAACGCGGGTGTCTGTGGACCCCAAACTGCTAAAGGGCAGGCTGATGGCAATCAGCTGGCGACCCAACTCCCCGCGCTTGACAGACCCCCTTCCCGCTGCCCCTGCCCCCCAACGTCCCACGGCGGCCGCCCCGCATCTGTTCTACGACTCGGTTGTAATATGGTATGAAATCTTGGACCCCAACTACTTCATTCTAACGAGTTTTACTGTATATGTTATTCATTTTAAAATGCCTGGACAAGACATATTCATTAAAATCCAATAGATCCAGTATCACTCTATTGCCACCACTTCTTTTGGGTCACGTGAAGATGTTTGATACAAACTCATGTTTTTCATGGATATAACGTTCAATAATGTTTTTCCTTTTTAATGCCATGATCTCGGCATGTATAGCCTCCATTAGTTGCAGTCTGCACGTATATGAACATAGATCCTTCCTCCTTATCGGAGAGGATTTCTCTAGATTTCATTCGATTTTATACCTCTTCACTGTCTGCCGAATAGAAGCATCAGTGGTAATATAACACCATCTATCATAGAATAGCGTTAATCGACTGCCTTGTAATTATCAAGAGTACTCAACTGTAAATGAATAGCGTTCACTTCCTCGACCTGCCTAGTCTGCGGGCTGGGGGTGAAACATAACAGGTTCTCTTGCCTGTGCTCTCGAACCTCTCTCCATGCCAACAGCTGCCTTCTGCTGCTCATTCAAATCTTTCACCTGTTTGCTGAGATCGTCACCAAATAGAAATTTCATTACAGGGTTAGATGGTCTGCCCAAATGATCACTCCTTCCTGAAGGCATTCAGTTCATAGTTTGCATGGGATAACAGCCCCAGGTGTCTTGTTGGGACTCCAATAAATTGTGTGAGACCGTTTGTGCGAATGCAGTGATACCTTTAACCAGTAAGCCCTGTAATATTTGCACTTTCATGTCTTTTGCCCTTGGGGGATCCTTCAAATTACCCCATTTCACAGGGTTTACCATAGGCACCTCCAACAGAGGGTAGTTGACAAGGCACGGATACTTGATGGATTCTTCTAGTACTGTCTCCTGAGAAGCATTCGATACCATGTTCGTTACAGACCTCTCAATATCATCCTCTAGTGACTGGCTGATACCCCTCGGTACTGCAAACTTCGCGGCAATAGTCAGTATATTCTCCTCCTGGCTGGCCTGAGCAGTGTATGGGGACTTGGCCTCCATTATTGGCCCTTCATTATCTTCCCAAGTATAATCATAAATGTCCTCCCCCTGCTCTGATGGCGTAGGAAACCTGCTCACTATGGCTGCCACCAGTTCCTCCAATTTGTTCAGACAACTTGCAATTTTGTCGCTCATCGAGGCCTCTGCTCTCTGGCAGGCCTTGCTCTTGGACCCCGATCGAGCGGGTGGCCATCATGCAGATACCATGCCCTTTGGGTTTTCTCTGGTTGTTATTCTCGCCCGTTGAGTAGACGGCTTCGCTACGTGATGTGTTAGGTTTGACTCTGGTCCTATCTGCTCTTATGCATGATACTCCCCTTCGCTGCCACTCTATATACTGAGGTCCAATCTTCTCATGCAGTGGCATAACTGTATAGCTGCTTGCTTTTTGAGACCCCTTCTTCCATAAAGCCAGGTCGGTGCAGCCAGATTTGGACCCCACCTTCAACGAAGGTAGATCTCTGTCACCTGATCCCACCCCAACGGAGGTAGATTGGCCTTGCTGCTCCTCAATTAGGACACTGCACCCCGCAAGCCCGCTTGATTTTTGGCGCTAACTAAGGGTTCCTTGGACTCTTGCCGTCCTGCCTCTGCCCCAGGCCCTCATCAGGACTTGGGAACCTCCTGCCGGTTGTCCCGGACCTTTTCCTGTACACTTCCTCCTCCAGAGGGCTACATTGAGGCCTCCCCTCATCAGGACCCAGGAAGCTCCCATCAGCAGTCACAGAATTTTTACCTCTCTCCTCCTTCTCTGGAGGGCTGATTTGGGGTGTTGATTCCATTTTGTGGATCGCTCTCCTGCGATCTCCCTCAGGGCTCTGCTCCTGCAGGCCCACTAATTTGGCGCTTTTTTGGGATCGCTCTACTATGATTTCCCACTGATTCAGCGTTTTTGCTCCAATGCATGCTGCTCCTCGCAAGTCAACAGAAAATGGCTGCGCATGCGTGGATGGGATCTCATGTAGGCGAACCAACGTATATTGCAAAGAATAATTGGCCGGTGTAAATTGTTGCTTGTGTGGAGGGGAGTGTATAGAATGAGAATGTGCGGAGAGTAAGTGGTAGGATTAATGCAGGATTGGGGTACGTGGATGGTTGGTGGTTGGCATTGACTCTTTGGGCTGAAGGACCCATTTCTGTGCTGAATCATTCCGACTGTATGACCAAAGCCCAGTAAAATCTTCCTTCCTTAAACACTTCAATGTTTTGCGGTAAAGGCCAGTTTATCACTTGCTTTCCTAAATGCTATTGTCTCAGCAAGTTTTGATGCTACAGTATATCTTGTAAATCCACACACAATTGTATACAAGCTTTTAAAAAAAAATTTATAATTCTAATTATAAGGAATTTCTGTTAACAGATTTCACATTGTCCCACAGTGAGCTGCCACCTTGCCCATCTGTCTTGTTTGCAGAATTATTATGTCTTCCTCAATTTCCCTTTTTATTCTTGCATTCTCTTATCTTTTCATTGAAGTCATGAATGTAAATTGTGATCAACTGAAGGCACCAGGACTGTTCCCACCAGTAGTACTACCAACATTGATTTCAACCTTGTTGATGTCCTTTCGCAAATCCTCTATCCATGGTATTTATTACCCTCCACTTCTCTCAGCTATGTACTTTTATCGACTTGAATGTGTGTAACAGTCAAGTACTATTAAACTGAGATGTTAGCACACTACCGCATCTAGGGAAAAAAGTTTGAGAGCCATTGTGGCAAAAATGTAAGGTTTTTTTTTCATTGTATTGAATGTTATGAGATGATTCCACACACTGTCGCGATGAGATCACCATCCTGCACTTCTGTCGAACCACAGTCCCCCTGCTGTAATATGATTATCAGTTTGCTTGCTTGTTATCAGTAATGGCAGAAATAAAAATGTTGATGTTCTTGGAGTTCTGTATAGATATTAACTATATTGAGGCAAAGACACGGATATTGTGGTCAGGGGCAAACTATAACTCTCACCACTGTTCTATGTGCCAAGAATTCAGACCTCTATCCACATCCTGCAGACTGAACTGGTTGGATCAAAGCATGCAGTTTCTTGATGGCGAGGACTTGGGACTGAAGGACTCAACTACCTAGAAACATTATGTGGGCTGCTTCTGACAAGGCCCTCAAGAAAATGTTGGAAAAAGACACCTGACAATCAGCTAAGCCGTCAACAGGCTAGAAATATTCCTCAATGTCTCTGATATTTAGAAATGCCAATAATTATTTTTAAAAATCAAGCAATTATTTTAAATTTTTTTAATCCAAAATAAAACCTATAAATTAACATAAAACATGAAAAAAATTAAATCAATTAGTTCAGTTAGTAGAATACATTTTCCCTGCTGCCATTCTCCATTCTGCAGTCTTTGTTCTGCGGAATTGTCGAAATGTTATGCCCTGTCATTAGACTGCAAGAGGAGTTTATTATAGGAGTGCATAAAGGAAAATTCTGGTAAAATATGACCCAAGATTGACAGCATCTAGGGGGAAAATTTATGGTATTTCTGTGTAGAACTGGACCAAAGTGTTCATAGTATGTCTTGCTACAAAAATGCAGCCATGATTGAGCTTTAATGAAAGGAAAGGCTGTTCCTTATTATCTGCATTTTTAGTTGACTGTTTTTATCAGAGGTCCACCAGCTGTGAAATCTTGGATATCTCCAATGGAAATATTAATTGTATATTTGATGTAACTTTTTGCACATGCATATTTTCATGTTTTTAAAATTGCTTATGTCTGTTACTTCTATCAGCAATGTTATATGAGCAAAGCTTCATGTAATAACACAAGTGTTCACATATCCACGTGTATATTTAGTGGGTTAGTATTGTTTAATATGGCATTTGCATTCATTATTAAAACCCTAGTGCAGACTATTGCCCAGTTGAGAAACGGAGACTGTAACGATCATGTTTGTGATGGGTTGTGGAGTCAGTAGAATTGAACTGAACAATGACACTGACAGAAAATAAAGATGAACTGTTAACTAACAAATGTGTTGGATGATTGGGTTTGTCACTTGGCACCCAGATAGATTCCGATGCTGATTAAACGAATAAACAAAATATATGAAGGGCATTTGTGAAATGCAAAGTGTAACAAGTTGTGTGAAATGTGTGCTTACTATTAGAGATTGGAAGAGAGAGTGTCCAATTAATTCTACCTGCTTGTTCAAATGAAAAATGGCCAAAAAGGTTAGAGCACTAGAACTTCAACCAACATCAATGCGTGCACTCTACAAGAAGAGAGTATTAGGCAGATTGCAGAAAAGATTTAAGGTTGTTCTCAAAGCCTCTCTGAAGAATGCAGCATCTCATGGGTGCTACTGGCTCATGAACATCAAAGTGAACTCAGGCTATTTGGGATAATATTAGAAAGCCATGCATTAGAAGCATGCAAGAAATTACACAACAGCTACCCCTCATCTGGCATCAAACAAGACTTTCACTGCATCTGTACATTTTACTTATGGATGTGATAATGACCTTTCTTCATACCTTCCTGCCCTATTTAAATTTGATGGAAGAGTCTGCATTTCCTCATTAGCCACTTCAGAACCCACAAACCTGACATGGAAGTAAGTGATCCTAGGCCACTGCCTACGAAAATAAAATCACCAAATGAACCATTCCACAGCAACTCCTGAAGATGGCCAGTTCCTTAATATTAAAAAAAGTGTGTTTTTTTTTTTGCAGTCAGTTTTTCTGAAGGCAAAGGGCTCAGGCCCAAAACGTTGGTTAGCCTTTACTCCTATAGATGCTGTATGACTTGCTGAGTTCGCCTTCACTTCTGGCTTTGCTCTACAATCGCACCTACTGCAGATTTCCTTGTTTAACAGCAAAGGAAAGAAGTGTCTTTTGTGTATTAAGTGTCATGAGGAATAGGAAAGTTTGTTAGAAATCCCATTCATGTATTTTTCTGTACATAAAATCTGCTGTTTTATGAATGGTTTATTGTCGTGAACATGAATACAATGAAGCCCTACTTGCTGCAGCTTTGTGCGTGATAGGCCGTGTTTAACGAATCTTTAGAGTTTTTCGAGGAGGATACCTAAAAATAGATGAAGAAAAGGCTGTGGATGTTGTCTATATGTACTTTAGAAAGGCCTTTGACAAAGTCCCACATGGGTTCAGAAGGTTATGACACTAGGTATCCATGGAAAGATTGGAAACTGGATTCGTAATTGGCTGTGTGAGAGAAAACAAAGTGGTAGTGGAAGATTGCTTCTCAGCCTGGAGGCCTGTGAATAGAGGTGTGCCTTGGATCGTTGCTAGGACTAGGGTGCCTATACCATTTAAATTGAATGGTATTGCAAAAACAACAAATGCAAACACACTGTTTGTGTGTGTGTGTCTGTGTATGATAACCGATGACCATGTCCTCCTTTAGAACAGCCTCCCTAGCTGAGACCATTGTTGTTTGTTATCTATATCAATGATCTGGATGATAATGTAGTAAATTGGATCAAAAAGTTTGCTGATGACACTAAGGTGTTGTGGACAGCGAGGAAGGCTTTCAAAGTTTGCAGAGGAATCTGGACCAACTGGGGAAAAAAGGGCCAGAAAATGGCAGATGGAGTTTAATGCAGACAAGTGTGAGGTGATGCATTTTTGAAGGACAATCCAAGGCAGGTCATACATAGTAAATGGTTGACCACTGAGGAGTGTGGAGAAACAAAGGGATCTGGAAATACAGAAACAGAATTCTCTGAAAGTGGCATCACAGGTAGACAGGGTTGTCAAGAAAGCTTTTTGGCATCGTAGCCTTCATAATTCAAAGTATTGAGTACAGGAGTTAGGATGTTTTGGTGAGGTGGTATAAGACATTGGTGAGGCCAAAGCTGGAGTATTGTGTGCAGTTCTGGTTACCAAATTACAGGAGGATATCAGTAAGATCGAAAGAGTGCAGAAAAAAATTTACTAGGATGTTGCTGGGTCTTCAGGAGTTGAGTTGCAGGGAAAGATTAAACAAATTAGGACTTTATTCCTTGGAGCATAGAAGAATGAGGGGTGATTTGATTGAGGTTTACAAAATTATGACGGGTATAGACAGAGTAAATATGAGTAGGTTCTTTCCACTTAGATGAGGAGAAATAAATATGAGAGGTCGTGGCTTTAAGGTGAAAGGTTTAGGGGGATCTTCTTCACTCAGAGAGTGGTGGGAGTTGGAATGACCTGCCATCTGATGTGGTGAGAGGTTTGGAGGGTTATGAAATGGGTGCAGGTCAGTGGGTCTATCGGAATGATGTTTCGGTGCAGACTAGAAAGATTGAATGGCCTGTTGTAGCTTTCTTTGGTTGTATAAGGAAAAATACTTGATGGCATGTTAACACATTTTAGTTGAACTGGAGTACAGAAGCGAAAGTTCTTTGACCTTCTCTAATTTAACTGAATTCTAAGTGATTTAGAAGGGTGGTGAATTCAAGTGCTCAGAATTCTGACTGGTTAATGATGATGGAAGTAAGTGAATTGTTGAATATAATGGCATCGACATATCTGTTGAGCTACCTGGTCTTCCTTCTCTGGCTCTTTATCTTGCCAACCCTGCCTTAGATTGTGATACTCAATGTTGCCTGAAATGATGAGGGCAGAACATTACTAACAAGGATTTACTTTCCATGTCCAACTGTGTTTCTGCTTTACAATATTTGAAGAATTCACAATTGCTTGTGAATTTACAATTGCGTACTGCTCTCAATTGCTGATTGAGATACCTGGCTCTCGCAAAGTTTAAATGTAGGTGAAAACCTATGTCAACTCTCTGAGTAGAACTGAAAGTAGCACTTCAAATATTTTTGACCAAGGTGTGTCTGAACAAGTATTGTGAGCTACAAAATTGGACTCCTGTTGCAAAGTCTAATAAGAGATGTCCATTCAAATCACAGAATGCTTGCTTGTGGGTGCCAAATATGAAACAAAAGTCTGGAGTTTTTGATGATTGAACTTTACACCTCTTTGTAGCATGAGATAGAAAATGTGGACTGGAAACAACTGGTTTATTTATGTAGTGGTTTTCCTCCATTGCTCACCCAAACCCCCTTTGATGGTACTACTTTGCAAAGCTTTCACGTTATCCTTTACTGTGGTCTGAACAACCTCTTAACCTTACATGTTTGGGATTCAACCCAAGGAGAGAGGGGACAAAAAATAAACTCCTACAAGAACTCAGCAGATCAAAATATCTGTGGAGGAAAAGGAATATTCAATCTATCAAATTGAGACCTGACACCATGCGTGGGTACAGTTCTGATTAAAAAGATCATCAGCTTGAAATGTTTTTCTCTCTCAATACTGCTTGATCTGTTGAGTATTTTTACACTTTCATTGTTTATTGATGTTGCATGAATTTCTGGGAATTAAGGTTAGCGGATGGAAGGAATATTATTGACAGTATCACATTGTTAGTGATCATAATTGAGTTAAGTCTTTATTTTCCATAACTATGCTAAATCTAAGATCAAAAGGTCTCAACTGGAGTAAGGCCAATTTTATAATGGAAATATGACGTAGGAAATTATATTTGAATCAGCTACTTGGATTGGAGATCCATCAGAACTTGAGCAATGGGCGTTGCTAATGAAGCAAATATTTTCCCACTAAGAAAAGGGGTGGGACTCACAAATCTAGACCTCTGGTCTGCATTCATAGCTCCACTTTCAGATGTGGAGCACTCCCCACTGTGATGGTGAGAGCAAGTTTGGTGGGTACAAGAAGTAACAAACCTGAACACAGCATAATTACAAAGGGTGTCTTTGTTAATGTGTGGGGGGGGGGGGGGGGGCACGCACAGCGGAAATAACCAAGAGACACTACAATTGGTGATAACCACAGTATAAAAAGACAGTACAAAACAATACGCATCACCCATCGGTAACCAGCAGACATGGCACCATAATTGATTGCAAATATGTTACATGATTATATTAAAGACTGGAGTGGCTACCTCAGATCTGCCCAGAAGTGTCACTGATTAACGGGGCCAGTGGGAAGTTGTGTGCTCACCTATGGGTGGGCTAAGCCTTGATTTCCAAGTGAGGTGACTCCTGACTTTACTGGTCAGATGACCTCCCAGGAGCAAGCATATGGTTTATCCTTTGATTGGAGTAGTTTCTTGTCTGGCCTTTTGGATAATCCTGTGGATAAGGAAACCACCCACCCCCCCTACCCCAGCAATGAAGGTTTCAGTAGAAAATTCTTGTTATGTACTGTTTGTAATCCTGACTGCACTAGAAAGAGTTCAGAGGAAAATGATCTGTAAAATTTTACATACATCACAATGGATCAATATCAGAATAAAAGCAAGATAGTTAAACTTTTGAAATATGTGCTCTATGCACACATTAAATTGCAACAAGCAATGTCACGCACAGAAGGAGGATTCATTAATCAAATTTAGAACGATATCCCAATCCTCATGTGTAAGTGACAAATCCAAGTCATGCTCCCAATCACTCTTGATCTTAACTAGCGAAGCTATTCTGAAATACATCAAATTACTATAAATAATTGATATTGAGCCTCCGTGAGAAAATTGAGAGTCAAAAAGTAAATCAAGAATGTTTGTTTCAGAAATCCATGGAAAATCAAAGTTTGGACTGAACAAAATGTCTGACTTGTAGATATCTGAAAAAATGATCATTGGGTAATTTAAATTTTCCTCTCAATTGTTCAAAAGAAGCAAAATTATCTCAAATCTTTAAAATTTTTGATCCTCAGTCTGCACCACTCCCTAAAATCTGTATCTGACAAAGGTTAGAAAAAAAATGACTGGCCAGAGAAAAAACTATGGATTCCAAACAATTTTTTCAAACATATTCTCAACCTATGCCTCATTATTGGATTGCTTGTTAAAGGTTTAAAAAAAAAGGACCCTAACACTGCCAAAATAGATGTATTTTTAGGAAAATTCAATTCTATTTCCACCCAAGAAGGGCAGTCAACTAATTTATCAAATTTTAACAAAAGAAGCAAATTATGTATATTGACTGCCCAATAGTGGAATTTGGAAGTGACAGTCCTCCACTCCTTTTAGTTTTTGAATGATGTGCTTTGTTTAAACGAGTTTGTTTTCCTTATCATATATACAAAGAAATAAATGAATCCAGTGAATCAAAACAAGATTTTGAGATAAAGATTGGTATAGACTGGAAAAGATATAAAAATGTCAGTAATCAAATTAATACAGGATATGTTAGAATTGTTATGTGTAAAATATATCTTTAAAAGAAATAGATTGTGGGGGTTTAGTTTAAGATATTTAATTTAAAATGCAAAAGCTTTGCTGAAGTGAGACACTATGTCACCAGTGACTTTGCAGAGACAATGGAACTGCTTTGGAAAGAACTTCACAAGGATGTGCAAATGGAACAAAGTCCAGGCTCAGATCTTTCAAAACTTGAGTTTGAAACCCTGAAAGAAGACATTTGGTTTTTACAAGTCGAGAGAGGAAAAAAACAAACAAGTTATTTTTTTTTGGAGAGAGAGCGTGAAGTCAGTTCTACAGTAGCAGTTGAGGCTGCGACATGGCAAGTGGCAGCTTGTTGAAAAACCCCATTTTGAAGACGGGTTGTGAGTTTCGAGTTCAGCAAGTTCAAAACCAGAGGGAATGACTGGCTAGAGTGTTTCTCCTGAAATAAGGGAAACAAGAGGAACTCTGTGATGACATGGAAGAAGAGGTTATCATCTCGAAAACCCATGATGGGGCTAGTTTCTTCGGCCAGACAATGAAGTGACTGATTGGAGGAAATCAGTTTGTGTGCGTCCAACGAGCAACAAATGTCCCTCTGAAACCAACAAGAACCTTCCTGAGCGGTAACCATTTAACTTTAAGCACCAGAGCGTGATGGAAATTATATATGTTGAATTCTGTGCACAGTATGAGAATTGCCTGATACCAGTGAACTTGGAGAAGTGAAAAGTGAATGATTGGACAGTGAAACAGAGAACTTCCTTGAACATACACACATTACATATACGTGTACTTAGAATTAGAAGGGGATTAAGTTAATGTTGGTAGAAGAAATAAATGGTCAGATTATTATTTGGATGGGGAGAAAATTCAAACCTCAGAAGTACAAAGGGACTTGGGGGTCCTCGTGCAGGATAACCTGAAAGTTGACTGCCAGGTTGGATTGGCAGTAAAGAATGTGAATGCTATGTTGGCATTCGTTTCAAAAGGGATTGTGTAAAAGATTAAAGAGGTGTTGATGAGACTCTATGGGGCACTGGTGAGACTTCATTGGATACTGTGTGCAGTTTTGGGCCCCTGATTTTAGAAAGGATAGAGTAAGCTTGGAGAGGGTACAAAGGAAGTTTACCAAAACAGTTCCAGGAATGAGAAGGATAACATATGAGGCTCTTGGACGCTATTTGTTAGAATATAGAAGAATGAGAGGGGATCTCAGAGAAACATTTCGAATAATGATGGATTGGACAGAGTGGATGTAAATAAGATGTTTCCCCTGTTGGGTGATTCCAGGACAAGGATCATTGGGGAAATTGATAGGTATCTAATTAGTCAGGGTATCATGGGATATGAGGACAAGGCCGGAACTTGGAATTAGATGCGAGAATCGTTTATCTCAGGGAGGTTTCACAGAGCAGACTCGATGGGCTAAATGGCCCACTTCTGTTCCTTTTTCTTGTGATCTTGTGAACTTTTGTTTAAGTAACCATTGTCTTGTTGAATTTTCTATTGCTGCTGGGTTTTGGAGTCCTCTGGACTTGTAATAATCGTAGTAATAGACAAAGGTGACCATCCCGATAATAGTGCTTTAAATTTCCTTCAATAAATTCTTATAACTCTTAGTAATTGTAATTACAATGTATCTAAACTGATCATTCACTAACAGCAGAAATTGGAATATTGTAGCGGCCCGCTCTGGAGGTGACATAGTAAACAGTCATCAAACACGATCAGGTAGACAGCACACAGGATGAGATGCCCGTTCCCATAGGCCACAGGAATAGCGGTCGAATCAACCAAATACTGCCAGCGGATCGCAGGCGTGATTGCAGGGATCCAGGCCCGCGCATTCGGGACAGCCAATCACCAGCCGGCCTCACTCAAGCCATGCCCTGGTGGTGACATGGCCGGTTGCCTATAAAAGGCTTCAGCCCAATAAAGCCAGTGTCAATTACACTCCCTTGGTGTGTGTCTTTTTTCTACCTTGAGCTATAACCATAGCAACTCCACAACAGTGGTGACTCCGATTGGTCCAAATGGCGTTTTGGACCTGTAATGAGCCCAGAGGACCCCAAAACCCAGCAGCAATAGATATTCATCAAGATAAGTTGCTTTTAATCATCTTTAAACATGAAAAACAGAATCACACTTTAACTTATCACTATTGACTTAACTAACTTAACCCCCTTCTAATTCTAAGCACACATGTATGTAGTGTGTGTGTAAGTTCAGAAAAAATTTTTGGTTCACAGTCCAATCTCACTTCTCACTCCTCCAAGTTCACAGGTTGCAGGCAATTCTTATACTGTGCACAGAATTTAACATGTTTTAAAGTTCACCAGGTTTTGGTGCTTGAAAGGTAAATGGTTACCGGTCAGGAAGGTTCTTGTCAATTTTCAGAGAGTGATTTGTTGTACGCTGAACACCCACAGCTGATTCCTTTTTAATCAGTAACTTCAGTGTCTTGCCAAAGAAATGCCCCCTCAGGGTTTTCCAGATGATAACCTCTTTCTTTCAGGTCACCACAGAGTGGTATTTCAAGGGAAACATTAGACAGTCAGTTCTCTCCTCTTGCATGAACCACAAGGGCTTTGACCGTGCTGAACTAAGCACTCACAACCTATCTTCCAAATGGGGTTTTCCACAAGCTTGCCAGCTTATCCTGTTTCAGTCCCAGCTGCTGCTGCTGGCTGTAAAACTGCAGAACTGATCTCTCTCTCTCTCTCTCTCTCTCTCTCTCTCTCTCTCTCTCTCTCTCTCTCTCTCTCAGAAAAACCTGCTTGCAAAACAACATGACCCTCTCAGAAACGCAAGTTTTACTCCAGACAATCTGCGGCTCCGATTAGTTGTTTCATCTGTTGCCATTTTGTGGACAACAATCCATTAATGAAGTCTCTTGGGCTCTCTCCAAAGCTTTTGCAAAGACTTGGCCCCTGACATGTCTAGCATGAGCAGAGCTCCAGTATTTTAGATAAGATCTGTTTTAAAGTGTTTGTATATGACCTACACTAAAAAAAACCTGCCCCAATTTATTTCCCAAAAACATAACTATTTACAATCCGAACACAATATAATCTGTCCCAGACCCAACAATGGAGGAACAGCCTACAACCAATGCCATAGCACCAACACTATGTCTGCTACATGAGGCCTCAGAATGACATGCTGGCAAGGTACCGATTCTCTCAACGTTGGCAGCGTCCAGATGAGTCGCTGGCCAACTATATTATTGACCTGGCAGCTCTGACCAGAAAATGCTACTACAAAGCGTCCACAGCCCGGGTGAAAGAGGAGGAACAAATCTGGGACACCCTCATGGCAGGAGTGAGGTTGAGGTATGTGAGGCAGCAAACTGCTAGAGCTGAGGAAGAAAGACTTGGCCAACACCCTGGAGCTGGCGAAAGCACTCAAACAAACCCAAGGAGGGCGACTGTGTGTGCGACCCCCGAATTGTTGATCGACCCATGCCAGAGTCCCGAAGTGCTGGCTTCTGCCTCTCTGTGCTGTTGCTGCCAGCATTTTGCTGCACCTCGTGGTGAGACCCACCACTGGAAGTAAAGCATCGCAGCCATCTTGCTGAGCCTTGTGGTCGATGCCATTTTGTCTGCCCACGGGCCAAGCGGAGAGAGTCGACATGGGGTTTCTGGAGCACTGGCGTCGGTTGTCCTAGATCAGGCAATACCTCACCAATTGAATAACTCGACGATGGAGATGAGGGTAAATGGACACTTGACTAATTGCTTGGTAGATACTGGCTCCACTGAGAGCTTTATAAACTCCGCGACGGCTCTGCAGTACAACTTTAAAGTGTCCTCGATGGACTATCATATTTTCCTAGCTTCACACTTTCACTCAGCGATGATCCAGGGGTATTGTAAAGTACATCTAACTGTAAAAGGGGGGAGAAATTTTGTAAGTTCCAATTGTATGTACTGAAGGATTTGTGTGCTCCTGTGTTGCTGGGCCTGAACTTGCTGTGTCACCTTAAAAGCTTGACCATGGCGTACTCTGGCCCACTTCCTCCATTGCAAACCAATAACTACAAAGAACAGATGATACAGTATGGGAGTTTGGGAATTTATTCGAACCGAGACACAGCAGCTGCTCAAAGAAAAGATCATTGAGCCCAGCAACAGCCCATGGAGAGCCCAGGTGGGAGTCATGAAAGGGGAAGAAAAGTCCAGATTAGTGATTGATTATAGCCAAACAATTAATCGTTTCACACTCCTGGATGCATACCCACTCCCTCGAATTTTGGATGTGGTAAACGAAATTGCGCAGTATCGGGTCTATTCGACCATCAACCTGAAAGTAGCATACCATCAATTACCGATCTGTTCCGAGGACTGCTCCTACACAGTACTTGAGGCAGACGGACAACTCTATCAGTTCCAGAGGGTCCCTTTTGTCATCACTAATTGAGTCTTGATCTTCCAGAAACAGATGGACAAAATGGTCAACGAGTACAGGTTGAAGGCCACCTTCCCTGATCTCGACCACATCACCATTTATGGACACTTTCTGGAAGACCATGACGCCAACCTCCAGAGGTTTCTCCATACGGCCAAGGCCCTGAACCTCACGTACAACTCGAGAAAGTGCATGTTCTGGATGAAACATCTGGTGATCCTGGGCTATGTGGTGGAGAATGGCATCATTGGCTCTGACCCCCATTCGAATGCGCCCCCTGTTATACCTCCCAATCCCGAAGACCATTGAAGCCTAAAGGAGGTGCCTGGGATTATTCTCCTACTACACCCAGTGGATCCCTCACTACGCAGATAAAGTCTGTCCCTCTTAAAGTTCATCTCCTTCCCATTATCAGCCGAAGCCCAGGCAGTGTTCGAGTACATTTGGAGCTACATCACAAAGGCCACCATGCGTGCGGTGGACAAGATGCACCCTTCCAGGTGGAAAGCAATGCCTCTGTCGTAGCTCTGGCCGCTACTGTTAACCAGGCAGGCAGGCCGATTGCCTTTTTCTCCCACACCCTACAAGGCCACGAGCTTTGGAACCCATCTGTGGAGAAAGAGGCACAAGCCATTGTAGAGGCCATTAGGCATTGGAGGCATTACTTGGCTGGCAGGAAATTTATACTGCTCATCAACCAGCGATCGGTGACATTTATGTTTAATAATGCGAAAAGGGGCAAAATAAAGAACAATAAGATCGCTAGCTATAATTATGACAATAGCATACAGGCCAGGTTCTCTCAATGAACCTCCAGATGCCCTGTCAAGAGGAAGCTGTGCCTTTGCAGACACCGGCCAGTTGAGGTCACTGCACGATGAGATTTGCCACCCGGGCACGACTCACATGGCTCATTTCGTCGGCACACAACCTTCCCTACACCATTGAGGATATCAGGGAAATGACCAGGTCCTGCCAGTCTGCGCTTAGTACAAGCTGCACTTCTACCGCCCCAACAAAGCACACCTGATACAGGTGTCCCTCCCCTTCGAACAACTCAGTGTCAATTTGAAGGGTCCCCTCCCTTCCACCAATGGAAACATTTACTTTCTCAACGTCATCGACAAGTATTCACATTTTCCATTCGCCATCCCTTGCCCAGACATGACCACCACCACCACAGTCATCAAGGCCTTGCACTCTGTTTTCGTCCTGTTCGGGTATCGTAGCTATATCAGTAGTGACAAGGGCTCATCATTTATGAGCGAAGAGCTACGCCAGTATCTGCTCATAAGAGACATTGCCTCAAGCAGGACGACCAGCTACAACCTCTGGGGGAACAGACAAGTTGAAAAGGAGAATGCGGCAATATGGAAGGCCGTGAAATGGGCTCTCCAGTCCAAAGGCTTTCCAGACTCACACTGGCAAGAAGTCCTACCCACAGCGCTCCACTCCATAAGGTTGCTCTTCTGCACGGCGACCAACTCAACTCCTCACGAGTTTATGTTTACGTTCCAGAGGAAATCCATGTCCGGGACCATTCTCCTGGCTTGGCTAATGGCACCAGCGCTGGTCCTGCTGAGAATGCACGTGAGGAGGAACAAGACAGACGCCCTGATCAAGAAGATGCATCTGCTACACACCAACCCAACATATACCTATGTGGCATATCCTGATGGCACCTGGCACCCACCGAAACTGAGGATCCGACACCTCAAATAAGCCAGGAACTCCTGAGTACCCCACGCAGGGTCCTGGAGGACACAGCTCGGGAAGTGGTCCAATCCACCCCATGACCAGAGCCGGAGCCCTTGAAACCCTCTGGCTCTATACCACAAGGGGTCCAGAAAGTTCAGGAAGCCCCAAGTCCTCCAATACTGAGGTGCTCAACCAGAATAACTAGACCCCCTGACAGACTTAACTTTTAAATATTTGTAGACTATGAGTTTTTTTTTTAATTAATGGTCTCTGTTTTTCACCCACAGGCTCTATTCTGAAGGAAGAGGTGAATGCAGTAACCTGGAATTCACTATGTATTGTTCAGATGGCTGGCTCCACCCTCACCTACCCCAATATAAACTCTGGTCTTCCTGCCTTAGCTCAGATTCGCCAAGGACTATTGTGTCTACTGGCCATTGATGGTAAGCTATTAAAAGCGTGTTTGTATTCCTCATTTGTCTCTGAGTGCAATCAGTCACGTTACAGCTAGAAAACCTGTAAACATTATCATGAGTAATCTTTTTCCCCATTGTTTGCTTATCAGTCTTCATCGAGGGCTCAGTAGTGGAGAGGGTCAAGAAGTTCAAATTCCTGGATGTTAACATCTCTGAGGATCTATCCTGGAGCCTCCATGTTGATGCAATCATGAAGTAGGCCTCGCCAGAGGCTATATTTTGTGAGGTTCTTTAGGAGATTTGGGACGTCACCAAAGACTCTGGTAAATTTCTACAGGTGGACCGTGGAGAGCATTCTGGCTGGTTGCATCACTGCCTCGTATGGAGGCACCAACTCTCAGGACAAAAATAAACTCTAGAAGGTTGTTAACTCGGCCTGTGACATCACAGTGTTACAAGCCTATAGGACCCCAAAACCCAGCAGCAATAGATATTCACCAAGACAAATGGTTACTTAAACAAAAGTTGCTTTTAATTATCTTTAAAACATGAAAACAGAATCACATTTTAACTTATCACTATTGACTTAACTAACCTAACTTAACCCCTTTCTAATTCTAAGCGCACCTGTATGTAATGTGTGTGTAAGTTCAGAAAGGTTCTATGAATCACAGTCCAACCTCACTTCTCATTCCTCCAAGTTCACTGGTTGCAGGCAATTCTTACAATGTGCACAGAATTTAACATTAATAAAGTTCACCAAGATTTGGTGCTTTTTTTTAAAAAAAAAACTATTTATTTGAAAGATCATTAGTAATAATACAGCATACATTCCATAAAGACAATTTTATATATATATATAAAAAAAATTTTTAAAAAACAGAAAAAAAGTCCCCACCCACCCTCCCACCTCATCAGCCAGCTCTTGTAAGGAGAGCCAAAAATATATAAACAGAAACTAAGAATGTATAATAAATCAAAATACATCAAAATGCATACATTCCAAATATGGTAACCACTTATTAACAAAAAAAGAATAATTGTCATGTAGATTATATGTAATTTTTTCCATAACAATACAAGCTTTCAATTCATTTTGTCATCGCATTATATTAACCACTATGTTATCTTTCCATGTATTTGCTACAGACAATGAAATTTATCCAACCCTAATCCCTTTAAAGGAATCATATAACCCATTAGGCGGCGGCGGCCCCGATCTGCATGCCAAACTGCATGAGTTTTTCAAGCTTATATGGGACCAAGGAAAGCTGCCTCAGGACCTTCGTGATGCCATCGTCATCACCCTGTACAAAAACAAAGGCGAGAAATCAGACTGCTCAAACTACAGGGGAATCACGCTGCTCTCCATTGCAAGCAAAATCTTTGCTAGGATTCTCCTAAATAGAATAATACCTAGTGTCGCCGAAAATGTTCTCCCAGAATCACAGTGCGGCTTTTGCGCAAACAGAGGAACTACTGACGTGGTCTTTGTCCTCACACAGCTCCAAGAAAAGCGCAGAGAACAAAACAAAGGACTCTACATCACCTTTGTTGACCTCACCAAAGCCTTCGACACCATGAGTAGGAAAGGGCTTTGGCAAATACTAGAGCGCCTCGGATGCCCCCCAAAGTTCCTCAACATGGTTATCCAACTGCACGAAAACCAACAAGGTTGGGTCAGATACATTAATGAGCTCTCTGAACCCTTCTCCATAAACAATGTCGTGAAGCAAGGCTGCATTCTCGCACCAACCCTCTTTTCAATCTTCTTCAGCATGATGCTGAAACAAGCCATGAAAGACCTCAACAATGAAGACGCTGTTTACATCCGGTACCGCACGGATGGCAGTCTCTTCAATCTGAGGCGCCTGCAAGCTCACACCAAAACACAAGAGCAACTTGTCCGTGAACTACTCTTTGCAGACGATGCCGCTTTAGTTGCCCATTCAGAACCAGCTCTTCAGCGCTTGACGTCCTGTTTTGCGGAAACTGCCAAAATGTTTGGCCTGGAAGTCAGCCTGAAGAAAACTGAGGTCCTCCATTAGCTAGCGCCCCACCATGACTACCAACCCCCCCCCCCCCCACATCTCCATCGGGCACACAAAACTCAAAACGGTCAACCAGTTTACCTATCTCGGCTGCACCATTTCATCAGATGCAAGGATCGACAACGAAATAGACAACAGACTCGCCAAGGCAAATAGCGCCTTTGGAAGATTACACAAAAGAGTCTGGAAAAACAACCAACTGAAAAACCTCACAAAGATTAGAGCCGTTATCATACCCACACTCCTGTTTGGCTCCGAATCATGGGTCCTTTTCCGGCATCACCTACGGCTCCTAGAACGCTTCCACCAACGTTGTCTCCGCTTCATCCTCAACATTCATTGGAGCGACTTCATCTCCAACATTGAAGTACTCGAGATGGCAGAGGCTGACAGCATTGAATCCACGCTGCTGAAGATCAAACTGCGATGGGTAGGTCACGTCTCCAGAATGGAGGACCGTCGCCTTCCCAAGATCGTGTTATATGGCGAGCTCTCCACTGGCCACCGAGACAGAGGTGGACCAAAGAAGAGGTACAAGGACTGCCTAAAGAAAGCTCTTGGTGCCTGCCACATTGACCACCGCCAGTGGGCTGATCTCGCCTCAAACCGTGCATCTTGGCGCCTCACAGTTCGGCGGGCAGCAACCTCCTTTGAAGAAGACCGCAGAGCCCACCTCACTGTCAAAAGGCAAAGGAGGAAAAACCCAACACCCAACCCCAACCAACCAATTTTCCCTTGCAACCGCTGCAACCGTGTCTGCCTGTCCCGCATCGGTCTTGTCAGCCACAAACGAGCCTGCAGCTGACGTGGACTTTACCCCTCCATAAATCTTCGTCCGCGAAACCAAGCCAAAGAAAGAAGATAACCCATTAAAAAAAAAGATGGATCTAGTGGTAACTTAATGTCATATAGTTTTTCCAAAGTTAACCTAATTTCTTGCCAAAATGGTTGTACATAAACACAAGACCAAATAGCATGTAAAAAAAGCACCAGTACATACACCACATCTAAAACAAGCGTCCAAATTACTAAAACCATATTTTTTCAATTTCTCTGGGGTTAAATACAACTGATGCTGAAAGTTATAATTAACCATTCCATACCGCACATTCGTCAATTTAGTAACACTATCATGACACGTATCTGCCCAATAATCTTCAGGAAAAATAAAGGCTAAATCATTTTCCCATTTAACCTTAGACTTCTCCCATTCTGGTTTATCCATATTGTCTTGTAATACTTGGTACATAACAGAAATATAACCCTTTTTTGGTATGGAAGAAATCAAAGACTCGAATTCCATCAATACAGGTAAAATCTCTCTACCATACATACCTTTCACCAAAGCTCGAGTTGATAATAAACAAAGAATTTTCAGCAATATCAAAATGCTCTTTCAATTGATTGAAAGAAAGAAACTATCTTTCTACAAAACAATCCTGTAACATCTTTATACCCTTAGAGTTCCAACTCTTTAAATGATTATTAAACAATGAAAAAGGAATAAGCTGATTGTTATATGGTGGAGTTAAAATTGACAATTTACCTTTTGATCCTAAAATCTTATTTTTTTTAGTCCATACCTTTAATAGGTGTTTTAATATTGGCATATTATATTCCCGCAACAAACTTACATTCCATCAAAATATAAAGTGATACACCTCAACTTAAGAAATACAAGCCATCTCAACTTTAGCCCAACTCGGGGATTGGTCCAAATCCATCAGTCTACTAATAAATTTCAACTGGGCTGCTTCATGATAATTTTGAAAATGGGGTAAATGAAGCCCACCTAACGCATACTTCCAAGTAAGTTTATATAATGCTACCCGTGGTAATTGACCTTTCCATAAAAATTCCCTCATGGCTTTATTTAAATCCTGAAAAAATCCCTTTGAAAGAGAACACGGTATTGATTGAAATAAATATTGGATACGGGGGAAAATATTCATCTTAATACAATTAACTTGATCAATTAAAGTTAACGGAAGATCTTTCCACTTAATGAAATCTGCTTTAATCTTTTTTAGTAAAGGAACACAATTTAACTTATATAAAGATTGATACTCAGTATTTTCAATTATTCCTAAATATTTAATTTTATCAGACTGTTTCAATTTTATAATGTTTTTATACTCTGAATAGTCTCCTTCTCCAACTGGCAAAATTTCACTCTTGTCCCAATTAACCTTATATCCAGATAATGTTCCATATTGTAATAAACATTCCCACAAGTGTGGCAATGATTGTTCTGGGTTTGTTAAATATATCAAAATATCATCTGCAAATAAATTAATCTTGTACTCTTCATCCATAAATCTCATCCCTCTTATCTGTTCATTCTGTCTAATTGTTTGAGCTAACGGTTCAATAACCAATGCAAATAGGGCTGGTGACAATGGACAACCTTGTCGGGTTGAGTGCGTCAATTTAAACAATGATGAGACTTGACTGTTTGTCACCACCCTAGCAATTGGATTCATATATAAAGCTTTAACCCAACCAATAAAAAAGGGCCAAATTTAAACTTCTCCAATACCTTAAATAAAAAATCTCATTCAACCCTATCAAAGGCTTTTTCCGCGTCAAGCGCAACCAGATGGTTGGGCTGTTGTCGATATGCATTGACCAAACTAATCAATTGAAGAATATTATCTGATACATTTCTGTTTTTAATAAAACCTGTTTGATCAACATGTATCAATTTAGGTAAATACTTGGCAAGTCGGTTTGCTAATACTTTTGCTATAATTTAGTAATCTATATTTAATGAAGAAATAGGTCTATATGAAGATACTTTCAACGGGACCCTATCTTTTTTTGGGATTACAGTAATTAAAGCACTAGAGCAAGATTCTGGTAACTCATGCTCTTCAGTCTCTTGTAATACCTCCTCAAACACAGAAGATAAATCTTCATAAAAATTTTCATAAAATTCCACCGAAAATCCATAATTGCCTGGTGATTTCCCATTTGGCATCTCCAACATAGCCGCTTTAATCTCTAATTCTGTAAACAGAGCTTCCAGATCCATAACATCCTCTTCTAATGCTGGTAACGCTAACTTAGATAAATAAGAATCAATAGAACCACTGTCCTGTTTCCCCTCAGAAGTATATAATTTTTTATAAAATGAATAGAACTGGTCATTAATTTCCTGACGTTTATAGGTAACTGTTGAATTCTTTTTTACAGCATTAATAATCCGTGAAACCTGTTCCATCTTTAACTGACATGCAAGTACCTTATGTTCCCTCTCACTCAACTCATAATAACGCTGCTTCGATCAATTAATTAAACGTTCAAATTGATAAGTCTGCAACGTATTATAACGCAATTTCAAATTAGCCAAAGCCACTTTTTTTTAATCTTCTGTCACTTCCTTCTGAAATTCCTTCTCCAATTCATCAATTTGCTTTTCTAATTCTAAACTTTCTGCCATATACTGCTTCTTAACTTTAGTAGTATAACTAATAATCTGTCCTCTTCAGTAAGCTTTTAATGCATCCCATAACACAAAATGACTTTCTACTGAATTAGCATTCTCAATCGAGAACAAAGTAAACTGTTCTTTAACAAAGGTAACAAACTCTGGTTTTTTTCAACAACATTGTATTAATTCACCATCTATAAGATGAACGTACCACTTCTGAACTTACGCAAGAAAGAAATAATAAAGAATGATCTGATATAATCCTGCTTTTATATTCCGCCTGTAATACCCTTCCTTGTAAATATGCCGAGATTTTTAAAAAATTTATTCTAGAAAATAAATCATGTCGAAACAAATAAAAAGAGAAATCCTTCTCTGTAGGATTGATACTTCTCCAAATATCCACCAAATTTAAATCCTTCATCAAGGCCCCAATTTGTGTCACCATCTTTGATTTCTTTATACTTTTTGGGGATCTATCCAACAAAGGATCTAAGACACAATTAAAATCTCCCCCAACTAAAATATTTTCATTAGCTTGATTTAACAACAAAAAAACATCCAAAATAAAACACTCATCATCCACATTAGGTGCAAAAACATTAAGCAAAGTCCAAGATTCAGCAAAAATTTTACAATTCACCCTTAAAACCCTTCCAGCATTTCCTTCCATAGTTTGCAATTCAAAAGGCAAATTCCTATGAATTAAAATTGCTTCACCTCTTGCCTTAGAATTAAATGAAGAAGAAAACACGACCAACCCAATCTCTCTTCAATTTCAAATGTTCTTTTTCAGTCAGTTGTGTTTCTTGTAAAAAGGCAATGTCAATTTTCATTTTCTTGATATCAGCCTTAATCAGATTATTTAACCCCTGAACATTGAAATTTGCAAATTTCAAATTAGACATCCTTATAAACTAACAATATAATCACTTACTACAAAATATCGCTCCCCTTATAGTAACTTAAGACCCCTCCCCTAAATATTTTTCGGAAAAAAATTTTTTTGATTATCCCCAAAAATAAAACTACCCAAAGGTAGTAACGCCCTAAAAAACTGGGTGTGGTAAACCCCACTAGTGGCGGATGACTATTAAAGATTTCAGTGCTATCCACCCTCCCCAGCCAGAAATGCATTATTCACATCAACACAATCCAGTACTGTAAATATATTCAACCCAATGACTCCATTCCCAATGATTGTTCTGGATCTTCAATGTCAATAAGACTTTGTGTTAAAACTTCTTTCTTTCAATTTTTCCCATTCTTCCCATTCCCATGCCCATTTCCATTTCCATTTGCCTTCTTTTTAGGCGACGGTGGTGAAGCTCTTCCATGTCCTCGCAAATCCGGTAATGAATTAGCAAAAATTAATGCATCATGGTCATTCTCAAAAAATTGAGATTGAAAATTACCATAAAAGACTTTTAACACAGCAGGGTATTGAAAAGCAATATTCTAACCCTTCCGCCACAGTACTTCTTTAGCTGAATTAAATTCCCGTCGTCACCTAATAATCTGACTCAGATCTGCGTAAAAACATACTCTGTTATTTTGAGTCATCATTGCATATTGACTTTGTCGTGCCTTCTGCACCGTCAACCGTAATATCATTTCTCTGACCTGGTAGTTCAGACAATGAGCTAAGACAGCCTGTGGCGGTTGTCCCAGTAACGGTTTCTTTCATAACGCTCTATGTGCACTCTCCAATACTAAGCCTTCCGAAAAAAGCTCTTTGCCCAACACCTCGGGAATCTAATTCTTGAAAAATGTTATTGGATCAGACCCTTCAATGTCTTCTGGGAGACCCACAATTTTCACATTGTTTCTCTGACTTTGATTTTCCAATGAATCAATTTTTTTCAGTAAGTCTTTCTTCACAAAAGAATCTTCCACTTTCTCCATTTTTTCCTTATTACGTTCAACTTGATTTTTACATTCAAGAAAAGCTGTTTCAATTTTTAAAAAATTTTCTTGCACTGTATCCACTGATTTAATGCATTTACTGACTGTAGAGCTCGTCGAAAGAATCAAAGACTTGTTGATCCAAACCAAGGCTTTTATTAGCAAAAGACAGGAGCTCTTCACAGGTGGCCGACCAGTCCGGAATGATCTGACATGGCTAGGGACACAACCCTTTAAGGCCCAGACAATAGGCGTGGCTTATCTCTCAGCCAATCGCTGTAAGCACAGTCTAGATACAGTAACTATATACACTAGATACATTGGTGATAGATCTGTACTATCACACTGACATCACTTTTAACTGTAGATATATCTTCAGACATATTAGATATTTTAGTTGTCACATCCAGAAATCCTTGAGTCATTTGTTTAAACATATTGTCCATTTGTTAAGCAATCCCTTCCAGGACTGTGCAAACAGACTCCATTCCAGATTCCAATTCCTCATTTTGAGGCCTACCTTCTCTAAACCAATTGTTCCTGTGAACTGCTCGTTAAAGGTAAGTCTTCCTCTTCTTCCAGCATTGTTGGTCCCCTCCCGGTGCGGCTGCGGGTTTGTACACCTGGCGGCAGTGTCCTGACATGCTGCCGCTCGGGCACCCCCACAGCCCACACGTAATCCAGTAACTCACGGACCCTTGGAACACTGTGCATGCCTGGTAAGGCCAGGGACCGTGCAGAGGCAGCTTCCGATGCCATTCCGCGCGTCTCCGGCCCACTCAACGGCCGCCTGGGCTCAAGGGCTCTTCTCTCAGCCGGGTCGCCCATGCGCCCGACATTGTGGATGCACGGTTCAACCCCGGCCGAGCTCATCATCATGCCAGCGCCATCTTGTGGAGGCATGATTGGTGTCGGTGTAATACTCAGCCTGGCAGGAATTCTCTGTGCCTTGGAGGTTCCAAACAATGAGTCCGTGGCTTCAGTTGAACAGGTAGGCCTCAATTCTTCAGCACTTTTAAAAGTTAATTTCTCTGTAGTTGAGTTTTCATTTTTTTTTATATTAGTAGCCATTATGACCCACTAATGTTCCCAAAAATAAAAATACAACTTTTAATCACTTTTATAAACTTTAAAAATGGGTACTTAAAAAACTGGCTGAGGAAGGGTGGGATCGCACGTCTGCCCTCTACGCCATCTTGCCACGCACCCCACCCCCCCCCCCCCCCCCCGGCTTTGGTGCTTGAAAGGTAAATGGTTACCACTCAGGAAGGTTCTTGTCAGTTTTCAGAGAGTGATTCGTTGTACACTGGACACCCAGAACTGATTCCTTTTTAATCAGTAACTTCAATGTCTTGTCAAAGAAACGCCCCCTCAGGGTTTTCCAGATGATAACCTCTTTCTTTCAGGTCACCACAGAGTTCCTTTTGGTTTCCCTTATTTCAAGTGATTACGCAGCCAGCCCTCTCCTTTTGCATGAACCACAAGGGCTTTGACCAGGCTGAATTAAGCAGTCTTCCAAATCAGGTTTTCCACAAGCTTGCCAGCATGTCCTGTTCCAGTCCCAGCTGCTGCTGCTGGCTGTAAAACTGTAGAACTCAATTCTTCTCTCTCTCTCTCTCTCTCAGAGAGAAAGCCTGTTTGACTCTCTCTGCTTGCAAAACCACATGACCCTCCAAGAACATCAAGTTCCATCCAGACAGTCTGCGGCTCCGATTAGCTCTTTCATCTGATGCCTTTTTGTAGACAATAATCCATTAGTGAAGTCTCTTGGGCACTCTCCAAAGCTTTTGCAAAGAGTGTTGGCCCCCCCCAACATGTCCAACTTGAGCAGAGCTCCAGTATTTTAAATAAAATCTGTTTTAAAGTGTTTGTATGTGACCTACACTAAAAGAAAATCTGCTCCAATTTATCTCCCAAAAATATATCAAAATACTAAACAAACAAAACATAATCTGTCACAACAGGCCCCAGACTTTACTCCATCGAGGACATCTACATGAGGCAGTGCCTTAAAAAAGCAGCATCTATCCTCAAAGACCCCCACCACCCCGCCTCTTCACTCTGCTACCATCGGGGGAAAAGTACAGGAGCCTAAAGACGAGCACTCAGCGGCACAAGGACAGCTCTTCCCCACTGCCATTAGATTCTTGAATAATCAATGAACCATAGACACTGCCTCACTTTTTGTGCAATATCATTTTTATTTTTTCATAGTAATGTTGTAAGATGGTTATAATATGAATGCTTGTACTGTGATGCTCCCACATAACACCAAACTTTGTGACTTGTTCATGACAATAAATTCTGATTCTGATTAAGATGTGGTTTCCTGGCACTGGAGAGTGGTATTTTCTTTTCTTGTAGACTGCCCTGATAGTGTGCAAGAACCAAACTATTCAGTGCATGTGACAATAAAGTAAACTCTCTTAATGCTGGAAGTAGAGAGAAAGAAATTGCAAGCCTGTGGTTTCCAAATTATTTTTAAAAATAAATTCTGAGGAACAGTGTAAATAAGAAATTCTGTGGATGGGATCGAGAATCCCAGATAGTACGTGGCTTCTCTAGTGCCGGGGTCCGAGATATTTCAGATCGAGTTCACGGCATCCTCAGGGGGGAGGGTGAGCAGCCAGATGTCATGGTCCATATTAGGGATCAATGAAGTGGGTAGGAAAGGTGAGGAGGTCCTGCAAGGAGAGTTCAGGGAGTTAGGTGCTAGATTGAAGGACAGGACCTCCAGAGTTGTGATCTCAGGATTGCTACCCATACCATGTGCTAGAGAGGTTAGAAATAGGAGGATAACGTAGCTTAACACATGGCTAAAGATGTGGTGCAGGAGGGAGGGCTTCAGGTTTCTCGATCATTGGGCTCTCTCCCAGGGAAGGGAGACCTGTTACAATGGGATGGTTTGAATCTGAACTGAAGAGAGACTAATAACCTTGCGGGAAGGTTTGCTCGTGCTGCTCTGGTGGATTTAAATTAGATTTGCAGGGGGATGGGAACCAGAGTGCCAGAGCAGATAGAGGAGTGGAAAAGGGTAAAGATTATGTGAAAATTATATGCACCTTTAGAAGTCAACAGGTTGTACGTGGTGGAAAACTTCTAAAGTGCATCTATTTCAATATTGTAGGAAATGCAGACAAGCTTAGAGTGTGGATTGGCCCGAGGAATTCTGACATTGTAGTCATCAATGAAACTTGGTTGCAGGAGTGGCAGGACTGGCAGCCCAATGTTCTGGGCTTCCGTTGCTTTAGACACAATAGAATGGAGGGGATGAAAGGGGGAGGTGTGGCATTGCTTGTCAGGGAAAATATCACAGCTTGTGCTCAGGCAGGACAGACCAGAGGGCTCATCTACTGAGGCTGTATGGGGGGAACTGAGGTACAGGAAAGGTATGACCACACTCATGGGGTTTATTATAGACATCCCAATAGTCAACGAGAATTGGGGGAGCAAACTGTAGAGAGATAGCAGACAGCTACAGGAAACATATGTTTATGAAAGTAGGAGATTTTAACTTTCCACATATTGACTGGGACTCACATACTGTAAAAGAGCTGGATGGCTTGGAGTTTGTCAAATGTGTTCAGGAAAGTTTTCTAAATCCATGAGTGTGCAATACTGGATCTCCTATTAGCGAACGAGACAGGACAGATGACAGAAGTATGTGTAGGAGAACATTTTGGGTCCAGTGATCATAATGCCATTAGTTTCAAGTTAATTATGGAGAAGGATAGGTCTTGGCCTTGGGTTGAGATTCTAAATTGGAGAAAGGCTAAACTTGAGGACATGAGAAAGGATCTGGAATGTGTGGATTGGGATAGGTTGTTTCCGAGCAAAGATGTGTGAGGTAAGTGGAGGATCTTCAAAGGTGAAAGCTTGAGAGTACAGAGTTTGTATGTTCCTGTCAGAATTAAAAGCAAAGTTAACAGGCACAGGGAACCTTGGTTTTCGAAGGATATTGGGGATCTGGTTTGGAAGAAGATGCTTGTTCCATTGTTTAAAAAAGGCTCCAAAACTAGCCCTGGAAATTATGTCGGTGAGCCTGACGTCATTAGTAGGTAAATTATTGGAAAGTGTTCAAAGAGATTGGATATACAATTATTTGGTTGGAGGTGTATAGCAGTTTTAGGCAACGTGGAGCAAATGAAGTACTTAAGGAATATTTTAAAAATGCAAGATAAACTTCAAGAAATAAATCAAGAAGACATGAGGTTGCTTTGGCAGACAATTTGAAGGAAAATCCTAAGGGTTTCTGCAGGTATATTAAGAGTAAAAGGATCATAAGGGACAAAATTGGTCCCCTTGAAGATTAGAGTGGTTGGCTTTGTATGGAGCCAAAAGAGATGGGGGAGATCTTAAATGCTTTCTTTTCATCAGTTTTCATGCAGGAAACAGGCACAGATTCGTGGAAAAACAGGCAGTGAGGTCATGGAACTTAAACAGATTTTGTTTTTAAATTTGGACATACAGCACTGTTACAGGCCAATTCAGCCCTATGAGTCTGACTGCCCAATTTACACCCCATTAACCTACACCCTGATACATTTTTGAAGGATGGGAGAAAACCAGAGCCCCAGAGAAAACCTACACAGACACGGGAGATCATACAAATTCCTTACAGACAGCGCGGGATTCGAACCCCGGTCCAAATCCAATCACTGGCGCTGTAAAAGTGTTACACTAAATGCTACATCAACCGTGCCGCAAATAAGGGTGGATTAATCCCCAGGGCCTGACAAGATATTCCCTCAGACCTTGGGGGAGGTGAGTGTAGAAATTGCAGGGGCTCTGGCAGAAATATTTGAAGTGTCCTTAGCCATGGGGGAGGTGCCGGAGGATTGGAGGATAGCTCACATTGTTCCGTTGTTTAAAAAAGGCTCCAAAAGTAATCCTGGAAATTATCGGCCAGTGAGCCTGATGTCAGTAGTAAGTAAATTATTGGAAGGTGTTCCAAGAGGTCGGCTATACAATTATTTGGATAGCCAGGGACTGATTAGGAATAATCAGTACGGCTTTATGTGTGGTACGTCATGTTTAACCAATCTTATAGCATTTTGCAAGGAGATTACCAGGAAAGTTGACGATGGCTGTGGATCTTATCTACATAGACTTTAGTAAGGCCTTTGACAATGCCCCACATGGGAGATGTAGCGCTAACAATTAGACCCGACAGACCAGAATTCAAGATTATCAGGCTTTAATCACTATAAACACAGTCATATCTTACATGCTGTTGGCCTGATTCCAAGGCAGTACTGAGGGAGGGGATTGGGTGGTACCACCTTTATTAGGGATCATGGAGGGGGATGGGAGTTACAGTATCGGAGGCGGGCCAACCAGTACAGTGACTGCAATACAGTGTTCCACCACAGGAGGCTAGTCAGGGAGGTTCAGACACCAGGTATTCATGATGAAGTAGTGAACTGGATTCTACAATGACTGGACGGGAGAAACCAGAGAGTAGTGGTAGATGATTGCTTTTCAGACTGGAGACCTGTGACTAGTGGTGTGCCTCAGGGGTTGATGCTGAGACTGATTTTGTTTGTCATCTATATCAACGATCTGAATGATAATGTGGTAAGTTGGATCAGCAAGTTTGCAGATGATGCAAAGATTGGAGGCATTTTGGACAGCGAGGAAGGTTTTCAAAGCTTGCAGAGGGATCTAGAACAGCTAGAAAAATGGATTGCAAAATGGTAGATGGAATTTAATGGAGATAAATGTGAGGTGTTGCATTTTGGAAGGACAAACCATGAAAGTACATGTATAGTAAATGGTAGTGCACTGAGGAGGAAGTAAAAGAGAGGAACCTGCAAATACAGATACAAAATTCCATGAAAGTGGCGTCACAAGTGGACAGGGTTGTAAAGAGAGTTTTTGGCATCTTGGCCTTCATAAATCAAAGTATTGAGTTTCGGAGTTGGGATATTATGGTAAAGTTGTATAAGACATTGGTGAGACCAAATTTGGAGTATTGTGCGCAGTTTTGGTCACCTAACTACAGGAAAGATATCAATATGATAGAAAGAGTGCAAAAAATATTTACTTGGATGTTGTCCAGACTTCAGGAACTGAGTTACAGGGAAAGGTTAAAAAGGTTAGGACTTTATTCCCTGGAGTGTAGAAGAATGAGGGGAGATTAGATAGAGGTATTTAAAATTATGGGGGATAGACAGAGTGAATGTAGATAAGCTTTTTCCACTGAGGGTAGGTGGGATACAAACCAGAGGACATGGGTTAAGAGTGAAAGTGGAAAAGTTTAGGGGGAACTTCTTCATGCAGAGTGGTGGGAGTATGGAATGAGCTGCCAGCTGAAGTGGTGAATGTGGGCTCATTTTTAACATTTAAGAAGAATTTGTACAGATACATGGATGGGAGAGGAATGGAAGGCTATGGTCAGGGTGCAGGTCAGTGGGTCTAGGGAGAATAATATTTTGGTGCAGACTACAAGGGCCGAAGGGGCCTGTTTCTGTGCTGTAATGTTCTATGGTTCCAAGATTATTACCAATAGACTGTCCCACCAAAAAGTGCAACAATTTTCACCTCATGTCAAAATCCAGTAATTACCAGTGGGAACGTGTCAACTTCTCCCACATAATTAACTACAGGAGGCACGGTACCAGCAACCACCATATGCCATTACAAATCTGCACTTTGTGTTCGTGCATGTTAAATATCGTAGAGTGTTATTTGAAAAAAGTGCAATAATGTTTCTAGTGTCCTGGCCAATCTTCTCCCATTGATTGGAAACAAAGTTAGCAACCATTAATCTCATTGCCGTATGTGGGATCTTGCATAATTTTACACGTTTTACCAAAAAAAGGTTCAGTACAGACTAGAGGGGCCAAAAGGGCCTGTTTCTGTGCTGTAATACTCTTATGGTTCTAGAAAGCCACAGAATAATTAAAGACTCAATCTGCCATTATGTGAAAGATCATTTTTGAGAAACTCGATTAAAAGGGATAGAATAACATTGAGTGGTTATTCTTTCTTGAACTCTCTGCCTAAAAAGATTGATTTATATAAATGAAAAATAGCCTCGAAGAGCTCTTGGAGCTGTAAATCTGCATAGTTACAGATTGTGGTTGGAGTAACCCAAGAAGTTTCATTTGTGGCAGATGTGGAATTAATGTGGCCCTTTCTACTAATTTCAGTGACTCTACGATAGATTTTTTTAAGGAGATATTAATATGAATCGATTGGAGTTCAGTTGATTTTAGCAAGACAATTGACAGTCTTAAATGGCCACCTGATTAGAAGGGTTAAAACCACTAGTGTTCCAAAACTGACAAAAGGTGGCACACAGCAAAAGCTGCTAATTGACTTGAATTTCATGACAAGAATGGTTTTTGCAGTGTGATAAGATGGGGATCCCTGCCAGTTCCTTTTTGTGGTACATATTACTGATTTAGGTACTGTGGAGCTCAAGATAAAGTTTGCAGACAATGCTGAGTGAACAATAATGAGAGGATGTGCATTTAACTTGACTGACTGAAAGTTAAATGGGAGTTCAAGAAGATTTTTTTTTCATCCAAAGAGTAATAGGGATCAGGAGGTGATGGCCTAAAGGTTTAGGGAGCCTGAACCCTCGTCATATTTAAATAGCTGAATGAGAACTTGCATAATTAGGCTGGCTCTTTCACAGCTTCATAGTTCCATAAAAGTGGGACACAGGTAGAAAGCATGGTGAAAAACACATTTGGCGCGTTTGACTCCATCAGTCAGGCCACTGAGCACAGGAGGTGCGATGTCAGGTTATAGCTGTTAGTAGGACCGAATGTGGACTATTGCCTGCACCTCTGGTCACCCAGCTGTTGGAAAAATATCAATAAACTGGAAAGGGAGCAGAAAAGATTCGTGAGAATGTTACCGGGACTGGTGGGCATGAGAGCTGGATAGACTGGAACATTTGTCCCTGGAGTGGAGGAGCTTGAGCTTGTAGAGGTTTATAAACTTAGGAGGGACACAGATAAGACAAATAGTCACAGTCTGTCTTCCAGGGCAGAAGAGTCTAAAACTAAAGGGGATAGATTTATGGTAAAAAGGGGAAAGATTTTGAGGAGTACCTTTATCACACGGGGACGTAGGTAAATAGAGTAGTAGTAGAGGTAGGTACAATTGTAATATTAAGAAGATATTTAGACAGGTACATAAAAATGAAAGGTTTATAGGGATACGAGCCAAACACAGGAACGACAAATTGGTCAGTGAGGACGTCGGGCCCAAGGGTCTGTTTCCATGCTGTAAAACTCTGGCTCTATAATGCCCAAATGCCCAAGCTTCTCCCCACGGCCACAATGTGCTGCTTCATCATCTGGACTCATCTCAGTACCATAAATTTAAATGATTCCTTTCCCAATCATTATTGAAACTAATCCATCTCATTCTCACAGAAGAAAAGTTATATACTGAACTTTAGGCATTTTTCTTGTCATAGTGGAAAGTCAATTTAAGGTAATGAGGAGAGCAAATAATTATAGCACAACTTGATAATGATATGTTTACAGAAGAGGTCTTTGTGTCTATTCATTGTGGCAAATCATGCCTTACTTTCCTTAACTTCTGTGGTTAACAAAGAATTAAGGAAATATGGGGAAAAGACAGGTAGGTGGAGATAAGCCTGTGGTGATACAACCACCAGCCTACTGCAGGAGGCCATCTCTGTACCTGCAGGAAGACCACCTAAGGGGCTGACTCCACCTGGCCGGCTGTCAATCAGCCAACCTGAATATAAACCTGAGCCGGCCCCTCCTAAGCCAGTCGCACGGGGAGCTACCAAGGTTTGAACTGGTGTTCAGACTTTTACTGGAATAGAGCCTGTTGTACAGTCTTTGAGTTCGTGTTTGCTTGCTGTTACCTCAGCGCCCCACAGAGCCTATCATCAGATCAGGCATGATCTCACTGAATGGCAATGCAAGCTCGACAGGTCAGATGGCCGACTCCTGCCCCTATTTCTTATGTTATTATGACCCATCATTAAAATTACACACTTACCTAGCTCTCACTGCCATTTGAAGAGAAAAATTTCTTATTTTACTGTCTGCATGAAGAATTGTTTCCTTATTGCATTTCTAGAAGGAATGGCTTAAATCAAGTCATTTGGGGAACCTTGGGTTATCTAAGTTAGGAGTTGTCATTGAAAACCTGACAACTTAGAACATAAGAAATCAAAGCAGGAATGGGCCATCCTGCCCTTTGAGTGAGCTCCAATGGCTCATCAAAATCATGCCTGATCTGCTACTTCAGTTATATTTATGGGCAGCATGGTGGCATCGTGGTTAACGCAACAGGACCAGCTATCGGGACTGGGGTTTGAATTCTGCGCTGTCTCCCTGATTTAATCTCCCTGATTAAATGAACTGGAAGCACCCAAAATGCCAGGAGATACCTTTTGACACCGCAGATGCTGCTTGACCCACTGAGTGTTTTCTATGCTGCTTTTTGTTGTTCCAGACCTGCAGCCCCTTTTGTCTTCAAATGAATTGTTACATTGGAACATTTCTACCACTTCAAATGTCAAATAAATGTTGCTGTTTCGCTGCATTATAGTGATCGCAGGATGTTGTAAGCGTTCAGAGTGAGCCATGTTGATATTAAAAGCTAAAACCCCACTGCTGGAGGAACTCAGGACGTTGAGCAAGCATCAGTGGGAAAAAAGAGTAGATGAAGGCTTCTGACCTGAAATAGCGATGATTTTTTTTCCTCCCATTCATACTGACCTGCAAAGTTGCTGCAGCAGTTTTGCTCCAGATTCCAGTATCTGCAGTCTCTTGCCTGACTCCTTAATTTTTGTCAGCAAGATTTCTCTGTCTGTGTCAGTCATCTAGCTGTGATATTTGCTCAGCTTGTTTGTTATTTTTCCTTTATCTCTAGACCTAACCAGCCAGCAAGTCTCCCTGCTCGACATTTTGCATCTCTTACATTTTTTTTGTCTATCTCCTTCTGCCAGCATTCTCACTCTAACTGCTCACTGACCAGATTTTTTTTTTCATTTAGTCCTACAGCACGGTAACAGACCATTTCAACCCATGAGCCCGTGCCGCCCAATTTATAGCCCATTAACCTACACCTCCAGTATGTTTTTGAAGGGTGGGAGGAAACCAGAGACCCTGGGGAAAACCCACACAGACACAGGGAGAACGTACAAACTTCTTACAGGCAGCGCAGGATTAGAACCCCAGTCCCGATCGCTGGCACTGTAAAAGTGTTGTGCTAACCACCACGCCACCCTGTTTAAAGCTTCTCCCCACGGCCACCTTGGCTGTATCCTAATGTGCTACTTCATCATCTGGACTCATCTCAGTTTTCCTTTCTGCTCTTCACCCTATTTCCTGACCTCGGGCAAGGCTGAAGTATCCTCAGCAGGAGAAGCCTTGAAGAATAGACACTGATTCAATGTAAAAGCTCCCCAGAGCCAGTTTACCCCACTCCTGCCTGTTAAAAAACCATGTCCAACTGTTTGGACTTACAGCGCATACAAGACAGAAACAGACCCTTCAACTCAACTCGTCCATACTATCCGGCTAGCCCCATTTCCAACCATGCCGGAACTGTGTCCAGTTCCATTTAAATTTGCTTCATTTGTCAGTTCTAAGAATTATGACTGAATAAAGTGTAGCCTGTGCTTTGGCAATGAGCATGTTGGAGATTTGAGAAAATTGCATAATTGTAAGAAATGTGGGGGATGGGGAAGTGAGGAAGGCTACAGGCCTCAGTTCAAATCTGGGTTACAACCAAAAACACTTTAGCCTCAGTGGAAGGTGTTACTTAGCATCTGCAAATGTACCATCGTTTACACAACCAGCATTCATTTTCAGTTCTAAGGCACTTCCTTTTAGAGTCATAAGTTGATCTGTCAGATTTCAGCAATGTGCATGTACACAGAAATTTGAGGAGCCTGTTATCACACCTTGACTAATCAGTCATTTTATTTTCCAGAGAAAGACTTGCCAACCTACACATTTTCCAAATAAATGCATTAATTTCTGAACCTCACCTTTGTTAAACAAAATCAGGTTCACATGGTCATGTGACAACAAAGGGACCAGTAGGAAAGTGGCCCAATGGGGGTGGGGGGGGGGCATCAGGAGAAATTAAATATACTATTAAATCAAAGGGGGCATGGTTAGCGTAGCAGTTAGCGTACCGCTGTTATGTCGCCAGCAATCAGGGCCGGGGTTCAAATGCCGCACTGTCTGCAAGACGTTTGTACGTTCTCTCAGTGTCTGCGTGGGTTTTACCCAGGGGCTTCGGTTTCATCCCACCATTTAAATCATACAAGGGTGTAGGTTAATTGGTTGTAATTGGGCAGCAAGAGCTCATGGGTCGTGGGTATGTCTGAATTTTTTAAAATTAAATTAAAAATTTAAATTTAATAAAGCACTTACAAAGTTCCCCCAAAAAAGCAGTAAGCTTGAGGACTGAAAAATTTCACAATTCAACAAAGGAAGACCAAAACTGATAAAGGAAGGGGAAGTTGAATATGAAAGTATGCTTGCCAGAAAACTGCAAGTAGTTGGAAAAGAAAAGTTGAAGGATCCATTCTTTATTGCCATTCTGTCGGCTGGTGCTAATGCCAACGTGGTATTGGTGTCATTCCTTCCAGTTCATGAATTACCTTTACAGTTAGGCATAAATCACCAGGTTCTGCATTTTGTTCAGACACTCAGTATAATATTCAGAGAATTGATGCTGCCAATAAACATGTAAATGTACAAACGCCATGTCAATAAAGGATTCCAACCTGAAATGTTGATTAATCATTTCTCTCCATGTCTGACCCACTCTGTCTCTCTACCTTCTTGTTTGCACCTGTCTCATTCCCATGCTTATTTTGTTAGTAAGATGGAAAGTACATAAAAATCAGTGGATCTGGTAACCTTACTGCCAGAGTACTACCCTATAAGCTCTGAAGACAGATAAAAATGAACAATTGCTAAAGTGGAGAGAGATAGAGGAAACTAGCTCAGCTGTATGTAGCTCAGATATGTCAACATAATCCCTCGTCAGTCTACTGAATGTAATTATTTTATTTATACAGTTGTTCACAACCTTGGGACAGCCTGCCATAGAGTTGCCTTTCACACTCCACCCCACACACATGAGTATAGGCCCATTCAGGTGGCTTGAACATCCCCTTGTAAAGCTGCATAATCTCCCCTCTTGCGGTTAAAGACATACTCACCTGAATGCGACAGAAGCGCCTCCGAGGTGCTGACGCCAACCCTCCTCCGGGAAAGATAATTGGCAGAGTGCTGCGCTCTGATGACGCACCTGAATGTGGCTGATGACTCCATCAGCCCGCGACCCAACTCCCCGCTACCTGACAGCCCCCCACCCTGCTACCTGACAGCCACCCGCCCCGCTGCCTGACAGCACCCCTCCCCGCTACCTGTCAGCCCCCCCGCCCCACTGGGGAGGGGAGGTCAGCAGGGCCTGTCAGGGCAGGGGCAGCTGTTGGGGGACGTCGGGACAGGGGCAGCTGGTGGGGGACGTCGGGTGATAGCTGGTGCGGGCTGTGACAGCCCAGTTGGCCACACCTGCACTCAGGCCACTCTCTGCGAATCAAAACACGGCATAACAATGGCCTCTTCCCTACCCATAATCCCCCACGCAGCTTGAACTGTTGTGGGAAACACATAGCGGTTCCACCTGCATGAGGGATTATGGGTAGGGAAGACAGCCATTGCTATGCCGCATATTTATAATGGGTGGCGCTGCAGTATCAGTCACCCCACCTCCATCAGATCTGGAGGCGCTACAAGGCGCCTCTGGATATGAATAGGCCCTTTCAAGTGGACCAGTTAACGCTGCAGCAATCTTTTAGGGCTGCCACCTGAAAGGTGTGTTCGCAGTTTTAAATCCACTCCCGTCGCCGACCTCAAGGCAGAGGGTCCACCTGAAAGGGCCTTATGATTCCTATTAAGTCAAACAGCAGCCAACATACTCCGTAAGCATTATCTAATGGCTAGAGTTAAATTTATCTCCCATTGTTTTAAGAACATAACATATAGGAGCAAAACTAGGCTTTTTTTAGCCCATTGACTCTGCCCTGCCATTTAATCATGAGCTAATCCATTTTCCCACTGCCCACCGTTCTCCCCATAACCTTTGATGCCCTGGCTTATCAAGAACTGATCAATCTGTCTTAAATACACCCAATGAGCTGGCTTCCACAACTGCCTGTGGCAACAAATTCCACAGATTTATCACCCTCTGGCTGAATAAATTCCTCAACATCTCTGTTTTAAGCAGATACCCTACAATCCAGAAGCTGTGCCCTCTTGTCCTCGACTCTTCCATAATGTGAAACAACCTTTCCACATCGACACTGACCACGCCTTTCAACATTTGAAATGTTTCAATGAGATTCCCCCTCATTCTCCAATGAATACAAGCCAAATGCAAACGGTCCTCACGTGATAACCCTTTCATTCCTGGAATCATCCTTGTGAACCTCCTCTGAATTCTCTCCAACATCAGCACATCCTTTCTTAAATAAGGAGCCTAAATCTGTTCGCAATGCTCCAAGTGAGGTCTCACTGGCACCTTATAAAGCCTCAACATCACATCCCTGCTCTTGTATTTGATTCCTCTTGAAATGAATGCCAGCTTCTTCACCACATACAAATTTGCCTTTAAGGCTATCCTGCACGAGGACTCCCAGGTCCCTTTACATCTGAGCATTTTCAATTCTCTCCCCATTTAAAAAATAGTCAACATGTTTTTTTTTCTACCAAAGTTCATGACCATGCACTTTCCGACATTATATTTCATTTGCCACTTCTCTGCCCGTTCTCCTAATCTGTCTAAGTCTTTCGGCAGCCTCCCTGCTTCCTCAATACTACCTGCTCCACCACCTACCTCCCTTCATATAATCCGAAAGTGCGGTCAAAAGAAAAACATTTCACTAAGTTGACATGGTTATAGTGACAAAAACAAAAGCATCAGCTCTTATAATTGTCAGAATGAGTTTATGAAGTACGTAGTAGCATTTATTGGACATTATGTTGAGATGGTGAGAATATTATTGGAATTTTATTAACTGAGAAGTTTAAATAGTTTTTCCCACTCCAATGCTGTGCAATAATTTGGGGATTTATTGGGCTGAGTGGGAAAATGGATCAGCACATGATTAAATGGCAGGGCTGAATAGCTTATGTCTGCTCCTATGTCTCTTATCTCTTTTAAGTTCAGTCAGTACAATTGATTTGATTTTCACTAACAATGTGGTTAAGACTGTTAGTATGCCATCTCACACAGCTCCAATTCACTACTCTATAATGACTAAATCTGTGGATAAATGAATATTTTACCAATAGTCTGACACTCTTTTGAGCAAGATACAGAATGCCAGTAAACTTGAAATACCATTTACTGGCACCATGCAAATCTTCCTGCACAGGCACAATTCATTCTGATTGAATACCACAGGTTTAAGGTGTGCTGAAGCTAGGTTTTTTTTAATTTGCCATTGCTTCATTGAACTGATAGAATAAGAAGGTTCACTGCATCACACAGCCAGGGTTGATTCTTAACTTCTTCCTGATTTTAATCCAGGTAGTAGTATGGCAATTTAAAAAACAACATGCTGTGACCTTGAAATCAGTATTCAATGTTTAACCCAGTAATCAGCATGTTATAACTTAACAAATAATTAAGAACTCTGGCCATGCAATACTCCAAAAGAACAGGCCATAAGAGAAAAGAGTTGGGGTGGCATTGTTAAATTTAGACATACAGCACGAGCCCGCCACGCAAATAACCTACAACCCCCATATGTTTTGAAGAGTAAAGAGCATCCAGGGGAAACCCCGCAGACACGAGGAGAACGTACAAACTCCTTACAGACAGTACGGGATTCAAATGCGGGTCGCTGGTGCTGTAACAGTGTTGCTCTAACCTTGCCGCCTATAATCAAGGAAAGTATCAAGAGCGGCATTGAGGCCGGGATGAATGTAAAATCAGTTTGGGTTGAAATCATGAAAAGCAGGAGGAAGAAGGAAATGACAGAAGTAGCCTTTTGAAGCCCAAAATAGGACCTCTGTGTAGGATGAGGCAGAAATAGGAAAATATCTCGGGCAAGTTTGAGGAGAACAGTAATTGTCATAGGAGAATCATGATGACCTTCTCAGTGATGAATGATGCAAAATAACATAACCCAACTGGAAAATGTATCTTAAAATTTATGGAGTGTGTCAAGGATTACTTCTTAGAACTGTGTTATGCGATGTAACCTGGGAACAGGTACTTTAGATTTCGTCATGAGTGGTAAAGAAGGATTAATAAGAAATCTTCTGAAAGATCCCCAAGGAGATGGTGTCCACAATACGATATTATTCTCAATGTAGTTAGAGGATGAACATCATGGGACCAAAACCATTGTCTTCAACTTAAATATTGTCACTTATAATAGTATAAAGGTGCAACTATCGAAAGTGACTGGGAAAGTAAACTAAGAGAGAAGTCTGCAAATATTGAAGCAGTTGGTCCAGAACACTTTGGATACTTACGCCAATTAGCAAGAGCAATTCCGTGAAAAGTTTGTGGTTATTAAATGAGGTCCAGGATAATGTTGAAAACTAAATCATGCCAACTGCCAAAGGTTAAGATGACCGGGAACCTCTTAGGAATCTATTAGCAAAAGACTAAAGAATGGAGAAAAATGAATTTGAGGAAAATCTTGCACATCACATCAAAAGAAAGAGTCAACATTTGTTTGGATATAAAAATGGGAAGAAGATGACTAAGATAGGGGTGGAACCTTTTTTCAGCTGTGGCCCGCTTAAAGTTTATGGCCCCCTTCCCTGTGAAGCAATCGTGTTTTGGTTTCTTCCATAGTTCTAAGAACTACATTAAAAAAATTTATATTACACGAGATGAAAAGAAAACAAGGCTTTTACTTCAATGTGTCACGGCCCCCAGCAAGGGGGTGGGGGATGTGAGTAAGGTCCAGTTGAGAATGACTGGTCGAGAGAATGAAGCTGGTGAATTTAGTAACAGGAAACAAAGAAATGGCAGATATGTTGAATTAGTGTCTGCATCATGGAGGACACTGCAAATATCCCAAAGATAACAAATGGACTCATTTTATACAGCAGGGAGGAACTTGGAAAATTCCCAAGCACATGAGATGAAGTATTAGAGAAAACTCATAATGCTAAAGGGTGGACCAATCTCCAGGGCCTGATGTTCTGCACACAAGGGTTTGAAAAGGAAGTGGTTGCAGAAATAGTGAGCAGATTGGTTGAAAATTTTCAAAACTTGCTAAATTCACAGAGGATGCCTGAAGATTGGATAATAGCCCATGTGCTTCCCTTATTCAAACAGTTAGGAAGACAAAAGATGGGGAACTACAGGCCTCTTAGTTCAACGTTAATTGTTGGCTAGATGATAGAGTCAATAATGAAAGAGGAAACAACCCTTCAATTAAGAAATCCAAATATAATCAGATTTAGTCAGCATTGGTTTATAAAAAATAATATGTACTTGACAAATTTGTTCAAATGTTTTGACAGTGTGAAGGGAAAGTTGATAGATGTAATGTATCAAGATTTTCAAAAGCATCAAGGTGTCACGCCAGAATGTGATGCATAAATTAATAATCAATGTATTGGAGGATGTCTGTGAGCACTGATTGAAAACGAGCTGTCATTTAGAATACATAGTTAGAAAGAATGGGTCCCTTCAGTCTCGAGGGATGAATCCAGTGGAAAATGCAAGGGATTGATTCTTAGCCTCAGTGGTTTGCTTTGTCAGGAAGAATAAATAGGGTTTGAGCTACGTCTTTCTGGAATTTAATTAATAAACAGGGTGCTGGAATACAACAGAATACAACATCTTTGCATGATCCCTTAACTCTCTTCCGCAAACATTCATCTTGCTGCCACTTTTGCAAATTTTGTGGCTTTTCGTGTTTTCTTTTTATTGTCAAGTAATAATTCAAGAAATGTAATATGCACAATAAACTGCAGCTTTTGCCTGCCCTCAAGACAAGCAAAGAGTCACCTTTGGCATTGCTCGGCACTGCCAATAATAACAGAAAGAGAAGCAAAAGAGAGTCCCTTCAGAGACACAGAGTGTCTGTGGATTCACCTCTGCAGCCGCACAGAATGATAGGCTCTATAAGTGACTCCAAAGCCGAAGAGTGAGGAACGATAAGCTTTATTACACTTTAGATGTAGCTGGCCCAATCCCAAGTGCTCGACTGAGGATAGGGAGAGGGAGGTCGACCTCTATCCCAGGGTCACAAAGGGAGGAGTTACCAGGGAGCGAGTCACTAGTGGGGGACGGGCCAGCTACCCATTGACAGTCATATATACACATATTTGTATCACCACACTCACCCCCTCTTTTAAAACAAAACCCCGCCGGGTTAAAAGTCCTAGAGGCTCAGCCGGTCAGGTGGTCTCCTTTGCCTCTGTGACCGGCACATTTCCGCAGGTGGTAAGGTGGTCAGCTCCATTGCCGGTCATGTGTCTTGAGGCTGGCTCCATAGGAAGTGGGACTTGGCTCTATGTGGGGGCAGTTGTGGAGGTCGGAGCAGCTAGAGCAGGGTCCGGGGTGCATGGCGTGGTGGGTGGGGGTGCGTCGCTGACCTGTACCAAGTCCCTGACAGGGGCGGTATGGGTGAAGGTAGGACCTGGGTTGAAGGGGATGGGGAGTGGCAGGGGTCTCCGGCCAGACGAGGACCATGTCCTCGTGGCCATCCGGGTACATCACATAGGTATACTGAGGGTTGGCGTACTGGAGCTGCACCTCTTCGACCAACGGGTCAGATTTATGATCCCTTGCATGTTTCCATAGCAGGATGGGTCCTGGAGATGAGAGCCAGTGTGGCAGTGTGGTTCCTTCCTGGGGAAGGAAAACGTGCTCATGTAGGGTTGAGTTGGTAGCGGTGCATAGCAGAGATTAGATGGCTTGGAGTGCTTCCAGCAGGACATCCTGCCAATGGGATATCGCCAGGCATTTGGATTTGAGAGCCAGGAGGACAGCTTTCCAAACTGGGGCATTTTCTCTCACTACCTGGCCATTCCCCTGAGGGTTGTAACTGGTCATCCTACAAATGGCAATGCCTCTAGCCAACAGGTACTGCCGCAGTTCGTCACTTATAAAAAAGACCTCCAATCACTATGGATGTAATTTGGGTACCCAAAGAGGGTAAATATGCTGCGGAGTGCCTTTATGATGGTAGCTGAGATCATGTCGGGACGGGGGATGGCAAAAGGGAAGCTGGAGTATTCCTCAATGGCGTTCAGGAAATATACGTTCCTGTTGGACGAGGGCAGGGGTCCCTTGAAATCGATGCTGAGTTGTTCAAAGGGACGTGTGGCCTTTATGATGTGCAACTTGTCGGGCCAGAAGAACTGTGGTTTGCACTCCGCACAGACCTGACAGTGTCTGGTCAGTGACTTGACTTCCTCAATGGAGTAGGGAAGGTTCCAGGCTTTCATGGTGGAACAATCTCGTGACTCCAGGGTGGCAGAGGTCGTCATGGAGGGACCAGAAGTGGCGAGATGCGCACTGACGCACGTCCCTCGGAATAGGGAGTCTGGGAGTTCGTTGAGCTTGCCCAGGATGTCATAGTTGTAGGTGGAGACCTCGATTCTTCACCTCAGGATTTTGTCATTTTTGATCTAACTCTGCAATTTGGTATCGAACATGAAAACAATGGCTCGTTGGTCCATTAGCAGGGTAAATCTCTTACTGGCCAATGTTGGCATGCGCCTCCTTCTCGACGGAGGAGTGATGTGTCCCAGGATCGTGAAGGGTATGGGAAAAAAATGCTACTGGCCTACCTGCCTGGTTGAGAGTGGCAGCCAGCACGAAGTCAGAAGCATCACTTTCCACATGAAACAGGATGGATTTGTCCATGGCAATTTCTCCCTTGATCTGGGCAAAGGCTGCCAGAGCTTCTGCTAATAAGGGGAAAGATGTGGATCTTACCGGGGGGGGGGGGGGGTGGTAGGCTTCATCGGCATAGTTGGGCACCCATTGGGCATAATAGGAGAAAAACCCAGGCACCTTTTTAGCACCTTGAAGTTGAGCAGGATAGGGAGTTCCATAAGGGGACGCATGTGGTTTGGGTTGGGGGCGATGGCACCATGTGCCATGATGCATCTGAGGAGGGCCAGGCGAGTTTTTATAAACACACACGTCCTCATTGAGATTAAATTGAGGGACTTGGCAGTGTGGAGGAATTTGGCAAGGTTCACGTCGTGGTCCTGCTGGTCATGGCCACAGATGGTGACATTATTTATGTTGGGGAACGTGGCCGTCAGTTTGTGCTTGTCCACCATCCGATCCATTCCTCTCTGAAATACGGAGGCACCATTGGTGACTCCGAAGGGTACCCGGAGGAAGTGGTAGAGCCTGCCAATCGCTGGTGGTCTCCTGGGCGAAGGGGAATTGGTAGAACAGTGACTTTAGGTCATTGGTGGAGAACACCCTGTACTGGGCGATCTTATTGACCATGCTGGTGATCCGGGGAAGGGGGTATGCATCCATCTGCATGAAGCAGTTGATCATTTGACTGTAGTCAATCACCATACGGGGTTTACTTCCACCCCTGACCACCACAACTTGGGTACTCCATGGGCTGGAGCTGTGGGCTATGACCCCCTCTGCCAGGAGTCGCTGCACCTCAGACTTTATGAATGGCCTGTCCTCAGCGCTGTAGCACCTGTTCTTAGTGGTTATGGGCTTACAGTATAGGGTCAGGTTCTCAAACAATGATGGTGGGGGTATGCAGAGGGTCGAGAGACCGCAGGTGGATTCTGGCTGCGGGGGGTGGGGGGTCTGTGAGCTGGGGTTGTATACAATGATGGGTGGTTGGGGCACCCGAACGTCATCGTGGCACTCCTGAACTGGCTCTGGAAGTCCAGCCCTAGAAGGATCGATGCACAGAGCTGAGGCATTAAGAGTAAATGGACATTGCCCTAACATTCATTCACACCGTTAACGACGCAATACAATACCCATGGATCTCGGTAAATTGATCCTTTGCACCCATTAATATCGTGCCGCTTGTTGAGAGAGAGTTTGTGAGCAGTGTCTGGGTGGATGAAGCTTTCAGAGCTTCCACTGTTGAACAGGCAGTTAGTTCGTTTCCCATTTACCTCAATCTCCATCATCGAGTGGGTGATCGGGTGAGGGCTGTCCTGATCCAAGATAATGGACATTAGTACCAGGTTGCCATCACTGTCAGAGGGGGAGCCGGTTCAGTAAGATGGTAGCCCCGATGTTAACGATGTGGTTGCACCGGGAGAGGTGGATGAAGATGGCGGAAATGACATCGTCCATGATGGTGGAAGTGGAGTAGGGTAAGATGGCGACCCCCCCCCCCCCCACTCCCGGGTAGCACACATGGTTGAGCCATTTGAGGCCGGAAGTGACATTGTTGCTGTGGAGTCTGGTTCAATGGCCAACCCCCCCGAGGGTGCATGCGGCGCTGCTCCGTAGGGAAGGCTTCGACTTACATACTCTCTTGTAGTGTTCTTTCTTCCCGCATCTCGAGCAGGTGACTTCTCTTGCCAGGCAGCGTCTCCAGGGGTGCTTCTGCTGGCTGCAGAAGTAGCGCTTCAGGTGCTCGGCAGTGGCGGTGGCGGCAGTGGCGGTGGGGTCGGGACCTTCCTGTACAGAGGTGGTCTGTGATATCATGTCCCAAAATGGCTGCGCAGTGATGGATTCTGCGTTGCGGTGGGCTGAATCAAGAGTCATAGTGAGCTGGATGGCTCTCTGCAATGGCAGCTTGTCTTCCTCTCGTCGTCACCGGCGGATGTAATCGATCCGCATCCCAGCCACACAGGCGTCCCAGATCAACTCTTCCACATACTGGCCTGCTGATACTGAGGCAGGGATATTGCCCCTGCATTCTCACCCCAAATCGTGCAGGACCCGAAATAAATCGTCCAGAGACTCACCAGGTTGCTGTTTTCTCGAGGCCAGAAGATACCGTGAGTAGATTTCTTTTTCCTGTGGTCTATCGAGATTGTGGAGCTTGGTCATGGCAGCAGGGTAAGTCCCTGATCACCACGTGCGCACGGCGGCCGACCAGCGCTTGCAGTAGCTTGAGTTTCTTCTCGTCAGAATCCACAAGGTCGTCATAAGCTTCCAGGAAGTCTGTGAAGCACTTAATCCACTGCTCATACAGCTCTGGTGCTCCGGGCATCTGTGGGTCGAGGTCTAGCCTGTCGGGTCGCAGCAATTTGTCCTTCCCATGTGGAAGATTTAAAGTGTAATAAATTGATATGTTCTATCAATAACTCCAAAGCCGTAGAGTGAGAAACAATAGGCTTTATTACACTTTAGATGTAGCTGGCCTGATTCCAAGTGCTCGACTGAGGGCAGGGAGAGGGAGGTTGACCTTTATTCCAGGGTTACAAGGTGAGGAGATACCAGGGAGCAAGTCACCAGTGGGGGACAGGCCAGCTACCCATTAACAGTCACATATACACATATTCGTACACCACACAGACTCCTGTTTGATCCATCGGCAACCCAGGCTTCAGGCCGAAACCTCCTCTATGATCGGGAAGTTTTCAGTGCTTGAGGCCCTTTGGGAACCTTTCTTGCTCTCAGCTCCCTCTCGAATCCCAGTTCCAATGCCTGGTTCCCATGAGCCAGTCTACTCCAGCCTGTGTGAGTCCTTCGATCGCAAGTTGGCAACAGCCCACAGCCTGAGTGGATCCTTCAGCTTCTGAGCACCTTCCTGGAGGGTCATCTTCCATATTCTTAATGATCATATTTTTAAAGTAGAAAAAGTTCAGAAAATCTTGAGCTCTTCTCAATTCTCAATGGGGCAGCACCAGCAATTGGGACCAGGTTGGAATCCCGCACTGTCCCTAAGGAGTTTGTACGTTCTCCCCGTGTCTGTGTGGGATTTTTCCAAGGGCTACAGTACCCACATCTCCATCGGGCACACAAAACTCAAAACGGTCAACCAGTTTACCTATCTCGGCTGCACCATTTCATCAGATGCAAGGATCGACAATGAGATAGACAACGGACTCACCAAGGCAAATAGCGCCTTTGGAAGACTACACAAAAGAATCTGGAAAAACAACCAACTGAAAAACCTCACAAAGATAAGCGTATACAGAGCCGTTGTCATACCCACACTCCTGTTCGGCTCCGAATCATGGGTCCTCTACCGGCACCACCTACAGCTCCTAGAACGCTTCCACCAGCGTTGTCTCCGCTCCATCCTCATCATCCATTGGAGCGCTTTCATCCCTAACGTCGAAGTACTCGAGATGGCAGAGGCCGACAGCATCGAGTCCACGCTGCTGAATGGGTCACGTCTCCAGAATGGAGGACCATCGCCTTCCCAAGATCGTGTTATATGGCGAGCTCTCCACTGGCCACCGTGACAGAGGTGCACCAAAGAAAAGGTACAAGGACTGCCTAAAGAAATCTCTTGGTGCCTGCCACATTGACCACCGCCAGTGGGCTGATAACGCCTCAAACCGTGCATCTTGGCGCCTCACAGTTTGGCGGGCAGCAACGTCCTTTGAAGAAGACCGCAGAGCCCACCTCACTGACAAAAGGCAAAGGAGGAAAAACCCAACACCCAACCCCAACCAACCAATTTTCCCCTGCAACCGCTGCAACCGTGTCTGCCTGTCCCGCATCGGACTTGTCAGCCACAATCGAGCCTGCAGCTGACGTGGACTTTTTACCCCCTCCATAAATCTTCATCCGCGAAGCCAAGCCAAAGAAGAACAGTATCCTCCCACTATTCAAAACATTCTGGGGTGTTGGTTAAATGGGTGTAATTGGGCGGAAAGGACCTGTTACCATACTGTATCTCTAAAATTTATAAATTGAAAAAAAATGTTAAATTACATTTATTTCACCACCAGAACCACATTAAAACTTTTTGGCTACTTCACAACAGTTGACTTTGATTGAGAGTCTGACACCTTCCCTGAATGTGAAACTGTCTAACGGTGATTAATACTGATATGTTCTGAAGAGTTCTCCATTTTTCTGTTTGTTTGACCTTGTTTCAAGTCAAGGAAAGGGTGGGAATGAGTTGATGAAAAGTAAGAAATGTAATTTGCTCTCAGCATCTGAGATACATCTGCAGAAATGAAAAGCTATTTGCATCATCTATTTATGCATCAGACCATGATCTCTGTCAATGTGGTAGATATATTTATTCAAAACCCACTCAGATGTGATGTTGAGTTAAGGATGAACAAGATCTTTTGTTTTGAGCAGGATTTTCCATTTATACATTATACTGGGATTGCTATAAGAGGGAATACACTTGGTTGGATTTGCTTTGATTTCTATAAACCACAGTAGGCTTGATCCATTGCAACACTACAGTGTTGAGAAAGCTTTGAACCATTGAAAGCTGAGCAGGTCACTGGGTCCAAATCCCTGAGCACTCTCCATTATAGCATTGTACCTTGAGAACAACAGCAGTTCAAGAAGGCAGCTCACTACCCCCTTCTCAAGGGCAATTAACAATGGACAATTAGTGTTCGCTCTGACTATGAAGTCCACATTTCTTGAATGAATGAAAAACAAAGGTAAGGAGTAATTTGATTTGGTGGAGTTTGATTCAAGGGTGGTTTTGGTAAATTGAATTCAACATTTTAATGTTCTAAATTCTTGCTTTCTTTTTAAAGGATGAACACGGAGAAATATTTTGTTTGACCTAATTTTGGATTCAGGTATTTACTGGGAGAGGAGTGTAAAAGTTGAGTATTTAAAATTTGTTACAACTACTGATACTTCAGGGATTGGAGCAATTGCTCTGAGGACTGATGAACAAGTGGTCTCCTGCCATTTTACAAGAAAATATGATATTAGTACTTAACTCTGGGACAACATATCCCAGCTTTTAAATTTGTTTGTTTTGCATTCTATATTCCCACGTCAACAATTTTTAAACATCAAGTCAAAATGTTTGCACTATGTTTCTTGCTATATTTCTCCATGAAATGAGATAAGCAGTTTAATTCTGCTGTAAAATGTTTAAAATGGTTGATGTGCTGAGGTGGTGTTTTTGACACTTTTATGCTTTGCAGAGAAGGGAGCAAAAGAAAATTGCTGCACCTGCTGGAAATCTGAAATAAAATTGTAAAATGCTCGAAATGCTCAGCAGATCAGATTGCAACTGTAGAGTGGGAAACGGATTTAACATTTTCAGTTAATGAGTCTATGACTGAACAATTCGTCTGAAAAGTTTATTATGTTTCCATTTCCGTAGATCTGCTGAGTTTGCATTTGAACAAAACCTACATCCAAATATCACCTGTCCCATGACAAAGCAACACCTCAGAGGAAAATGCTGCTTTGCTCTTTCGTTAAGGCATTAGCTTACCCATTGCAATGCAAAGGCTACATAGATCGTGAAACATTAGCTTTTCCTATATGCTGGGGAAATCATTCAATTAGTGATACCTGGCTCAGAAACAATCTTTTGACCATTATGACTGAGGAATCAAGATGAATTTGGATTTGTGCCATGAGGTCCAAATGGTCAAGATCGCAGTTCTTTCTCCTTAAAATAATTTGTTTAAGCTGTATCTCCACTTAGGAAAATTGGTCTGTGTTTGAAATTACCTTTCAGTTCAGATGATCTGAAAGGAAGATTCAACTGTTTCAAAATACAATAGTTGTGATTGGGAGGCTTATAGAAAGGCAGATGAATATGCAAGAAATAGAAGGACACATATCATGTGCAAACAGCAGAGTTTCCGTTTAATCTGGGCATTGCTCTCCTTGCAGATGTGGGCAGAAGGGCCTGTTCCTGTGCTGTATAGTTCTATGTTCTACAATAGCTTGGAGGTATGTTAAATAGTGTCGAGCAGCCATTCTTAACAGGGGCCCTACAGACCACACGCCCTGGGCCACAGCATGTTTAAGTAAAAGCCTTGCTTTCTTTTCACCTCACATAACGTAAATACTTTTAAATGTTTTTTTATGTCGTTGGTAGAAGTTCGGAAGAAACCAAAACATGACTGCATAAATGCATAAATTTTGAGCAGATTCCCAAGGAGACCATAGACAGAAAAAAAGGTTGAAACTAGCTGGTATAGAATAGTATTAAACTTAAGGAAGACATAGGCCAACTGGATGAGTAGCAAGTGAAATTTAATACAGTGAAGAGCTGAACTCTGGCAGACGGAATAAGGAGGGAAAATGTCTAATAATGTCTAAATGTCTAATAAATAAGGCCTGCAGGAACAGAGTGAGATGAGTTAATCTTTGTATAAATTCTTGAAAGTGGCAAAACATGGTGAGAGGGTTGTTGCTAAGGCATAAGTTATACTGGGATTTCTAAATAGCAGTTCAGAATACAAAGCAGGAAAGTTATGTCGAACTTGTGTGAACAAGTTGGATTCGTTCTAGGAGTGAGGGGTTTCAGCCATGTTTTTAGACAATAGATCCTTGAATTGTTCTCCTTCAATCAAAGAAAGGAGATTGAAAGGCTAGTTTAGATATGGGAAATAGGTGGAAGCTGATGCCATTTGTGGGGATCTGGGGACATAGATTTAAGGACCTATGCAAAAGAAACGAGGACAATGTGAAAAAAAATTTGTACTCAGAGTAGATCCGGACTGGGTTAAGGAAAACAGGATTAATCAGAGCCTTCAAAGGAAAATGGGATTTGCAGAGGCAGAACACTACAGCACAGTACAGGCCCTTCGGCCCTCAATGTTGTGTCAACCCATTTTTTTTAAAGTACTAAACCGTCCCTACCCCGTAACCCTCCATTTTCTTCTATCCATGCTCCTGTCTAGGAGTCTCTTAAATGCCCCTAATGTTTCAGCCTCCACCACCATCCTTGGAACGGCATTCCAGGCACCCACAACTCTCTATGAAAAAAACATACCCCTCATGTCTCCCCTAAACTTCCCTCCCCTCCCTTTGTACACATCCTCTGCCCTGGGAAACAGGTGCTGGTTGTCCACCCTATCTATGCCTCTCATAATCTGTAGACCTCTATTAAGTATCCTCTCATCCTTCTACACTCCCAGCTCTGCTAACGTTGCATCATAAGACCTATCTTCCAATCCAGGCAACATCCTGGTAAATCTCCTTTGCACCCTCTCCATAGTTTCCACATCCTTCCTATAATGAGGTGACCAGAACTGAACACAATACTCTAAGTGTGGTCTCATCAGAGATTTATAGAGTTGCAACATGACCTCTCTACTCTTGAACCCCCTATTAATGAAACCCAACATCGCATAGGCCTTCTTAACTATCCAATAAACCTGCACAGCAATCTTGAGGGATGTATGGATTTGGACCTCAAGGTCCCTCTGTTCATCCACATTCTTAAGTAACCGACCATTAACCCTGTACTCAGCCTTCTGGTTTGTCCTTCCAAAATGCATCACCTCACACTCATGCAGATTGAAATCCAATTGCCACTATTCTGCCCAACTCTGCATCCTGTCTATATCCTCTTGTAACCATCAACAACGTTCAGGTCCATCCACAACTCCTCCAACCATCATGTTTATCCACAAACTTACTGACCCATCCATCTGCCTCTTCATCCGGTACATTTATGAAAATCACAAAGAGGAGGGGTACCAGAACAGATCCTTGAGGTACTCCATTAGTCACTGAACTCCAGACAGAATACTTTTCTTCCACTACTATTCTCTGCTTTCTACATGCAAGCCAATTTTTTTATCCACACAGCCAAGTTCCATGGATCCCATGCCTCATGACTTTCTGAACAAGTCTCTCATGGGGGACCTTGTTAAGTGCCATACTAAAATTCATATAGACCACATTTACCATCGTACCCTCATTGATTTTTTGTTGTTATCTTCTCAAAAAAACTAAATTAGGCTCATGAGGCATGAACTTCCCTTAACAAAGCCATGCTGACTATCCTTGAGTAGACTGGACTTCTCCAAATGCTCATATATCCTATCCTTAAGAATTCTCCCCAGTAGTTTACAAACCACTGACCTAAGACTCACTGGTCTATAATTCCCAGGATTCTCCCTATAACCTTTTTTAAACGAGGGGACTACCTTTGCCATTCTCCATTCCTCCGGCAACTCCCCTCTGGCCAAAGAAGACTCAAAGATCATAGCCACTGCCCCAGCTATCTCAGGACCACAAGGTCCTTATGGGCATACTGAAGAAAAGTATTCAGTTAGGCCCTCCCCAACCTCTTCTGCCTCCAGGCACTTTATCCTTTAGCAGCCCCACCTTCATTTTCGTCATCCTTCTGTTCTTCACACACACATAGAATGCCTTGGGGTTCTCCTTAATCCTACATGCCAAGGCCTTCTCATTCCTCCGTCGAGCTCTCATAAGTCCTTTCTTAAGCTCCTTCCTGGCTACCATACACTTCTCATGAGCCCTTCTTGTTTCCTGCTTCCTATAATCTAATATATGTTTCCTTCTTCCTTTTGACTTGGTGCTCCTCCCCTCCCCCAGCGACAACAAGTGGCCATTCTGAAAGTGATGCCGGCACCAGTACCATGAAGCTCCGGGCAAGATGACGCCAATGTCAAAAGATGCTCCTCCACGGAGACTGGAGAGGTGGTGAGCACAGGCACCTTTATTCACGTGTGCACTATCCTGACTATTTTTCTCCCTGCGGGGTGGGGGGAGCTGGCACTCAACGACCCAGTGACCCAGGATCAGTGGAGGACCAGCCTAGGACCCGTGGGGGGAGAGGAAGACAGGTTAAACTGGTGGAAGCAGAAGACCTGGGGGCTGGGGCTATTGAAGCTGAAAGTCCTGAAGAAGAATTGGAGTTTAATGAGCAGGAAGAAGTTGAAGAAGAAATATCTCCACCTTATGGTAGGCCTACAGCGAAATATAAAGATTATTTTACACAACAATTCCAGGCTATGTCTCAACAGATTTCTTCAGGTTTTACATCTGTGAATAAACAGCTCTCTAATGTTATGGAGGATAGAGCATCTATTAAAGTGGATGTGGCAAAATATGCTAAGGTGATGGATAAAGTACAAGAAAAACTTTAAAAGATGGAAGATAAACTTGAGGATTGTGTTTGTGATATTGATCAATGTTAACAGAAATTGAATACTTTGGATGATTCTTTCACTGGGTGGAGAATAGAGAAAAATGATCTATTAAAGAAAATTGATTCCTGCTACATGGGTTTGGATGGGAGTGAAATAAGATGGCTAATTAAAAATTTGCAATATTTAATGTGAACGGGCTCAATAATACGATTAAAAGTAAATGAGTGTTAGCTTATATCAAAAAATTAAAGATAGATGTTGTATTTTTTACAGGAGACACATTTAACCGAAAAGAAACATCAAAAATTAAGATTGGGTTGGTCAGGTTTTTGCTTCACCTTTTACTTCAAAATCTAGAGGTGTGGCAATATTAGTTAATAAAAATCTGTCAGTTAGTTCAGAATCTGTATACGAGTCAGGGGGAAGAGTTTTGATAATAAATTGTAAAATTTATTCAGACTCTTAGACACTTGAGAATATTTATGCACCAAATGTTGATGAGATGTTTTTTCAAGAAGTATTTTTTTTAACTTAGCACAATCTTTTGTTCAAATTATGATGGGAGGTGATTTTAATTGTTGTTTAGATCCTTTAATTGATAAATCTGGTGAAATTGATATTCTTGATGAAGTGAAATTGATTGATACATAGAGGAAATTAAATCTGAAAGCGAGAGATTATTCACATTATTCTAGAGTTTTTGCTTTTGTTATCAGCTCAGTTACAAGGTAACGTGGTATTGGTTGAGTATAAATCTAGAATTTTGTCGGATCATTCACTTGTTTTATTGACATATACAAAAATGGATAAAATGAATTCAACATCATTGGAGATTTAATCCTTTATTATTAAAAATTTCTGAATGTTGTAATTTTATTATCGAACTAATACAACAGTTTTTAAATATAAATAGACAGTCAGTGAATAGTAAATTTGTATTATGCAATGCATATTACTTTTACATCTAAACAAAAAGCAATATTTAGCTGAAACAGATACATTAGAGAAAGAAAGAAATATTTTGGAAAAAGAATTACAAAGAAATACATTCGGAAAAGGGAAAGAAGCACAATTGACTTCTGAGAAATTGAAATGCAATATGTTAAAAACTTATAGATTTGAACATTAATAGCAAAGATCCAGGCAGAAATATTATGAATTAGGGGAAAGGGCATATAAAGTCTTAGCGTGACAGTTAAAATCTGAACAAGTATCTAGGACAATAAATGCTATAGAAAATTTTTGAGAATTTCAAGACATTAATGAGGAGTTTACCGAATTTTATAAGAAATTGTAGACTTCAGAAATTTCAGAACTTGAGCAGGATCAAGATAAAAATGATAGATTTTTAAGTAAATTGCGATGACCTTTTTTAAATGATTGAATGAGAGATTAATTGTAGAAGCCAATAGATATTAAGGAAGTATCTTTAGCTCTTAAATCAATGCCCAATGGTAAATCTCCAGGAGAGGATGGGTTTACTGTAGAATTTTATAAGAAGTTTCAGAAGTTATTATTACCTTTGTTTAGTTAAGTCAGAACAAGTTAGAGAGACACAATCTTTACCAGATTCTTTTTCACAAGATATTCTTAGAGTTATGGTTAAGAAAGACAGTGACCCTTTGAACACAGGATCTTATAGACCAATTTCATTGTTAAATTTTGATTATAAACTTGTGACTAAAGTTCTAGCCAATAGATTAGTTAGTTCAATTTTTACCTGAGTTAATTCATATTGACCAAGCAGGATTTGTTAAAAACCATTATTTGGGGGATAATAAAGTTAATTAGTTTAATTAATATTTCACAGGAGAAATCCAACTTACCAATAGTCTTATCATTAGATACTAAAAAAGCATTTGATAGAGTTGAATAGGTTTTTTTTTATTAAAGGTATTGGAAAATTTTTGATTTAGACCAATTTTTATGTTGGATTAAGGTAATATATAAGCAGCCTATGGTTAGAGTTGTGACAAATGGACTTTTATCTGAATTTTTAGGTTAGAGAAATTAACTCGGCAAGGTTGTCCTTTGTCACCTGCATTATTTGCATTGGTGATAGAATCTTTTGCACAGTTAATAAGGCAGGATGGTGAGAATAAGGGTATTACAATGGGTCTGGATGATTTTAAGATTAATTTATTTGCTGATGATGTGTTGATTTATTTAACAGAACCAAGAAAGCCATTGAAGGGTTTACAGGATAGATTAAGGGGAGTTATTTGGGTACAAAGTTAATTGGGAGAAAAGTGAATTTATGCCATTGTCTGATGCAGATTATTCTTCTTGTAAGGATGTGATAAGATTTAAATGGACTGATCAAATTAAATATTTATGTATTAAAATAGATAGACATATAAATCGTTTATATTCATTAAATTATTTACTATTACTTTCTAAAATTAAAAATGGCTTAATTAGATCGAAAGACTTACAGATAACTTTAATAGGTAGAGTGAATTGTATTGAAATGAATATATTGTAGTCGACAAAGAAACACACACACTCGCGGTGTGGGAGGTTAAGCTCTGAGATTTATTGAGGCTGGAAAGGCTCCTTTTATACAGTTGGAGTTCCCCCTTCCCATTTGTTTGATTGGCTGACATCAGCTGCATGAATAACAATAGCAGGCGGGAACATTCTTGCATGTGAATACCCTTCATCCCCAGCCGGTCATTGATCTGTTAGCTGGACAGCTTGGCCAGTGCCATTTTAGGGCTGCTGGTCTTGTACTGTGTTAAGGAATGTTTTACAGTCTGTTATACTGCTGTTTATTATCGTGCGTGCCGGCTCGATCTCCGCGATGGCGGGCCGCCACAGAATTTTCCAATCCATTCCATGTAAAGTACCCAAGAAAGTTTTTTTAAAATATTTGAATGTAGTAGTGAGAAAATTTTTATGGAAAGGTAAAATGGTAAGGGTAGCTACCCAGAAACTAATGTGGAACTACGAATTAGGAGGTTTACAACTCCTAAATTTTCAAAATTATTATAAAGCTGTCAATTAAAATTTATTAATAGAATATTTGATTCTGATAATTTGTAATGTGGGCAGATATAGAGTTAAAATGAATTAATGAAAATACAAGGGATCATTTTGTATATAAATGGAATGAAAAGTTGTTATATTTGCTTAAGTCGCCAATATTGTCTCAATTGATAGGAATATGTGAGAACGTGAATAAGGAAATTGGTATCCAAGGTAAAATATCAAGATATACTCCTTTGTATCAGAATCAGCTTTTTCCCTTTACAATTAATAATCAACTTCTTAAGATTTGGGATCAGAAAGGTATAATTGTGAATAATTGTTATGAATTGAGGCGTCAACTTTCATTTGAGAGAATGAAAGGGAGATATCAAAGACCAACCCATACACTATTTTGTTATTATCAAATCAAATCGTTGTTGAATGACTTTTATGGGAAAAATTTGGAGCTTCCAAAGGATTCAAAATTTGAAATGCTAATTCCGGAAGGTGGAATGTAAGGATTTATATCTGAGATGTATAAATTACTGCAACAAAAAATCTTTAAGATAGATTTACATAAGTCAAGATTGAAATGGAAAAAGGATTTAGGGGTGGAATTTAGTATAGATCATTGGGAAACTATTTGTAAGAACAGTATGACTAAGATTATTAATGTTAGATAGACTTGTTCATTATAAATTTTATGCATCAATTATATTTAACTCTGGAATGATTAAAAAGGTATAATTTGATATCTTCTGATATATATTTTCGATGTCAGAAAGAGAAGGGTACTTTTTTGTATTCAGTATGGACATGTGAAAAAGTTAATTTTTTTGTCTAGGATTAGGGAATTTTTATAAAATATTTTTAAAATTAAATTTTCTTTGGACCCATTAATATTTTTAAATTAGTGATGCAAGTACAATTTGTTTTAAATTAGGTCTGGACAAATTTCAAGTGGCTTTTTTTAGATTGGCATTAGCAGTAGCAAGAAAGTGTATTGCAATTACGTGGAAAGATCAAATAGAACTTAATTTATAAAGATGGCATTCAGAGTTGAGATCTTGTATTCCTTTGGAGAAAACAACATATAATTTGAGAGATAAATATTTTTTTAGGAAGGTTCGGAGCCCTTATTTGGAGAATATGGATTTAAAATTTTAAAGATCTGGACCTGTATGTGGCAGGACGTCCCCATCACACGATGATTAGTTACTGGGTTATTTTTGGTTATTTCTCCTCAACTTCCTTTTTCTTTTTAGGGGTAAGTGGGGCTTTAGAGGTTAAGTGTTGGGATGTAGGGAGAGGGGGTTGATTTTTTTTTCTCTATTATATAAACCATGTTTGTTTTGAAGATATATTTTGTTTAATTATTTTGTGTGATCATGGCTGTTAAACTTCAAATAGAACATTAAAAAAATATATTTTAATGGGATCTTCCTGTTGAAAAGCAGAGAGGATGAATGGCTTAGTCCTGTTTCTGTTTCTTTTGAAGTTATTTTCATACAAACTAAATCACATTTGTGTCACGTTTTTACACATAGTGACACCTTCGTGAAATGGAGAAATCTCATTTCAGAAAGCATTATAAGCTTTTTTTTTTAATTCTGAAATACTTCAACTCATAAACATGGAGGGAAATGTCATGTGGCATTAACTTAGAAGGGAATTAGGAAATTTAACACAGAATAAAATGCTGCGACTGGTTCAACATCAGGATCTCCCTTTAAGATCTACTGACAGCAAAGCTTTTGTTGTTGATTTACAATTAGGCATTGGTTGGTGCCAGAACACAGCCTTGCTTCACGCCATTGTTAATGGAGAAGGGTTCAGAGAGCTCATTGCTGTATCTGACCCGACCTTGTTGGTTTTCGTGCAATTGGATAATCATGTTGAGGAACTTTGGGGGACATCCGATGCGCTCTAGTATTTGCCAAAGCCCTTTCCTGCTCACGGTGTCGAAGGCTTTGGTGAGGTCAACAAAGGTGATGTAGAGTCCTTTGTTTTGTTCTCTGCATTTTTCTTGGAGCTGTCTGAGGGCAAAGACCATGTCAGTAGTTCCTCTGTTTGCGCGAAAGCCGCACTGTGATTCTGGGAGAATATTCTCGGCGACACTAGGTATTATTCTTCTTCAATCTTCTTCAGCATGATGCTGAACCAAGCCATGAAAGACCCCAACAATGAAGACGCTGTTTACATCCGGTACCGCACGGATGGCAGTCTCTTCAATCTGAGGCGCCTGCAAGCTCACACCAAGACACAAGAGAAACTTGTCCGTGAACTACTTTGCAGACGATGCCGCTTTAGTTGCCCATTCAGAGCCAGCTCTTCAGCGCTTGACGTCCTGCTTTGCGGAAACTGCCAAAATGTTTGGCCTGGAAGTCAGCCTGAAGAAAACTGAGGTCCTCCATCAGCCAGCTCCCCACCATGATTACCAGCCCCCCCACATCTCCATCGGGCACACAAAACTCAAAACGGTCAACCAGTTTACCTATCTCGGCTGCACCATTTCATCAGATGCAAGGATCGACAACGAGATAGACAACAGACTCGCCAAGGCAAATAGCGCCTTTGGAAGACTACACAAAAGAGTCTGGAAAAACAACCAACTGAAAAACCTCACAAAGATAAGCGTATACAGAGCCGTTGTCATACCCACACTCCTGTTCGGCTCCGAATCATGGGTCCTCTACCGGCACCACCTACGGCTCCTAGAACGCTTCCACCAGCGTTGTCTCCGCTCCATCCTCAACATCCATTGGAGCGCTTACATCCCTAACGTCGAAGTACTCGAGATGGCAGAGGTCGACAGCATCGAGTCCACGCTGCTGAAGATCCAGCTGCGCTGGATGGGTCACGTCTCCAGAATGGAGGACCATCGCCTTCCCAAGATCGTGTTATATGGCGAGCTCTCCACTGGCCACCGTGACAGAGGTGCACCAAAGAAAAGGTACAAGGACTGCCTAAAGAAATCTCTTGGTGCCTGCCACATTGACCACCGCCAGTGGGCTGATATCGCCTCAAACCGTGCATCTTGGCGCCTCACAGTTTGGCGGGCAGCAACCTCCTTTGAAGAAGACCGCAGAGCCTACCTCACTGACAAAAGGCAAAGGAGGAAAAACCCAACACCCATCCCCAACCAACCAATTTTCCCCTGCAACCGCTGCAATCGTGTCTGCCTGTCCCGCATCGGACTTGTCAGCCACAAACGAGTCTGCAGCTGACGTGGACTTTTTACCCCCTCCATAAATCTTCGTCCGCGAAGCCAAGCCAAAGAAAGAAAAGAAACAATTAGGCATAGTGGACCTCTCACTGATCATGGTAATGCCCCTACATTGTCTTAACAGTATTTTTCTGTAAACGCCGCACTTTGTCTTTAAAACACTATACTCTGTACTCTTCAACTTGCTGTAACATGACACCCCACTCTTTTTTTGTTTTATTATTGCACTACCTGCTATGAGTATGGGTTGACTCACCTGGACAGCCCGCAAAATAAATCCTTGCACTGTATCTCGGGATGTAAAAAAAATTCAATTCAATTTAGCCTCTGCAAGGGAGCTGGTACAGACAACCAGTGTTAAATACAGGCTGATTCTGGCGAGCTTTGTTACATTCTCAGAATAATTCAAAAAATACAGCAGTGCACAAGATGTTACTCTCATGCTCAAGATGACCAAAGGGCAGGTTGGGGATTTTCAAGGTGACAAAACATCAACAGTAAAATCAATTGCCCTTGCATCTTCTGTACTGTGCATTTGGAAAGTCCTTTCATGGGCGATTACTGAAATGTTTAGGTGTAATTCAGTGCCAACATGAAAGGATTTTACAAAGGCCAAGCAGACCTATTTGGGTAGTGGAAAGGTTTAACATTATGCGGTTTACAATGGAGCAAGTAAATGTGGTCTATTTGTCTTGTGTGGGTAAAATCTGCTGATTCAATTCCTTCCATTGTCTCACTTGTTTATCGTTTAGTTAAGGTGGTAGATGCTGAGCTGCGCTATAACCTTAGCTCGTTCTCAATCTGACACCACAGTGGCATCGATGTAGCTCTTGGCTAAATGAAGACAAGTACATTTTAACGTTAGCAGACTCTGAATAATATCTGTGTGCTACAAAGGATGACAATATTGGGAAATATAATAGTCCTGCAACAGTCTTCCTGTTAAGAAGCTCAACAGATGTCTTTAATATGATGCCGCAATGATCAGTCTGAGATAAATTAGAGAGGCAATGCAGAGATGTCCTTGTCAGAGAATCTTTGATTTCCATATGACTCCATTCAATAAAAATAACGCCCTGCCCCAAAATCGCCAGAAGACAAGACTTTTGACAAAAATGATATCACAGCTTTTTGTTCATTTTGTTCTGGCACCTGCCTACATTTTGCTCATACCTTGATGAAGACCTCGAGCCAGATATGTTGATTATGTATTTTTATCTTTGCTATGTAAAGTACTGTTTGACCTGCTGAATTTCTCCAGCTTTGTGTTTTTACATTATATCACGGACGTCTTCGTGCCATCTTTGTGAAATGCGAGCCACTCAGACGACCTCGTCTATCACTTAATGACTCATTTTCTCAAGGCGAAGGCACCATTTGAATAGTTTACCTCTGAAGCAGGAAATTAAAATCCCCAGTCATAATCCCATCATGATGTGAATTCTTGGTCTTTGAGAAAGTCTGGGTAAAAATATATTTTCTTTTTTCTGAATGGCATTTCTGGTAAAAAAAATAAAGTTAAGATTGCAACCAGAACTCTTTCCCCCAGTTCTTTTCTGTATTGTTCTCGTTCTCAACCATCTGCAGACTCCTTGTTTTCCTTCATTAATTTATATCTTTTATTTGATAAACTATGACACCAAAGAAAGGGGTAATAAATATTTGTGTAAAGGTGTAGCTCTGAAATTTTATTGATGTACTATTATTCCAGTGCCATACTGTTGGAAGCACAAACACAACCAATGGGTATCTGTACAAAAAAGCCAGTAATATTAGAACCTTTATGTTATTGATGTGATGCAGGTCTGCCAACAATAAAACTTAGCTGGTGTGCAGATTCCCTTTACCTGAGCCTTTACTTAAGCCCTGCTCCAAAGATTGACTTTGTCTAGGTAATCAAAATGCGAAGTCCTTGAGAAAAACAGTAAGCTGGTCAATATTATTGGCTCTCTTGGAAAATCCTGTCAGACTTTGCTGCTGGGAACATGCAAAGGTAAGATGCAGTCAAAGATGGATATTTTTTCATAAACATTCCTTAAAAAGTTGAAAAGCAAGAGAAAAAAAATATGGTTTTTGTTACAAGCCCAGAGGACCCCAAAACCCAGCAGCAATAGATATTCACCAAGACAAATGGTTACTTAAACAAAAGTTGCTTTTAATTATCTTTAAACATGAAAACAGAATCACACTTTAACTTATCACTATTGACTTAACTAACCTAACTTAACCCCCTTCTAATTCTCAGCACACGTATATGTAATGTGTGTGTAAGTTCAGAAAAGTTATTTAATTCGCAGTCCAATCTCACTCCTCATTCCTCCAAGTTCACTGGTTGCAGGCAATTCTTTTACTGTGCACAGAATTTAACTTTTATAAAGTTCACCAAGTTTTGGTGCTTGAAAGGTAAATGATTACCACTCAAGAAGGTTCTTGTCAGTTTTCAGAGAGAGGTTTGTTGTTCCTCGACACCCACAACTGATTCCTTTTGTTTTTAATCAGCCACTTCAGTGTCTTTCTGATGAAACTTGCCCCCTCAGGGTTCTCCAGATAATAACCTCTTTCTTTCAGGTCACCACAGAGTTCCTTTTTGTTTCTCCAATTTCAAATGAAACATTAGACAGCCAGTCCTCTCTTCTTGTATGAACCACAGGGGTCTTGAGCAGGCTGAACTAAGCACTCACAACCTGTCTTCCAAATGGGGTTTTTCCACAAGCTTTCCAGCTTCTCCTGTTCCAGTTCCAGCTGCTGCTGCTGACTGTAAAACTCCAGAACTGATCTCTCTCTCAGATAGAAAGCCTGTTTGACCCTCTCTGCTTGGAAAAACCACATGACCCTCATAGAACAGCAAGTTCCACTCCAAACAGTCTGCGGCTCCGACAAGTTATTTCATCTGTTGCCTTTTGTAAACAACAATCCATTAGTGAAGTCTCTTTTGCACTCTCCAAAGCTTCTGCAAAGGTTAAGGGACTGATATTAGCAGAGCTCCAATATTTTTAATAAGATTTGTGTGTGACCTGCACTAAAACACCTTTCCCAATTTATCTCCCAAAACATATCTATATTCTGTCACATTTTTCATGAGCTGAATGTATTAATATTAATCAGCCATTGTAATGACAGCAGTTTGCATGGGTTAAAATTGTTTGGGACTTCTAATCATTTTTTTGAAACTGAATATTTGGGCAAAGAGTTGCCAGGTTTAAAACTGATGCGTAGTCACTCAAAAAGAATAGTTTTGAAAAAGGGTAGTTAAGATTGCTTAGATGTTGATTTTATTCCCCAGAAACTCATCTGATTCAATTCTTTACCCTTTCTCAGTCAATGATAAACACCTGACATCTCTTTTGGGTCATGGAATCTAATAAGGACTCGGAGCTCTGTCTGTTAGTTTAGGCAGATTCAGGCGTACTCTATAATGTTCAGGTGCATGAGATGAAGGCTGCGAGACTGCCCATTATATTTGGAGGTTAGAATCCAGGAGAATGAAAGCTCTTTTTGAAAGCACTGAGTGCCAAGTTCCTTGGAGTTCACTTCACTAGTGACCTAATGTTCAACATCTCCTCACTTGTCAAGAAGGAGAAACTTCCTGACTCTTCCTAAGAAGACTGAAGCAGGGCAATCTACCAGCCGCTGTCATGTCAACCTTCTACATGAACTCTATTGAGAGCATCCTGTCCGGTTGCATCACAGTACAGTATAGTTGCTGCAGAGAAATGGATCAGAGGTCAATCCACAGGACCATAAGAATCTCTCCCCAACAACCCCCCCCCCCCCTCAATCGATGTGATCTACCAGGATTGTTGTCTAAAGAAGGTGCGCAAAATCATAGCGGTCCCCTTCCACCCTGCATACAGCATCTTTTTTTTAATATTTATTTTGAGCATTTTTAATCAACATGCAGTCAAAATGAAGAATAATCAAAAAGAAAAACATCAATATCCATAATATTAACAAAATTATACAAATATTGATCCGCACGTGGATGTTAAAGGAAGTGAGAGAAAAGGAGTCAACATGAGATTCAATTATTATTAAAAGAAAAATGACAATAATACAACAAATTTGCAATTTCAATGTCCATGTTGACTTGTTTAACAATGAAATATTGACTTGTTTTGGCAAAATTACACTTGTCACAGCAGTCATTCAAAAAGTGGATCAGAAATTATAAACCCAATTGATTCATTGTGGTCTTGGTCCATTATTTTGCGTATTGGAAGGGTGGGAAAACATTGTCTATAATATGAATCATAAAATGGATTCATATATTCAGGAAAATACTGTTATACCCCTTGGGTAAACCTCATGGAAATACTAAACATCAGAGGACAAGTCATTTACAGAAGTAACGAATCTCAGGGTTCATGGAAATTATTTTCAACTTGATTTCACTGAAGCATTCTTCTTTACCCCAATTCTTTGATATTATTCTCTCCCTCCAATTCATGGTAATTTAGGAAATCATCTTCCTGTCACAGCAGTCATGGCTGGTGTCCAAGCCACTATTTTTATTCAGTCTTTGGAAAAGATGACAACCAGTAGTTCAATGCATCCTTGTTGGATCCAGTATGCAACTCTTCTGTCTTAAACTGACCTTTCCAGGATTGTGGTCCACAGTGGGTTTTACATTTTGGATACACAAATTTTCACAGACTGATGTATGTGAGTGTAAAGAAGATCGACACGCACACCAAAGCCTTGGAATTGAGACTGATTTATTTCTCTGGCCCTTGTGCTTATATGGCCCAGTGGCAATGATGCCAGTGCCCCGCATCATCAGAGTGCCGGCCTGGGATTGGCTGGCGTTACCGCCAGAGTTCCCCATCTTCCTGCTGTGCTAAGGTGACCTGGGACGACAGCTGGTGTCACCCCCCCCCTCCCCAAGATCTCTGCGGTCCCTGCATTCATTGGCCATTTTGCAGACTGGTCCATGTGCAGGCTGCTACACAATCCCACCCCCCCCTCCCCAAAGAACCAACGACCAGGCCATTGTCCATAGCCTAGGGTGGCCTGCCCCTGTGTTGCGAGGGTGAAGTGGAGATGAGTGCCTTGGTGCAGGTTTCTGTGGATGGATCAGCCAGCAGGATCGCCTCCGGCCACCTCATGAAACTGGTAACGGCCCCATTGAGTCAATGTACACGTGGCTGAACCAATGCTGCACAGACTCAAAAGTCTGGGTGGTCGCTCTTGTGTGAACCTGCACTTTGTAGGACTGACAGTTCATGTAGGTTTTGGCCCACTGGCTGACCTGTTTATGGAGCCTGTGGCAGACAAATCTGCTGGCCACCATTTTGACCCTGGCCCAGATTGCAGGGTGCGCCAAGTTGTGGATGGCATCAAACCTGGTGTCTCCATGCAGCCGGGACAATGGGGTGGGGGCTGCTGGTAGAGATGTCACACAGCACTGTCAGATTACCTGGGATGACGGGGACGTCCTCCACCCTGAGGCCAGAGACGGGTGTCCTATGCGTGAGGATCTCAGGGTCTTGCTGCTGCGCTTTGGCGAAAGTCATGTCGTCAACCCCTTGGGGCAGGCCATGTATCGACATGATCGCAGGGCGTGACAGAGCATCAGCTACCACATTGCTCTTCCCCACGATGTGCTGCATGTCTGTGGTAAATTCTGACACAGAAGATAAGTGTTTCTGTTATCAGGCCAACCATGGGTTCAATACCTTATGGAAGGTGAAGGTCAGTGGCTTGTGACTGGTGAAGACCTTAAATTGCCAACCTACTAAAAAGTAACAGAAATGTCTTACTGCTAGTACAGCACCAATAGCTCTTGGTTGAAAGCGCTGTATTTGATCTCTGGGGGGGGCAGAGATGCCTGGTGAAAAAGGCCAGGGGTTACCACTGGCCCTTGATGAGTTCTTCCAGCATCCCCCCTACCGCTGTCCTGGAGGCATCTACCGTCAGGGTAGTAGGTACCTCTGGTTTGGGGTGGACCAGGAGGGTAGCAATGGCCAATATGTCTTTGGTGTTCTGGAACACCCTGAAGGATTCCTAGTCCCAAGTAAGTCTTTTGATTTGCCTGCCATCAGCACAAAGGAGGAGGCGCGTGATGCAGGCCACTGTCGGTATGAACCTGTGGTAAAGTTTTATCATATCGGCAAATTCCTGCAGCCCTTTTACCGTGGATGGCTTTAGTAAAGTGCTGGACCACCTCAATCTTCTAGGGGAGGGGTGTAGCCCTATGTCTGATGATCATCTTCCTGGGGCATAGAATTGTTTCTTTGTCTTATTACTCTAGACCAGCCATTCTCAACCTTTTTGGCTACAGTGCCATTCAGACTCTACTCAAATTTTATGAACCCCCTTCTCTGTGAAGCATTCGTTTACCTGGTTTCTTCCGTACTTTTAGCCATACTTTTCACATTTACTCCAGTTTCCAGCAATTTCATTATCTTGTGTCTCCATTAATCAGTACATAATGGTGAGCATTTTGACACTGTTCATCGTGAATTAACACCAGTGGTCTTGAACATGTATTTTATACTCCTCTCTGATTGATCCCACTCCAATGTTTGGAAATTCTTTGGAGATCCAATTATCAAGCCTACTTCTACAAAAGGTTGAACATGAAACACTTCCTCCTGCTCAACCTTGAGGAAAAAGAGACCAACATGACTGCATAGGTTATGGCTTATTAGGGCTAGTCTCTCCACTTTTGACTTGGTAATTTTAGAAAGTAAGTTGTGTATCCTCTCTAAATAGGTTGCATCAAGCCTAACAATTTTTTGGATATTAGCATCCACCTCACTGATGCTAATAATGACACTGACATTGCATTAATAGTGATTGTTGAAGAACCAGCACACACGGCGAAGCAGATCCTGCAATTATAGTCAGCAGATGCTCAATCTTGTCAGGAACATATATTTTGCAGTATTTACAGGTCCTGAAAGTCAGCAGCAATATGCTCATAATTTCTTTTGCCCCTTGTACAACTTTTTTTAACATTCTATTAAAAAATTTCAATTGTGCTGCTCTGAATAGTTTTGAAATTTGGAAATTGTAATCCTTCCAGTTCATACCTCCAAGTTAATTTTTTGTAAAAAAAACCTAACCATTTTATCTTTCCACAAAAAGTTCCTAACTACAGAATTTCAATTCCTAAAAAAAAGTTTGAGGAACTTTGCAAGGTATAGATTGAAAAAGATATTGTATTCTAGGAAAAATATTCATCTTGATACAATTAACTCTACCTATTAATGTTATCGGTACATTTTTCCATCTATTTAAATCATTCTTAATTTTATGAAATAAAGGCAAATAATTTAACTCGTACAAATGATCTAAATTCTTATCCATTTTAATACCTAAATATTTAATTTGATCTGACCATTTAAATTGATCTAGCTTTTTAGAATGAGTATAATCAGCATCAATCAATGGCAGAATCTCACTTTTTTCCCCAATTAATTTTATAACCATATATTTCACCATATTGTTTCAATCTTTCACATAGCAATTTTGAAGAATTCTGAGATTCTGTTAAATAAATCAAAACCTCATTAGTGAATAAATTAATCTTGTACTCCTCAGATTTCACTTTAATATTATTATATTGTCTTAGCATTTGAGTCAAAGGGTCAATAGCTAATGCAAATCATGACAACCTTGTCTAGTAGATCTTTCTAATAAAAACAATGATGGTATTTGGCCATTCGTCACCACTCTGACCAAAGGGATTTTGTTTAAAGATTCAATCCAGCTAATAAACATTGGTCCATACCCAACCCTTTGAAATATTTTATATTGTTTTTAAAAACTCCACTCTAAATGCATTTTTGGCATCTAATGATAAGACCATTGGTAAATTGGATTCATCTCAAAATATGAATGAAATGAATTAATATTATCTGCAGAAATATGATTTTTAATTTAAAAAACCCAGCTTGGACTAAATGTATTAAGCCTGGTAAGTATTTCACCAATCTATTTGCTAGAACCTTGGTTACAATTTTGCAATCATCATCTAACAAAGAAATTGGTCTATAAGATCCAATTTTTAAAGAATCTCTTTTTATTTTAAGAATAACCATTATAATAGCCTCGGAAAAAGAATCTGGTAAAGAATGAACAACTTTCAACTTCATACCAAAACCTCATGGAAGTTGGGCAGCACCATTTGTGTAGCGGTTACCACAATGCCAATACAGCACCCCAGCGATCAGAACTGGGGTTCAAATCCAGCGCTGTCTGTAAGGAGTTTGTATGTTCTCCCTGTTTCTGCATGGGTTTTCCCTGGGGGTTCCAGTTTCCTCCCACCACTTGAAACATACCAAGGATATAGGTTAATGGGGTCTAAATTGGGCAGCACGGACTTGTGAGTCTACATTGTTTTTAAATATTCTCAGGGTATAAAAATGTTTATTATTAAGAAACACAATTCCACATAATGGGATAATTTATGGAACTGGGGATGCAATATTCAAATTCACTCATGGATGCACCTTACTTTGCACATTGTTATTCTTATTATTGCAATTACACTTATTTGGTTAAATTTAAACTCTTTTTAAATTTAGACATGGATAACGGGCCATTTTGGCCCATGAGTCCGTGCTGCCCAATTTAAACCCCATTACCCTACATCCCCAGTGGAAGGAAACCGGAGCCCCCGGGGAAAACACGCGCAAACATACAAATTTGACAGACCGCAGAATTCTAACCCTGGTCCTGATTGCTGGCACTGTAAAGGCATTATGCTAACCACGACGGCAACGGTGCTGCCCTAATATTGTTATTCACTCATTGGAAAAGATAAATTGCAGTTATGTGTGGCCTTCAGGATATTTATCAATCCTGTTAACTAAATCTATTCAATAAATGTAGAGTATATCACCATTGCTTGTTTTCAGATTTAACTGCTTGGATGGCTTGCGCTGATAAAACTGGTCGTGAATCAAAAATTGGAGTGGAGTGAATATCAGAATGAGGGAGGCATTCTAGGATATGACCACAAGCTTGATGCCTGGACATTGGTTGGCATCAATGTGAGAAAGGCAATTTGTGCCAACACAGCTCTGAGCAGACTCTGAGCATAGAATGGACATCCAGATAATTAGAGAACTGGTCGATGAAGTATTGAAGTTATTCTGGAATAGTACCAGCAGGAATTTAATGAAATTAAAGAAAAAAGTACGTATATAGAAAAGGAGTCTGTGGTAAACCACTAATGTATATTTATCTGATCAAGCATTGTAAAGGTTAAAACCTTTTTTAAAACTCAGTTAATTTTGTGCTTGTCTCTTTAAGAGACTATTGTTTGTAGAGTTACCATAGTGACTGTGATGTAACATGTCCTAATAACCGCCCAGACTGAGTTGCTCATCATTCAACAGCATGAAGGAAGCATGAGTACGAGAAATTTTTCTTTAAATATCGATATGTATCTCTTTAAAGTTTGAGCTTTATATACATTTTATATTTCTATCATACAGTGAATATTTTGTTATTCATTGTTATGAAAGTCTTAATGCGAAGCTAAGTAAAATGTTTATCTGTTTTATCAATGAATTAAAGTTACATAAAGCAGCAGCCACAGAGTTTGATTTGTTGGATTAAAGAGATCGAAATTTGGAATATCTACACTTGTAGAAGATGATTCCTTGAAATTAGGGTATACTGGAATAATCATTCCTATTGGCCCCTCCCCACAGGCTCCTGCATAAAGGTGCCTGTTCCACAGCCCCCTGCAACTCGGTGCAGGACAGCCAAATAGTAAGGATGTACTATGTTCTCAAGTGAATGAAAGCCTATTGGCTTCTCCACAATAGTCTCCTGAGTGATTGATGGTGAATCAATTTAATTCCCTGGAAATTTTCTACAATGGAGCAGATCCTCAAACCAGAAAAACTGGAAATCGACCCTTAATCGCCTGAGGCATCTAGCAGCTTTGAACTCTGGCTGCACTGTTTTGAGGCATTCCTGCAGGCCTTCTCTACTATCATGCGATCAGAAACTGACAAACTGCACTCCCGGGTTGGCACCCTTGCGTACTCCATGATCAGGGATGCCAGAACATACCAGGAGGCCGTGGACATCCTCAAAGGGCAATACCTGCGTAAAATCAACGTTGTCTATGCTACACACCTTCTAATGTCCAGAAAGCAACAACCCGGTGAGTCAAACACTGAATATCTCCGAGCCCTGCAAGCATTCAGCAGGGCCTGTGAATGCAAAGCCGTGTCTGCCGCGGAGGTTACAGAGGACCTGATCCAGGACACCTAGGTCACAGGGATCAGGATGAATTACATACAACAGAGACTTGTGGAGCAAGGGGAACTTTGTCTACAGAGAGCAGTCAAACTGGCAGGTATGCTGGAGGTGGCTCGTGGAGAACGTGGAGGCCTACTTGACCAACAACGCGGTCACCTTGTGGTCACTCCAGTTGCAGCCATCCTGGGATATGCGCCACCACCTCTGCTCCACTAACAACCAGACTACTGCAGCAGTTCTCCATGAAACCCTCCTGACACTCTCAACCGGTTATGATAATGACCCATCCACAGCTAAAGTGTTCCAGGAACCCTCAAGGTGCTACTTGTGTGGCCTGGGCATGCATTAGAGGAAACACTGCCCAGTGAAGGATTCAATCTGCTCCAGCTGCTGGAAGAAGGGCCACTATGCCAAAGTGTACACATCCAAACCCATTCCTAGCAGCACTGCATCTGGATCGTGGGGGCAGTCTTCTGCAACATCGCCATGGCCAGCAGTGCCATGTGCAATCCATAGGGGCTACCATCTTGGATGTCGCCTTCAAGACACAGCTGCACCACATGTGGGCCGTGGAGGCTGCCATCTTCCAGATCTGGCAACACTGCATGCAGGCCCTGGGGGCCACCATCTTGGATGCCACCACCTTCTACAGCAGCGATGTCCAGTGACCTGACCCTAGCCTCCATAACCCTCAACCAGGACAGTCCACGCCAACTCACCAGGAGGTTGATGATGGACATCCAGGTAAATGGCCATGCGGCGAGTTGCTTGTTTGATAGCGGGAGCAGAGAGTGTTTTATACATCTGGACACAATGCGGAGCCTCTCCGACACAGTACTGCTGGTGAAACCAGGTTTCCCTGGCATCCAAGTTGTATACAACAGATGTTTGGGGTTTCTGTATTGTGACTTTAATGGTGCGGGGTACTGTGTATGACAACTTTCGACTGATCGGAATGTTGCAGCTCTGAACTGCTGTACCGTTGGGGCTTGATTTTTCAATGTCACCTTAAAAAACGTGTCGATGGTGTTTGATGGGCCCCATCCACCCCTCACCATTCGTAACTTGCGGGCTTTCCATGCTTAAAGTTGCCCCTCCGTCGCTATTCACCAACCTCAACCCCAACTGTAAACCAGTTGCCACAAAAAGCAGACAGTACAGCGCTGGGGAAAGGGCCTTCATCTGGGCAGAGGTGAAGTGCTTACTTGAGGAAGGGATTATTGAAGCCAGCAATAGCCCCTGGAGAGTGCAGGTAGTGGTAGTACAGAACAGGGAAAAGTATAGAATGGGCATCGACTGCAGTCAGACCATGAATAGATATACTCAATTGGATCCCCTTCTGAAAATCGCCGACATGATCAACCAAATTGGGTCTTTTTGACCATTGACCTAAAGTCAGCATATTATCAGCTACCCATCTGCCCAGAGGACCCATATCTCAACTACATTACTCTTCTGCAGCCAGGACCTGCAGGACCATGATGCCAATCTTCAGAGATTTCTCAAGATAGCTAAGCTCCTTAATCTGACGTACAACAAGGCCAAGTGCATGTTCCGCACAACTCACCTGGCCATCCTTGGCTGTCGTGGAGAATGGCGTCATTGGCCTTGACCCAGACCCACTCCTGGAACTTCCCCTTCCACCCCGCCTCAAGGTGCTGAAGAGGTGTCTTGGATTTTTCTCCTGTTATGCTCAGCGGGTCGCCAATTATGCAGACAAGGCCCATCCCTTATCAAAGCTATGTCCTTCCCCCTGGCAGAGGAGGCTCATGCAACCTTCAACCATGTCAAGTCCAACATCAGCAAGGCCACGATGCATGCTGTTGACGAATCCACTCTTTTTCAGGTGGAAAGCGATATGTCAGACTTTGCCCTGGCAGCCACCCTTAACCAGGCTGACAGGCCCATCACACCCTGCAGGTCCCCAAGATTCAACACTCCTCAGACAAAAAAGAGGCCCAAGTCATTGTTGAGACAGTGCGGCACTGGCTTCATTACCTGACCGGTAAGTGATTCACCTTGCTGACGATCAATGTGCTGTTGTGCAAGCTACACTTCTACCGGCCAGACAGGGCACAACCACTTATTAAAGTCGCTTGTTTCTTTGAGCGACTCAGTGTCGACTTTAAAGGAACCCCGTCCTCCACCGACCATAATGAATATTTCCTTAACATCATCAACAAATATTCCTGCTTTCCATTTGCCATTCCCTGCTCAGACATGACTGCTGCCACAGTCATTGTGGCCCTGTGATGTCTCTTCACTCTATTTGGCTTCCCCAGTTATATCCATAGTGACCGGGGGCCCTTCCTTTATGAGTGATGAGCTGTGCCAGTACTTGTTGGCCAGAGGCATTTCCACAAGCAGGACCCCCAGTTACAACCCCTGGAGTAACAGACAAGTGGAGAGGGAGAATGCTATGGTCTGGAAGGCAGTCCTCCTGACCTTGCGATCCAAGGGCCTCCCATTCTCCTGCTGGCAGGAGGTTTTCCCAGAGGCCCTCCACTCTATAATGTTCCTGCTGTGCACCGCCACTAATGCTACACCACATAAACACATGTTTCCCTTCCCCAGGAAATCTGCAACAGAAACCACACTACCGGCCTGGCTGACGTCCCCGGGACCAGTCCTGCTCCAGAGGCATGTGAGGAACCATAAGTCCGACCCATTGGTCAAAAGGTTCTACCTCTTCCATGTCAACCCCAATATGCCCATGTGGAATATCCAGAAAGACATGAGGACACAGTTTCCATCAGGGACTTGGCTCCCTTGGGAGCCCTGGAGACCACTGCTAATCACCTCACACCCTCCTCACCATTAAATCCACACAATTCACCAAACCTTTGGTATCTTGTCTCAGCCCCAAGGGAGGGTTCACCAGGCCCGGCGCCCACCCACCAGCACAATACTGATGGATACGAACAGGCACCCAAGACCATCCAGGATTCCACTGCAGCACTGCAGCCCCAACTGGTTCTATGACAGTCCCAGCAAGCGACCAGACCGCCTGATAGGCTGAACTTATGACTTTTAAATTGTAAACATGTAACTTTGTAAGTTTCACTTCACCCCACGGGACTTTCTTCTTAAAAAAAACAAGGGATGAATGTGGTAAACCACTGTATATATAATTATCTGGTCAGGTACATCTATTGGCCAGTTATTCTTGTAGCCCCTCCCCACAGGCTCCTGTATAAAAGTGACTGTTCCACAGGCCCCCTACAGCTCAGTGCAGGACAACCAAACAATAAGAGTATGCTATGTTCTCAAGTGAATTAAAGCCTATTGATTTCTCCATAATAGTCTCCTGACTGATGCTCTCTCTCTCTCTCTCTCTCTCTCTCTCTCTCTCTCTCTCTCTCTCTCTCGCTCTCTCTCTCTCTCTCAAGAAACCACAAACCAACAGTAATCAACATGAGGCCAAAGTATTATTAGTAGTGGTGCAGAGCTTCTTCAATTTTTTATAGAAATGTAATCCCTCCAAATAAGGAAATGAAACGTGTATAAATATTGAGGCAGGGTTGGTCAAAGACCATGAAACCCTGTTGATTTAATGGATGCCACCCTTTCTGTTTATAGAAACCATTGGGTCACAAATTAATTTGAGCTGGTCTGTATCACAGTGTAGGACTCATGGTCATTGTAAGTGGGTAAAAGGGATCATCGGGAGGGGGGGGGTGGGGAAATGGAGGACGCTCAACATCTCTTCACTTGTCAGGAAGGCGCAACAGTGACTGCACTTCCTGAGAAGACTGAAGTGGGCAAAGATACCGGCCACCGTCATATCAACCTGCTATAGGAGCTCTGTTGAGTGTGGTATGGATGGTGAAGAGAAATGGATCGAAGCTAAAGTCACAGGACCATAAGAGTGGCAGAGAGGATCACTGGGGTCTCCCTCTCCCCACCCGACCATTGACATGATCTACTAGGATCATTGTCTGAAGAGGGCATGCAAAATTGTTGAGGACCCCCTTCCATCCTTCAGGAAAGAGATTCAGGGACATCAGAGCCAGCACCACCAGGCTGAGGAACAGCTTCTTCTCAAGGACCGTGAGGATGCTGAACGACCAAAGGAAATGTTCACATTAGCCCTCCGAGACTCTCATTCATGAAACAATATATATTTATTTATTTGAATATATGAATACTTATCCTGCATGTGTATTGTTTGTCTGTACGTGTGTTGTGTCTGGTTGCACATCTGCATGTTTTGTACTGAGGACCGGAGAATGCTGTTGTGTTGGCTTGTTCTTGTACAATCAGATGACAATAAACTTGACTTGCATCAACCCAGAACCTCTTGGTCATTCTCTACACTCTAGTTTGTGATGCTATTTCTTCACAGGTTACCATTTCTTTGTTTTGAACATGACAGGATGATAACAAATTTCTTACTCGACTGTGTATGTGATGCCCTTACAATGAATCTAGAATTGTCCCAAAAAAGTTCTCACGCCACACAGAGGATGCCCTTAACTGTGATGTCTCAGTGTAGAAACTCCCTTTGAAGACTAGCAAAACTTCCCACTCCAATCACATTTAAATCACACATTCAATAATGAGAATGAATAGTTGAGGCGGGTGTAAGGAGGATGTGATTCATTCACATTTCTGGAATTCAGATGATTCTTTTTATGAAAGTGAAAGTCTGACATACTCAGTTTGATCCTGGTCCCATACTCGTAATTTTATACCATGTAACATACGAACCATGGTATTATATCAAATGAAGTTTATAGATTCAGGATCAGCAGGTTCTTATAAATGAAATACATCAACAATCTTGAAAATTAAATTAATGCCCATTATATTGATGCAGATGCCTTAAAGGATGCACTCTAAAACTCAAAATTAAAATTTTAATTCACCCGATGGTCCTCCATCTTTTGCATCAAACACGCTTTTGCATATTCCCAGAAATTTATGCCGTGCGTCCATATTTGGCTTGTGTCCTCTGAATAACTATTTAGGTTGCTTCCACTTTCCAACCCTTGATTCATTGGTCAATAATATCCATGCCAACCAGGGTGCCAATTTAAATGGCATGTTCTAGCTCTTCAAGAATTCATCCAGGCACCTTTCAAATGTGAAGAAGGTTTCTGCCTTCATCACCCTTACAGACTGTAAATCTAGACCTCCATCATTGCTGGCTCCCTTTCATCAATTAACACAGATCTAGTCATCCCAGTGGTCATTTTCATTTCTAGCAGAAATGGGCCCTCCATGTTGCCCCTCTTAATATTATTACCCTTCAAATAAGAGACCATTTGTCCTCATCAGGTTCTGGTTAATTTTCATGACTGAGTTTCATTATGAACATGGTTAAGACACACAGAATTGCTGGAGGAACTCAGCCGATCTCACAGCTGACGTTTTGGGCCTGAGCTCTTCCTCAAGGTGTAAGCAAAGAACAGGAAGGTGTCAGAAGAAAGACTGTAGATGGGCAGGGGGAGGAGTTCAGACCAACAAAAGGTGCTAATTGGATATGATAACAGGAGAGGTGAACATTGATTTTGACTCTGTGAAAGGAGACAGGGAATAGAGAAGAGTGAGAGAGAAACCTAGGGGAATAATGACAGGGGGAAGTGAGTGATGTGCAGTAAATACCTCAAGAGGTTGAGACCGAGTCACTGATCTACAGGCTATTATTCACAATGAACAGGGATCTTGTCCTGTGCCATGATCCAGGCTTTCTGGGGAAGAGTCAGGGTGATGGAGGCTTTAAACAAGATCAAAGAGGGAGGGGCCACAGTACAGTCATAGGACAGGGTGGAGCCAGATAATCAGGAGTTCAGCAGTTCACCACATGCACCCTTGTTTTTTTTTTATTGTCCAGCAGGGTGACGTTGGACACAAAGTCTTAGAGGTTAAGCTGATCCAGTGGCTTGATCTTCTGTACTGACCAGTGGAGTGCCGGTTGTGGGGTTGCAGCCAGGGCCACAGTCTCATTCCAAATTTTCAGCCCTGTGTCGACCTGCTGGGGGCTTGACAGCTCAGCCAGAGTGACTGGGGTGGTGGGGGGGGGGGGTGGTGCTGCTTGGTGGATGTGCTCCTCAAGGCCCTCCACGAGGTCCTGGATGGAGACCTTTTCCTCACACCCATCCAGGTAACATATGCATATTGGGAGTTTGACCGGGGTGGGGGGGGTCAGTTTTGAGGCCCATCACTTGTTTTTGTAGCAGGACTGGCCCCAGAGACGTCAGCCAAGAGGGTAGGGTAGTCTACAATGCGGACTTCCTGGGGAAGGAGAAAATTCTTTCGTGAGGGGTAGCATTAGTGGCAGTACATAGCAGAGATCTAATGGCATGCACCGCCTCTGGAAGGACCTGCCAGTGAGAGACAGATAGTCCCCTGGACTTTAGAGCAAGGAGGATGGCCTTCCACATGGTGCCGTTCTCTTTACCTGACCGTTCCCCGAAGGGTTTATAACTCGTGGTCTTGCTGGCAACGACACCTCTGGCCAGCAGGAATTGGCGTAGCTTGTCACTGTGGATGTACGATGGGTATCCAAACAGGTTGTGTAGGCTCCCAATGTCTGCAGTAGTGGTCATGTCAGGGCAGGGGATGGCAAAGGCGAACTGCGAATACTCGTCAACATCTGTGAGGAAATAGTTATTGAGGTTGGTTGAGGGAAGGGAGCCCTTGAAGACCACGTTCAGGCGCTCAAAGGGGTATGTGGCTTTTATCAGGTGTGCCCTGTCCCATTGGTGAAAATCAGGCTTGCACTCTGCACAGACCCTGCAGTCCATGGTTACCTCTCTGACATCCTCAATTGAGTATGGCAGATTCCAAGATTTGATAAAGTGAAAAAATCTTGTGACACCGGTGTGGCAGAGGTCATTGTGGAGGGCTTTGAGGTGATCCACCTATGCGCTGGCATATATTCCTCGTGACAGGACTTCTGAGGCCTTGTTGAGCTTCCCTGGCTGGTACAGGATGTCGTAATTGTAGGTGGAGAGCTCGATCCTCCACCTCAAAATGTTATCATTCTTTATCTCACCCCACTGTTTATTGTTGATCATGAATTCCATGGCCCGTTAGTCCATGAGCAGGTAAAATATCTGCCGGTCAGGTAGTGCCTCTAGTGCCATACTGCCTCAACTATCGCCTGAGCCTCCTTCTCTATCAAAGAGTGTCAGACTTCGGGGCCCTGGAGGGTGCGGGAAAAAAAGGCATGAGATGGCCTGCCTGATTAAGGGTGGCGGCCAGGGTGAAATAGGATGCATCCACTGCATACATTGTGGCTTTCATGATGTCCTCCTTTATGCGGCAGAACGCTGCCTGTGCTTCATTTGTAAAGGGGAAGGAAGTGGACCTGATAAGGGGGCAGGCTTTATCCACATAATCTGGAACCCACTGGGCTTAATAAGAAAAGAACCCCAGATACCATTCAGGGCCTTGAGGCTGAAGGGAAGGGGGAGATCTAGCAGAGGCCACATGCGACCCCATTCTCCACAAAGTAGTCATGGATTGCCAGTCGGAAGTGCAGAAAACACACTTATTGTAGGTTGTTTGGTGGTGGTGAGGAATTTCTGGAGGTTCATGTCATGGTACAGGTCGTGGCCGCAGATCGTGACGTTATCCAGATATGGGAAGGTGGTGTGCAGGTAATTTTGGTCTACCATCCGGTCCATCTCCCGTTGGAAGCCAGAAACGCCATTGATGACGCAAAAGTGTCCCTAATGAAGTGTTAGAGGCAACCATCCGCCTTGAAAGTCATGTACTAGCAATCCTCAGGACTGATGGGGAGTTGGTGGTAGGTGGCTTTCAGGTCTATTGTGGAGAACACACAATACTGGGCAATTTGGTTGACGATATCTTCAATGCGAGGGAGGGGGTACGCATCAGCAGTGTGTAGCGATTAATGGTTTGACTATAGTCAATCACCATTCTGCGTTTACCCCCACCCTTGATCTCCACTACTTGAGCTCTCCAGGGGCTGGTGCTGGCCTCAATGATCGCCTCGTCCAGGAGTCGTCATACCTCCGCCTTTATAAACACCCTGCCCTCCTTACTGTATTGCCTGCTTTTCGTGGTGACTGGCTTACAGTTGGGGATGAGGGACAATAGAGGCAGGGAGGGTCAATGCAGAGGGCAGAGAGACCGCATGTCAGTTGGGCCAGAAGGGGAGGGAGGGGGTGAGGGGAGACAGAACAGCCTGTTAAAGAACTGCGGGTTGCTGACCGTGAGGGGTGGGAAGAGGGCCGTCATATTGCATAGTGACACTCTTTAAGTGGCACTGGATGTCTAGCCCCAACAGTACTGGTGCACAGAGCTGCGGCATAATGAGGAGCTTAAAGTCTCTATATGTCGTGCCATGCATGGTCACCGCCACCGTAGGGGAGCTGTGGATTTCTGTGGAGTGAGACTTTGAGGCTAGGGTGACTTTGTAGGCAACCGGTTTTGCCTCAAGGGAGTAACGTTGGACAGTGTCAGGATGAATAAAACTCTCGGTCCTCCCGCTATCAAAAAGACATTTAGTCACCTGGTCGTTGATGGAGATGTCCATCATGGAGCAGGCAAGTTGTTGAGGGCTGTTCTGGTCCAGCACCACTGAGGCCAGGGTCGCTCCGTGGTCCAACCCCCCCACTGAATCACCATCTTGGGGCATGACGGTGGTGCCACACAGCAGTGTGGATCTCCCCGGAAGTTGGCAGTGTCCAAGATAAGCAGTGGTGTTCCTGGTCATTGGGAACATTCAGGGTCCAACCTGGGAGAAAAGAAGATGAAGTCTGTTTGCATTGGTGGCCATGATGCTGGCTGAGTTTTGTAGGAAGACCTTGAAACAGCGTGGCCAGAGTTTGAGGCTGTCTGAAGTATCCGGGACTGTGGATCAATCTCCAGCTTGTTGGGTTTCAGGAGTTGGTTCATTATTGGCGATGAAAACAAAACAATTGTGCATAAATTTGGCGGGCAGTAAATAACTCGGGTGGCTGAGTCTGAGTCACTGATCGACAGGCTTTTATTCACAATGGACAGGGACCTCATCCTTTGCCATGACCCAGGCTTTTTGGGAAAGGGTCAGGATGATGGAAGCTTTATACAAGGTCAAAAAAGGGAGGATCCACAGGTACAGTCACAGAACAGGGCGGTGCCAGGTAAGCAGGAGTTCAGCAATTCACCACAGGGGGTTAACGGGAACTGGAGAAGTTGATGCCACCCGGTTAGAGGATGCCCAGATAGAAGATGAGGTGTTGTCCTCCAATTTATGGGTGGTCTCAGTATGGCAGTGCATGGAACCATGGACAGACAGGTCAGCAAGGGAATCCAATAGGGAATTGAAATGGGAGGCCACTGGCAACATGCCCCAATTTATCCAGAATTATCATCGAAATGCATCTCAAGCTATATCATTCATCTATTCTCCATTCGAGTGAAATTAATTTCACGATGCTTGTCCCCATTTCTGCTCCCTGCAAGCCCTTGCTGCACCTTACCTTGATGTTCCCCTGTCGCCCTGTGCAAACTCTCATATCCTTGTGCACCAGGGTGTCACTCCACTTCAAATTCAACATTCGCAACACCCTTGTCACTATATGACTCTGTATTCTCCAGCAGAACTCAATCTAACCTTTTTTTAAAAAACCCCTTCAAACATAGCTGTTTGATTTTGGCCACCAAACAACCAACACAATGTGGACTGCCAAAGTGTTTTTTGCTGTTCCACAGAGACTGCATTGCACTGTTGGAAGTGTCACCTTTTCCACGTGAGTTATGGCCTGGAAGGCGTTACTAGCGTGGATGGATCCCCAATGGTCAGATGTGCTTAGTGTGTCAAGTGGCTTACTCCAAAGTTGATGGACTCTCTCAGTATGGCATTGTAGTGTGAAATGTGGAGGGTCATATGACCTCTCCCTCTAGAAACTGGTGGGAATGTGAATTGTGGCAGGTCATGACCTATCTGCTTGGAACCTGGTGTGAATGTGGGTTATGGAGGGTCATGTGATCTGTGGTGGGTCACATGACTTCTCTGTCTGTATGCTGCTGGGAATGTGGATTGTGGAGGGCTATGTGATCTTTATGTCGGGAACCTGGTGAGTGTGGATTGTGGAGGGTCAAGTGACCTCTCTGTCAGGAACCTAGTGAGAAGTTGCATCACCTGTCAATCAAGGTTGGACTCTGCCTTCCCATTAGTGTACACCTAATCATTTGCCACTTTGAATCACTTACTGATTACCTAAGTTCAGTTTCCTGCACTTTAAAAGTCCATTGTTGCAGCCTTTCATTCTTTTTTCACCTTGGTCCTGAATATGAACGCTGCTCCACGCCAGGTCGTGAACTGTGGACATAGCTGGAGGAATCGATGGTAAGGTGTGCACTACACTGAGAGCGGGACCATAGTATTGTTTGTAAATACTTAGCATTGAGCCATACCCTGTTGGTACAGGGAACCGGGAGTAAATGTTGAAGTCCATGTCTTGTAAGAATGTGCTAGTTACCAAATATTACTCTGTGTGTGTGTGTGTGTGTGTGTGTGTGTGTGTGTGTGTGTGTGTGAGAGAGAGAGAGAGAGAGTGAGAAAAGAGAGAGAGAATAGAGAAAGAGAATAGAGCGCGAGAGAGAATATAGCGAGGATATAGCGAGAATAGAGCGCGAGAGAAAATAGAGAGAGAGAGAATAGAGCGCGAGAGAATAGAGCGAGAGGGAGAAGAGAGAGGGAGGAGAGAAGAGAGAGGGGAGAGGGAGAGAGTGAGTGGGGGGTAGGGGGAGAGAGAGAGAAGGGGAGGGAGAAAGGGGGGAGGGAGAGAGGGGAGAGTCTCACTTGTCTGTGAACCCATTGAACCTGATTTAATCTCATGTAACAAGTGTCAGGGATAGACGTCATGGGTCAAAGGGCCTACCTTTGCTGAATTCTTCTGTGTTTTAGACCTTGAAATGAAGGCAGACAGAAAAGATCCAATCGCTGATTTTGAACATATAGCAAGAAACATAGAACACAGAACAGTACAAGCCCATTGGTCAATAATATCTATGCCAAACATGGTGCCAATTTAAATTGCACCTCTGTGTGCACATGGTCCATCCTTTGTCTATAAATGTGTCTCTTGAATGTTATGGGCATCTACATCCACTACTCCCCCGGTAGTGTGTTGCAGACACCCACCACTGTGTGTGGAAGGGTTTTATTTAGAAAACTGCAAAATTTAAACACCAATGGTGCAAAATAATATTTCTATAATATAGAAATATTAATAGTTTTGTAGGAAGTTATTTCAATTTTTTGAAGTAAGTACTCCAATAAGTATCCTTGAAATGCACTGAGCTGATAATCTTTTACCATTCAATATCCCAAATTGTCACTGCACTAAATAGACACAAAGTTTAATGGTGAAATAGCAGGGGGAGGTTAATTCTGAAAAATGTGAAGTAATGCATTGGAAAGTACAAATGAATCCAGGTCATACACCAGGACTGTTAAGGTCCTCAGGGGTATTGAGGAACAGAGACCTTAGTGTGGAAGTCCAAAGATCCTTGAAGAAGGGTGGATAATGTGTTTAAGGCAGCATATGGGATATTCACCTTCAATGGTCAGGGCATTAAGTTCAAGAACAGGGAGAATGTACTCTGACTTTGTGAAACATTCAGACCTCCACTGAGGACTGCGTGCAGTTCTGGTCTCCACACTTTAGAGGAGTTGTGATGGTGCTGGAGAGGGTGCAGAGGAGGTTCAGCAGGATTATTACCTGGGATGGTGCATTTCAGTTATGAGGAGAGACTGGAGAGGCAGAGTCAGTTTTCTGTAGAGCAGAGGAAGTTGCGAGAGGACATGATTGGGGTTTCCAAAATTATTTGGAATATAAATGTCAGAAATCTTCTCCCCTTATCAGAGGTGAATACAGTTAAAGGATATAGATTTCAGGTAAGAGATACATCGGGGTCTGAGGAGGTCCTTTCTCAATCAGATCAAGTTGCACCTGTCTTTGGTTTGGTCTTTGAATTCAACACGACAGTTGATACCCTGTGACGTCAACAGTAACTGAATTGATATCTTTAGAGTGTCTGGTACTTTATGCTCAATCCCTTGGACCAGCAAGTTGTATTAGAATGCTCAAAAGGTTTCTGTCAGTTATGTAAAGGTTAAAGCCTTGTTTTTTGATTCTCAATTTTGTGCCTGTCTCTGAGAGAACTGTTGTTTGTAGTGTTACCATAGTGACTATGATGTAATATGTCATAATATCCTCCCAGGCTAATGACTTGCTCATTATTCAACCAGATGTGAAGGAAGTGTGAGCACGAGAAACATTGAATTTTTTGCATCTCTTTAAATTCCTTTTCCCGTCTCTAAAGTTTGTGTATTTCTTTAAGATAGTATCTCTAAGGTTTTGTATCATTATACAGTAAATACTTTGTTATTCATCATTATGAAAGTCTTAATATGAAGCTATGCAAAATGTTTCTATTTTATCAATGAATTAAAGTTACATAAAGCAGCAGTCAGAGTTTGATTCGTTAGATTAAAGAGATCGAAATTCGGAATATTGCAGCTCACGCCTTGGAAGATGACAGTTTGAAATTAGGATATATTAGAATAAGGAAAGTGTCGTCTACAAGTTGGGTGTACATGTACATTTAAAATTCTGCAAAGCTATCGGTCTATACTCAAAATATTAAAGCAGTTCATTAGAGCCATTGAAACTGTCATTAATCATTTATTTTGTTGCATGTGTTTAAAACATACAAAACATTACTGTGCTTTTGAAAGATTCTCTAGAAGACTGACTTGTCAAATGATCTTCAGTCTGAAGTGCTCAGCTCCAGTCACAGTATCCAACACATGACAACCTGATTCAACCTCTTGTTTTAAAAAAATCTTAATATTCCAGAGAAAATTCTCAATATATAAATAATTATTGCATAGTTTAAGTGCATTATTTAAAATTAAATATTTCTGTGTCAATAAAAATAATTAACATCGCATTAAAAAAAAACTAAGCATTTGCAGCCTGCTCACAGTTAGGATAGATTCCAAATCTTGATGGAGGACCAATGCACCAGTGGCACGAGCAGCATTGTCGGGGGAAAGGAAATGTTGATGTTTCAGGTTAAAATCCTGCCACAGGCTTGACTCACTGTCTTCCTCCAGCAATTCATTTTTCACTCCAGATTCCAGCGCCTGTAGTCTCACGTTTCCAGAACTTGTTAGCTCCCCTCCCCCACCTTACAGATCAACCAGTGTTGATGGACTAGAGGGTCATGCAGAGGATTTAAGGTTTTGTTCAGACCGCATTTGTAGTATTGTGGGCAGTTTTGGGCTCCGTATTGTGCTGGCATTAGAGGGGGTCCAGAGAAGGTTTATGAGAATGACCCTCTCATCCTAGGGATCAAAGTATAAGGAGATTGATGGCTCTAGGCCTCATTGGTTTAGAAGGAAGTTGGGGGATGGGGGGGGGGATCTCATTGAAATGACCAAATATTGAAAGGGCTGGATAGAATGGTCTTGGAGAGAACATTTTCAGTAATGGGAGAATCTAGGACCAGAGGGAACAGTTCCAGAATAAATGGATGTCCTTTTAGAACAGAGATGAGGAGAAGTGTATTCAGCCAGAGAATGGTGAATCTGCAATTTGTTCCCACCTTTCTGCTGTGGAGCCAAGTCATTGTGAATATTGAAAGTAGTTGATAGGTTCTTGAATAGTAAAGGTATCAAAAGGTTACGGGGAGAAGGCAAGGGAATGGGGTTGAGAGGAAAAACAAGTTAGCAATAATTTGAACAGCAGAGCTGATTTGATGTACTGAATGGCCTTATTCTGCTCCTCTTTCTAGTGGTCTTATTAGCCTCTGCAAAAACCAAACTGCTGGAGGTACTCAATGGTCAGGGAGCTAGCTGGAATAAAGGGTCTATGAGTTAGGATGTGGTAAGATAGGTGGATCTAGATGAGGAGTGATCGGGCAGAGGGAGCTGAGGGGTGGGGGGGAAGGTGGAGATAGGGACAGAGGGTGAGTGGTAATGTGGAGGCAATAAATACCTACAGATGATGGTATGTACTTTTGAATGTTGAGAGAGGAGGAATCAATTCTTCACAAGACCTGCTTGTGTTGAATAAACATCTTTGGCATCTGTGTGCTTCAGTCTGCAGTTGCTCAGCTACAGTCACAGTACACGTTATCATTTGTTTCTTTAAAAATACATCTCCATCCCAGAGAAATTTCATACAAAATAAATAATTACTGCCCAATTAACATTTCATAGAAAGTACTAAGCAGTGGCAATCCTCTTGCAGATATAATCAATTATAAAAGATGTGGAACAAAAAACCCAAACTGCTGGAGAGACTCAGCAGGACCAAGTAACTTCTGCGGTGGGGAGAATCTGTCACCATTTTAGGCAGAGATCTAGCATCAGGACTGAAAGCAGAGAGAGAAGGGAGGTAGACATTTTTTTTTACCTCCACAGATGATGAGTTTCTCCAGCAGTTTTATTTTGCTCCAAATTACAGTATTTGCATGTTTGTTTTTCACTTAAATGCCAGTCCTGAACTTTAAGCAGTGTGGAATGTATTAGATTCAGCAAGTAACTCAGTGAGTCAGGCAACATCTATGGAAGGCAAGGGATAGATATTGTTTCGGGTCAAGATCTTGCATCAGGACTGAGAAAATAAAGGGGAGATAGGTAGTACCGAGGTACGCGTTTCCCTCCACAAACGCTGCCTGGCCTGCTGTGTCCCTCCAGCAGGTTGGGGGGTTTTTTTGTGGCTCTAGATACTAGCATCTGCAATCTCCACACTGCCACTGAACCTTTATATTCTGGCTAAAACATGATTAAAAACACGGGAAATACTTTCCATCAACTTTTTCAGCTTTTTAAGCAAATTGTACACAAACACTTTTTCCATGTAGTCATTCCTGAAGTTCAGTCTTGTTGGTTCAATTCTCGGTGTCACTGGGACAATGTCCAAAAGGCGCATCTATTTCAAAACAGAATTCAGGTTAATTGTTTAGATTTTACACAACTGCAGTGCTAATATTATATATTGTAGCAAGAATTTTTTTTAAAAAGCACCTACATGTTTGTTATTTCAGACAACCTCAAGAACAGAAATTAAAGCTGCAATATTTAATTTTTTTTTTACAAGATGGATTGCTTTCTGGCATTCAAAGTGAGTGACAAAACAACTGGAGATCAGGAAGATGTTACTCAACTGTTCAAGGATCAGTTAATAAATTCCCTTTACTGGTCTGACCGAATGTAACTGAAAATTTCCGAGGTTGAACAGAAGGGGAAATAAAGCAAAGAGGGGCCTTTGAAAGTCATTCTCTAGCAGGACATGAAGACGGCTCGAGTTCAGAAGAATGAGAGGAGATCTTATAGAAACATATTGGATTATGAAGGGTAGGAAGGTTTTTTGAGCTGGCCGGGGAAACTAAAACGAGAGGACACAGTCTCAAGATTCGGGGGAGTAGATTTAGGATAGAGATGAGGAAAAATAGTTTTTCCCAGAGAGTAGTGAATGTTTGGAATTCTCTAACCAGGGAAGTGGTTGAGGCTGCCTCATTAAACATATTTAAAATTTGGTTAGATCAATTTTTACATGATAGAGGAATTAGGGGATATGGGGAGAAGGCAGGTAGGTGGGGTTAGGTCATAAATTAGATCAGCCATGATCGTATTGAATGGCGGAGCAGGCTCGATGGGCCATTTTTGGCCTACTCCTGTTCCTACTTCCTATGTTCCTAATTTGTTTCATTGAGAGCTTCGAGGGATGCATGGGGGCAAGTTGCTCTCTGCATTCTTATAGATCTTGTAGTAAGAAAAACAACATAAAAGACATCAGAGAGTGGATTGATGGTCACATCATTTACAAGACTGACTACAGACTCCTAGACTCTACCCTGAGCTGTCAGTTTTCAGGAGGCAGAGGGAAAATTATCTTCAAAACTTCCTTGAGAAAACATCTCATCACCACTGTGTCTCTGTGTCCCCAGTATTTGTAATAATGCTGCACCCTACCCTGTTGTAAGGAGCTTGCATTTATTACAAAAAACCACTCCATTTGCCTCGTCAAGAATCCAGATGTTTCACCTGGAGCAGATTCAGCAGAACCTGCGTGGAACTCATTACTCACCTCATAACACAGTACAACAGTGCAGGTCTTCCCTACCCATCCCCAAGAGACTGCCCAGGACTATAATGGCTTGAGAACCCACAGGGATTATGAATTCCACTTCCAAACTGCTACTTTTTGATTTTGTCTTTGGTGGGGGGGGGGGGGGGGGTTATTGGAGCAGGTGTTTACTTGTCTGGTTTTGCTGGCAATCTGATCAAGTCAACAAACCTAAGAAAAGGTTTTCCAACAAAATGGGATAACAAGAATCATCAGGTGCAACTCAGTTACAAATCAATCTCTCGCCAACATCTTTTATTAATGTTATTTTTCATAAAGGATAACCAGGCCAAGGTGAATCATCTGAATAAATCACAAGTTGAATCACTTGATCATGGGTTCTGTTGGTTAATTTCCTGTTGACCTTTGCAATGCCTTTATAATTATTTTTATCAAGATTGTGTCAATTACTACATGCAGGGTGCATTTCTTCCTCGACTCAACAACACTCTGATCTGCCATTGAATGACAGGTTTACCAGGAAAGGGGATTATGGTGGCTATCAGGTGAAAGAATGAGTGATTCTGATTGATGTTGGGGGTCAGGATTGTGCAAGGGGTCCAGGAGAGCTGCATGAAGAGAAGTGGTATGGTTGGCATAGTGGTTAGTTCAATGTCTTTACAGCGCCAGCAATCAGAACCAGAGTTCAAATCCCACACTGTCTGGAAGGAGTTTGTCCATTCTCCCCATGTCTGCGTGTTTCCTCCCACCATTCAAAATGTACCGGGGTGTAGGCTAATGGGGTGTAGATTTGGCAGCATGAACTCATGGGCCAAAATGGCCTGTTATCGGCTGTATGTCTAAAATTTAAAAAAATGAAATAAGGAAGCCCATCTGCACAGATTAAGAGGCTCAGGACAGGCTCCATGAATCTCATGAAATTCTAATTATACATGGCTAATCCTGACTTTTATGGATGAAGTCTGCAAAGGTGGCATCCAGAAAGCCCATAGTGTACATTCAGAGAATCCAAAGGCAAAATGATGAACTTCAAGATCAATGCACAAGTCCTAGACCTCATTTAGTGATTTGCATCTTATGAAGAAATTCTATCAGTTTGCACACATGACCACTGAGCTCTGTGATGGAATTTCTGGGTCCAGCTATGAGAATGTACTTACAAGGTTCATAATGTTCATTCGGAGGTTGTTTATATCCAATCTCATGCCTTCTATTTGCTGGTGATATCTCTCAAAATGCTTCTCCACAACGTATGATGTTAGATACATGTGATACTGTTCCAACACAGTTGTCATGTTAATCAGGCAAGTTTCCTGGAAGTAAAAAATATAGTATGAATACTGTAAACAACTGTTTTACATCTTTTATTTGCCACTCTTATATTTATGAAACTATTTATTTGGATAGATGAATACTTGCCCTGAATGTGTGCTATGTCTGGTTGTATGTCTGCATATTTTGAATGAAGGACTGGAGAATGCTGTTTTTCATCAGGGTGCACTTGTACAATCACATGACAAAAAACCTGACTCTGATCTGGACCTCCACAAATCATTGTTTCCTTAAACCCTCTCTCGGTTTTACCATCCAGCTTATGAGCTACCTCTTTAACAAAGCTTTTTCTCACCCATCCTCAAGCTATCTGTAGGGTCTGATGATTTATTTTATTTGTCAAGGATTCTCTGAAGAGCCTTGAAGAGTTTTGCTATGTTAAAGGCCCTGGAGAAATGCATGTTGTTTTTCTTTAACTCAAAAATCAACTGTAATTTGGAAGTTCAGTTAGATTTTATTGTGGCAATTCTTTTCAGGAATTCATATTTTATAAAGTATCTGGAACCCCAAATGTTTTTAGCACAGAAGAAAACTATTCAATCAATTTGGTTTCTGCTACTTCCTTGTTAGAACCATCTTTTATAGCAAAAAGCAAATACATAGAATCTATTTGTTAATTATTTGAATATATGGCACAGAGAGCAGGCTTTGCTAGCCCATCTTTCCCAGAAACGGAGAGCTATTCAAACTATCCCTACTTTTCAGCTCCAGGACAATAAAGTTGTAAATTACATACTTCAAATTTTCATCTACACCTTTCTTAACTGTGATAAGTGGTTCTGCTTCCCCCCCCCCCCCCCCATATTAACAAAAATAATCCTCAACTCCTCTCTAATCCTTCTATCATTTCTTTGTCATTTATGACTTATTTGTTACAGACCATTCGGTTAACAGAAATAGGTTCTTTCTTGTCACATAATCTCGGAATTTTTAGTTTTAAGCCCTTCATTTATCAACCTTTTCTATTCTACTGAGAACAGGTGACTATCCAGTCTCCCACCTTAATTGAAAGTCACCAGATTTGCAACATACTCAAAAAACCATCCTTGATACCATATTCTTCCTCTCATGTAGTAATAGGTAGCTGTGGCCCAATTCATATTTCATATCAGTGGTTCTCAAGCTTTTTCTTTCCACTCACATCCCACTTTAAGTATTCCCTATGCCATCAGTGCTCTGTGATTAGTAAGGGATGGCTTAAGGTGGTGTGTAGGTGGAAAGAAAAAGGTTGAGAACCACTGATCTAGCCCCAAATGTTACTGAAATATTTTGCTTGAGAAAGATTGTCATTGGCCATTTCCTTTGGAGTTCTGAAACAGTGCACATAATAAGTCAATTAGGGACGATTAAAACAGTGGTTCACAACCTTTTTCTTCCCACTCACATCCCACCTTAAGCAATCCCTTACTATTCAGAGCACCGATGGCATGGGAATTACTTAAAGTGGGATGTGAGTGGAAAGAAAAAGGTTGAGAACCACTGTTTTATATAGTTCCTGTGTAGACTCTCTACCCTTGCATCTACACTTCTGCTAATGTCACTTCTTGTGACACAGGAGTGTCACTTCTTAAATGTATTGTTCCGTGTCTCTTGGACTTTGATTGGTTATGGGCATGTCGTCCCAAGTTTCACTATTCCACCAGGTTTCTTATCATCCTACCATTTATCTTGCACTCCCATTTCTTCTTTGCACCCTTCCTAATGCATTAAATGCCTCTCGTTTCTCCAGATTGAATTCTGTTGACAATTTTCCTATCCACTGACTCAGTGCACCTACATTGGTTTGAACCAATCAGGGCTCTCTGGCTTTGGCTGTCAGTACAAGATCTGAGAGGACAGCAGATGAATGATGAATACCCACCTATTAGCTAAAACTGATGGAACATTGGACAGATTAAATTGTACTTTATCACGTTGAAGAGGAAAATAGACATTGCACCACTTCCAAAGATCACCATGCACTAATATATAGACATTTTAAGATAAACTATGATGCAGACATTGTACACATCAGATAATATATACCCATGATATTCATTGGAATGTGCTAATCCGATAAATACAGTAACAAAGATTACTTACCATATGGAAGTTTCTCACAGTACAGCTTCTGATATGACTTGACACGAGGTTCTGGGATTCTGTTAGCAGAGCCAACTGGTCTTCAAACAGGAAGGGGTGTTCTAATCTCTAGGGCGTAGGAAAGAAAGAGCAAGTCAGCTTGGGTAGGTGTTGTTCTGAATCTGTAGCTTTAACTATGTACAAGGAGGAGCGCTGTAGATTCACAAAAATGGAACCACTTGTAAATTCCTCTCTCAACAAGCATGATAATATTTGCAGTCCCTTTACAATCACTGGGTTAAACTCTTGAATCTCTCCACAGAAAGGCATTGCAGAGTACTAATCGACTGCAGCAGAGCAAGAAGGTGGTTCACCAGAACTTTTTCCCAGCCCCCCACCCCCCAAGGGCAGTTAAGGGTGGACAATCAATACTGGTCCTGGGGAGGGGGGGTTGGGGGGGGGGGGGGGGTGTTAGGGGACAGATGGGTTGAAGTAGGCAAGGCCAGATGGAGCCACTTCATATATGGTCTGTTTCATTGCTCATTACTGGGGGATTAAATGAGAGGAGGGGTCATGAATTCAGCTTATCCTGATCACCTGCAGCCTATATAATAGTTCTCAAACCCATCACCATCTTACTCATAGTACACCTTACAACATTTAGGCAAGCTTTGATCTACCCAAGGTATGCAAATTCTTTATCAAATATTTTAAACTCCACCGTGCTGCTTTCTGATCTACAATTACTAAGTGGATAGAGCAAAGTCAAAAGGTTAAACTAAAATCTGACAGACTTTAATAATCCTGTGGACAAAATAGCCTCGAAAGACACATGTTTTTACAAAGATGCTGGAAATTACCTAAACTCCAATGTGAAAGAAAATTATGCTCAAATTCCTAGCTTCAGAAGGATGGAAAATCGTTACATTTCCTCAAACTGCTAAGAAGTGCCGGAACTCTGACTAAAGGCAGGATTACTGGGCTCTGCTGCTTGAATACACCTGATGCACAGCATGCGAATTATAAATAGGTGCTCAATCCTTGGATTTCCGTCTGTGCATGGGGTGGAAACCAACTTATTTTTCAAATGTGCATGATCGTTACAAGTGAAAGTTAAATGTGCATAGCTAGACTGAGACTGCCTCACTAACCCAAAGGGAATGTGACATAAACCCTGCCTTCATTCCATGCCACTAAATGGAACCCGCATTTTTTTTCTCTCTGTTGGGATTCATTATTGTTTGGGATCATGGATCTGGGAATAATTGCAGCTTGATGCTGCCCCCCCCCCCCCCACCAAGTGACAAGCACTGCCCATTTCTCAGCAGATTCATCTAAATAACAAAATTATAGATGTAGAACTCTGCTTGGAAACGGATGCATATCCACCAATGCAGAAATAAAGCATTCTGGAGCACCTTTTAATTGGTGGGCCAATTTACAATGAGCTTAGTCAATTACAATCTGCATGATACTCATTTTGCTGCAACGTATTCTACTATCGAGTAAAAGGCTCAGGACTCTTTAGCAATCTCAGTTATGGATCCTGACCATTTATCTCCACAGATGCTGCCTGACCTGCTGAGTCCCTCCAGTTTTTCACCGTTTACTCAAGATTCCAGCATTTGCACTTTCTGGTGTCTCAATAATTCTTGCTTTTTTTTAAACCTTTCCGAGAATGTAGTGGATAACGATGTTACTGGATCAAACTGTGTGCAAGAAAATTGGTGCACAAGGCTATTTCAGAAATATATCCGATACACAGTTTTAAAACAGATCACAAATGTCCCACCGTAGCATTTATAAACCAGAGTGAGATCTGTCATAGATGACCTAAAGTTTTAAGAAATTTAACTATGAAAGAGAGGTGAAGGTTGGTGCGGATTTCCCACTCTTTACAGGCAATCACTGCTGCCATTAGTGAAGGGGTTTTAAAAAAACTCCAAAATGATAGTAGAATCTGAAGGGAAGGAGATTACAGGTTTTTTTTAAAGTGGGGTGGGGGGGGGGGGGGGGATTACAGTGGTAGGAAGAGGCAGGTCTCGGGATCTGAGGACTAGAATCAAGAAACCACAGGGGTGACTGGGAGAGAGAACTGGGCATTAGACATTCGGAGGACCTCACTTGCAGTCTGACCTGCTTCACCAGACCCGGCGTCAGCCAGGAGGGATGTGAACCAAATCTAACATCGTGAGGAATCCGACCCGCCACCGACTCCGCACAATGCAGCCGGTCTCTCAAAGTCTGGGCCACAAGGGCGCTCGGGTTCTTTATAAAAAATCAAATCACTCCAAGGGAGCGGTCCCTGTTGAAAGATGGTTCGCTCTCCGCTGGGTCCTGATCTGCGAACTCGTTCCCACACCCTCTGGTTGACATGAAGCTGTTCAGAAAGAAATTGTTGCATTTTTTTTAAAGCAAGTACAATAAAATCCAAACAACGTTGAAGGGGGCAGATGAAGGCAGAGAGAGGGAGAGAGGAGGGGGAGTGCAAGTCGATGTCCCACTCATGTTTCTCTCCAAGTTCATCTTCTCTGCACAATCTATTGCTGCTCCATAACATTATTTCTCCGGACGGAGCGCGGGTTAATTTTACTTACAGAGATTCCCATTAGTGTTTCGACGCTGTCCCGGATCTGAACGACGAAATTTCTGTTCCTTTCAAGTTCATCTCTGAACTCCGGTGCGATCTGATCTCCCGACATCTCCAGCGGCGATGTTGGAGCAGCCCAGACGCCGCCTCCCAGCATCAAGAGCAGCATCCGAGCAGCTGGCGAGCAGAAGGAAACAGACAGCGACCTCAGGACCAGCAACTTACATCGTTTCTCGAACAACTCTCCCCTCAACTTCGAACGCCAGGAGCCGGCCAGCCCCGGCTCTGAGTGTCCTCGAGTGAGGACAAGGACGGCCCCAATGAGGGATCGATTGCAAGAGAAAGGTCCCGTGGAAGTTGGGGCGACCCCGAAGACGCGCACTTACCGTTCATCCCGTGGAGAAGTTCGCTTCTTCTTCTGCTCTGAACTGGGCAGATGATCGAGGAGCCGTGGAGGAGGACTGATGAATAAGGGTGCGATGTGTATATATAGCACTTGGAAAAAACGGTAGTCAGCTGGAAAGGTCAGGGCATCTCAGAATGATTCTTATCTAATTCCCCTGATGAGGATAACCCACTGCCAAGCGCACAGCCATTCAGGAGTGAAATCAGGAAGCAGGGAATTTCTTTCTCAGGACGTCGGCATCCTGGGTGCCATCGTTTACAGCCCATCCGTGGGGTCCTGGTTTCATGGGCTGTTAGAGGGGGGCAAGAAGAAGTCAGAATCATAAAATGCAGCGTCGTTGTGCAGACATTCATATTATGGCCACCTTGCAACATGACTGTAAACAGAAGAGCCAGGCCGTGCCCGGGGTTCACTGATCATTCAGGAATCTGCTGGCGGATCTGAAGCCGTCCTTGTGCCGCCAAGTGCTCGTCTTCAGGCTCCTGGACCCCCCCCCCCTCTCCCCCATGGTAGCAGAGTGAAGAGGTGGAGGGGGCTCCTTGAGGATAGAGGCTGCTTTTTTTTCTTTTAAAGACACCACCTCTTGTCGATGTCCTCGATGGGGTGAAGTCTGGTGATGTCGCAGGCCCTGTTAACAACCCTCTTGTCCCGAGAGTCGGTGCCTCCATACCAGGCAGTGATGCAACCAGCCAGAATGTTCCCCACGGTCCACCTTGTAGACATTTACAAGGGTCTTCACCTGCAGTCAGCCACATTACTTGAAGGACAAACGAGATGAGGTTTATAAATACTTTGAGTGAAGCGGGTAGGTTTTTTTAAGATTTAGTGACAAGGATTTATTTTATTCAAAATTGGGAAATTGATCTCACATGCAGCAAATGCCACCATATAACTCGATTGTGAGTGGAGGGAGTGTGGCTTATTGGTTCAGTGACTTGACCATTGCACCCTATTTCCTTGGAATTCAAAATTCGAAAGGGCTGTGCAGGCTCAGTCATTGAATATATATGAGACAAATTTATAATCAAGAGATAGAGAGTTAGTACAAGAAAGTCGTATTAAGATAAAAGATCAGCCATGATCATATTAAATGGCAGAGCAGATCAGGGGAGCATGTGATCTAATCCTGCTTCCATTTCTACAATCTCGACTTCTTAGGAAAGGAAATGGTGTGGAATTGAGTGGAGAATTTGGTTTGTGAGTTCGTTCTTTACCTGTATCGGGGGTAAATGGGATCTGTCAAGTTTGCAGCCTTCCTATCTATTCCAGCAGTTGATTTCTTTCCCCTCCTCTCTCTTGTCTTCCACTTCATTGATGGTACTCATCCCTCATGAAGGCAAGATTATTCAGCATCTCGCATCCCATGGCCTATTCAGAGAATGCTCCAGAGTGGTACAGGCAGTGAACAGCAGAACCTAAAGTACACTATTAAATTCTATGTAACAGCAAGGTGTTTACTATATGGTGTTTTGCACCCTTGCACAGACTGAAAGCAGAATACTGAACTGTTTTTAGTGAATCGCCCATTCCCCATGAGCCATTCACTTTGTAGAAGTGATTCAGATATTTCAGACAAAGCAAACAGTCGCAGGCTGAATGCAGCACAACCACTGCCAGGATTTTGGGCACCTAACTACTTGATATGCTGGCTGTGACCATACATTGGCTGCATGGGAATGTGGGAAGAATAAAAATAAATGGGATTAATGGGTTGGCATAGACTTAGAGCAGAAGGGCCCTATTTCCATGCTCTACGTCTCTATGTCTCCATGACATATTCAGCCAGTGGAATCTCTTTTGGTTCCTTCACTGGGTAAAACCATTGTGAGATGCATGTGAAGTGACACACGTGCAGTCAATAGAGCTTTTTATTAAAATGAAGCCTAACATCATTCTAATCCATTGTGCCTCCTCCAACTTGCTTTCTCTGGGAAGAGAGAATGAAATGAAATGAGGCTGGCTTTGAATAGAGGTCTTCTTCAATGATCCCTCTGTGGAAACTGTCGACTGTCATTTATATCTCTGGCAACAGCAAAGAACAAAATTACAAAGTTATTGGCAATATGGTCTTTGCTGTGCACTAAGCATGGAGTTGTTCTGCAGAGGTTGCAGGTTTTTATTCTCAGTGGGTGCGTCAGCTTGTTTTTCTGTAGATCTGACTTTATAAAGTAGCTTTTGAAGAAATGACACCAAATAAGGAGACAGTCGAAAAATTCATGAAGGTAAAGGGTTAAAAATAAATAAGGATCTGTGAAGTGGGAACTCTTTCCAAAACCAGCTTCTACATTTTATTTAACAACTTGAATTTCACTTCCTGGACAAATCAAATGTCCAGGTATGTGCCCTGTTATATAAACAGTGTGCAACTGAATCCCTATGTCCATTGGCTCAGCAGGTATGTCTGTCGGACACAGCTCTGTACTGATTTATATCTAATGGTGATTTTAATTATATCCAGTTTTACTCGCACCTTTCAAAGTTCTTAAAGGATCTCATTTGACCATTTTCTGGAGAAGACCATTGAAGAAAATCTAAGGCTCTGGTAGAAAATTTCATTTCAATATTGTTTTACAGTTTGTGACGTGAATTGCTTTTGGGAAGCTCCTCCAAAACACTTTGTTGTCAGCTGTTTCCACACACCCTAATTTCATTTTTTTATATTTTATTTATAAATTTTATATCATGTAACATGAATTATAACATATTCAGACAGATATTATAAAATTAAATAAACCACCCCCCAACCTCCCTTATCCACCCCACTAACACCCTCGCTCCTCCCCCTTCCACCTACAAAGAAAGAAGAAAGGATTTCATCACTTAAAAACAACAATAATCAACTTTTTAGCTGCGGAAACCAAGACGCCCACTGGAGTGGACCGAGAGATTAAATCTTCATACCAAGAATTTTTAAATATAGGCTCCATACTTTTACAAAAAAATGATATTTATCCCTCAAATGATATGTTATCTTTTCAAAAGGAATACAGGATTTCATTTCAGTGTGCCATCTTTGCATTCCTAAAACTAAATCAGATTTCCAAGTGATGGGCAAACATTTTTTAGAAACGGCCAAAGCTAAACGTAAAAATTCAATTTGATACATAGCTTTGGCCGTTTCTAAAAAAATGTTTGCCCATCACACACCCTAATTTCTGATTTGCTTGATCAGTAAAAGAATAGATTTTTTCATACAAACTTCACAGGTTAATAGAGGTGAAATGCAACAAACTATTTTACCGCTTTCCCAACTATTTCAGGTTTCCTCTCCCAATTGTGTATTTTAGGTTTACATCAGCACTAAGTGGGTGAGTTCCCATGATGAAATGTTACAGTTCTGATGCAGGTAGCATATTCAAGAGGACATTTGTCATCAGAGTCCCTCATTACCTGTTGGATGGAAGTGAGCATCTCTTTGCAGAATGCCGATTTGCTAAGTATGTGGAGAGAGATGCAAGGGTCCTTGTCATGGTTCATCCCCAGTAGCAGCGTGACAGAGGACTCTGATTTACGGGCTGTTCCTGGGGACACATACACACACAGAGTCAGATGGCCAGAACTGCTGGAAGGCCATCAACACGGTGAAAGACACCTTTTGGTCTGCTCAAAACCTGTTGGTCTTTCATCATACGGAGATGTCAGTGAGGAAATGCTGTTGACTGGCGCATTCCCAGCTGCAGGAGTATGTGCTAAGGGACACACTGAGGCTTTGTGCCCCCAACACAAAGGTGCTGTGGGGAAGGAGTCTGGTATCTTTCCATTACCAGGCACGAAGGGGAAGCCCCTCAAACAACAGACAGGGGAGTAATGACAAGGTGCCACAGTGGTGGCAAGGCTGCAAAATAGAAATGAATATAACAATGTACAGTGATGGAAATGTGTGGATATGAAACTAACGGTGCAAAGAGACTGAATGGGTTTTTTTTGTAAGTCATTTATTGTGAATAAAGTCTACCTTTGGTTAAAAAAAAGTGAGTGTGGCTAACTTACTAATATACTGTAGAGCGCGTTGAAAGAACCAAAGACTTCTTGATCCAAACCAAGGCTTTTATTAACTAAAAGACTGGAGCATATCACAAGTAGGTCGACCAGTCTAGAATGACCTGGTCTGGCTAGGAGCAATCCTTTAAGACTTGCCAGTAGGTGTGGCTATGCTCTCAGCCAATCACAGTCATCCTACACTACAATCTGTATATATACACATTGGTGATAGAATCTGTACTATCACATGTATCTCAAAGGTACCAACAGCAATTTACTTAAAGGGAATGTTTGGTTAGGAAATGAATTGGGAAAATGAAATCTAATCAAGATCATTCTGAAAACACAAATGTCTTCTTTAAAAAATAGCCTCCAAAACATTGGATAAATCATTGCTGTGATTTATCTTGTCATCTTTTGCCTCATACTGTCACGAAGGCACATTAGGCCATTTCGCGTCAGGCCTCTGCCTGGAGGCCGGTTACAAGTGCAGAGGGAAAACATAATACTTACCTTTCAGACAGCAGCCCTAAAAGGCATCCCATTCATGTCAAGAGGCGCCTCGTCGCACTCTCTGGATCCGATGGAGGCGGGGCAACTGGTGCCGCAGCGCCACCCATCATAAATACACAGCTGGAACCGCTCTATGTTTCCCAGAACAGTTCCAGCTGCGTGGGGGATAATGGGTAGGGAAGACAGCCATTTCGCTGCCGCATTTTGAGCCGCAGAGAGCAGCCCCAAAGGCCGAAGTGGCCCGATGAAGCTGTCACACCCCACACCGGCCGCCTTCTGATGGCTCCCACTGACCACCCCTGCCCTGACAGCCCCCACTGCCCCAAGGGCCCCTGCTACCCCGAAGGTTCCCACTGCCCCGAAGGCTCCTGCTGCCCCAACGGCTCCAGCTTCCCTGATGGCTCCCGCCTGCCGCCCCTGCCTTGAGGGGTTCATGGAGGGAAAGGCGTGAGTGGGGAGATGGGTTACCGGTTTATGGCGTCATCAGCCCACCTCAAACCAGCCGTTTGCACCAGCTGTACATTCAGGTCTGGCGGTGGAGCAGAGCACTCCACCAATTATCTTTCCCCGAGAAGGGTTGGAATCGGCGCCTTGGAGCCATCCATGGTGCATTCAGAAAGTCACGTCTTTCGGCGCAAAGGCGAAAAACCGCCACCTTTACAGACGGCTGTTTTCCCTGCTTGAAAGAGCCTTACAGACTCATTTATGTTGGAATCAGATCTATTGATTGTGGGAACCTTCACAACTCACTGATCAATTCTCTATGACTGTTCTGCTCCAGTGTGAGTTCAGTTCAAAGACCAGAAGATGGGCGTCGAATGTATTTGCATATAAAATGTTGGAAATGGTGACTATTCCTTTGGATGTTCCTGATTTTGTCTTTTCAGAAATAAGCCATGAACAACCTTGTATTTTGGTTTAAATTTTCATGAACCTGGAATGCCCTCCAGAGCTTTACCTTGAAGTGTATTTCTGGAGAGTTCCAATAGATGAAATGTGATAATGACCTGATAATCAGTTTTAATGTTGTTGATTATGGAATTAATATTTGCCAAAACACCCAATCCTTCTCGATAAAGAGTCATGGGAACAATGAGCCAGCAAAGGAGTAAGAAGATGAGAGCTTCTTGCGACTGCCCAAACGCACGTCCGCAGAGCTCCCAAGCAGAATAAAATGGCTCCATCACACATTTCAAGCCCCAACATGAAACGATAGCTCCACCACTGGAAAACCTGTAGGGCTGCAGTTTCACATCATCACCAAAAGATAACACATTTTAGCCACTGGGCCACGGGTGACATATCTATGACTTGCTTTTCAATTTTATTTTAAAATTTTATTGTCATCGTTTTTAAAATGGAACAATGTACACTGTCTGAACTGATGACATCAAGGAAATGTTGAGCGTAAATGAGTAACAATGAACAATGATGCAACTGCGAGGGTCTATTGGTTCCATAATGAGTGAGTGGAGAACAGGTAATGCGGGCATTCTCAGACTCCCCCATCCTCCGGCCTGGCTGATGCCGACGATAGCAGTCGATGAGGGGCCCCACGTGGAAGAAACAATCCCCGCCCCCGACGCAGTCTGCCACTGTAAGTACTGCAGGACCCAGTGTGGGTCAAACAGGTGCTCCTGAAAGAACTGCCTGATGAGGAACTCACATTGTTCTCGATGAAGCAAGAAAGGCCACTTTGCTAAAGTGTGCCTCTCCAAATCCACCAGGAGAGCTGCGGCCCTGCGCGACCATCCGGGAGCTCCCCTTGACTCTCTGGATGCCCCCACGTGCGAATACCGGGCAGCGCCATTACTCCACCCGTCATCTGCTCGCACTGATGACGTCACTTCTGGCCCAGCCATCCAACCATACTGCCACCATGTGCTCATCATGGGTGCCCCCATCTTACATTGTCCAACTTCCGCCCACACTGATGACGTCACTTCTGGCCGAATCGCTGGACCACGTTGATGTAATGTGCATTTCCTGGGCACTGCCATCATGGGCCAGCCAACCCCCATCCACTGCAACTTGCCCGTCTCACCAATGTGGTCAACACACGTGCATACAAAACTGCGCACTTGTCACACCCCATGCTCCTATAGACACCCACTGGCTGCTACATAGCAGTGCAGCGCTCACACCCACTAATAGCAATGCAATGATATCCAGGTGACCTGTCTAATACATGAAAAGGTGGTTGTAAAAACACAAAGATAAGTGGAATTTGAAAAATACTAGACTCAGCAATAACGATAATGAAAGTGGCAAGTTGTTGTAAAATCCGAATGATTCATTAATGCCCTTCAAGAAAGGAAATCTAACATTCACACCTGGTTTACTTATTTGTGACTCCACATCCTTCAATAGAATTAACACAATGTCCCACTGAGTGAAGAAACAATCAAGGATGAACAATAAATGCCACCATTGCTTGGGAGGTTCACATCCCATAAACAAAGGAACAAAGAAAAAGAATTCTTATAAAAATGTGAATCTTCAGCTTTGTAAACTGAACACCAAGATTATCTTGTTTAGTATCAAGTGCATTGGGTGGCAGGGTCAGCGCGACGCCATTATAGCACCAGCGACCGGGTCTGGGTTTCAAGTCCCACACTGTCTGTGTGGGTTTTCTCCGGGGGCTCTGGTTGCCTCCCACTTTTCAAAATGTACAGAGGTTGTAGGTTCATTGGGTGTAATTGGGGCAGCACGGACTTGTGGGCTGGAAGGGCCTGTTACTGTGCTGTATGTCTACATTTAAAGTTCATCATTACTCAGATGGGGAGGAAACTACGCAAAACTGATCCCTCTGGGAACTTACAATGTGAGAATCAACATTCTCCTGTTTTGAAATGGTCAAATGAAACTAAACAATACAGGCTTTCAAACAAGGATGGATGAGGTGAAAGAATTGGGAATCCCTGATGACAGATGCTTTTGACCTTTCCATCAGAAAAATTGACATTCTTTGGAATCATTCAAAATGTTTTTAAATTATCACAATGAGATTTACTTTTAAACCTACTGCCAGCTGTGCATTTAGGTTGGGATTCATCTAGTGAGATTGTGGTTCTGTGCAGGGATTCCTGACAGTGTGATGAAGCCTCTCGTCCAGCTGCCAACTGCAACAGGCCCAGTTTTGGGGACGTGAAGACACGGAGATTTGTTTCCCAGATTCTCCTTGGCAATTGCTCTGTAAAACAATGGATAGAATGAGGTGGGAGGAGGGGAGAGAGGGGGGGGCTTATGCCTCCTATAACATAGCGGAGGAAGTGCCTCAGGTTGCTCCATGGTGCTTCACAGCTAGAGATGTTTTTAAATTGCAACCATGGCTGTAATGTTTGAATCAAAGCAACAAGCTCCCTCAAATGGTAAAATGAGAGTTAGTGCAACCCTGTTACAATGCCAGCAACCTGGGTTCGAATCCTGCATTGTCTAAGGAGTTTGTATGTTGTCCTCATGTCTGTGTGGGTTTCCTCTGGCGCTTCGGTTTCCTCCCACTGTTCAAAATGTACGGAGGTTGGGGTATTTGAGCAGCATGGGCTCGTAGGCTGGAAAGGGCTGTTACTGTGCTGCATGTCTACACTTAAATTTAAAATTTAAATTCAATGTACAAATGGACCAAAATTCTTACTTGGTGCAGCTACAGAGCTATGTACTTCAACTAAAATAGTAGAAATTAAATTACCACAATATGTCAAGGCGGAACCAGAGAATAGTTCGTGGAATATAAAAGGTACGATTTCAATAGTGCATTCAGATCTTTTGGTGCCTCCAATGTAGTTTATTCAAGATTCTTTTATGTCATATAATAAAACAGAAAATGTAACATTACACTAAATTTCCTTTAGTCAGCCATACTTACAGTCAGAGCTTTTTTTCTGTTCTTTCTCTGTTTAATAGGATTAATATGGGGGGTGGAGGGAGGGGTTCTCTTGCTGTTTTGTATTTGGTATGTTTGTTAATTGTTAAATATATTTAAAATGATAAATAAAATATGACCACAAAAAAAGAAGCAAAAGTGAGTTACTTGATAATAGACAGATCATCTGTTTTCGTGAAGATGCCCAAGGGATCAATATTGGGCAGGCCACTCCAGAGAACTCTTTTGTAGCAGGGTATCCCAAATGAGCCCTACAAAATAAATCCACCTGCAACCTGCCCTTCTTGAGTAGGGGGGTGTGCTTCACTATTCCAGTTCGTCAAAATGACGGCATCCTCAACAGTCGAGTCCAGTTCCACACCAAAGTTGAACGATGGCACTCTATCTTACAGATAAGAGTGCCACCATCTGAACCAAGGATAGCAGGATACTTAGTAGCGACACCAGTGGAACTCTCATGCCCGTCACAGGCTAAGTCTCCTGGGATCCACATCAATCAATTTAGTGTCTCACCCAAAGCAGCCTGAAACAGAGCCAAGATTTGTGGGCTAAAATCTCTGGAGTGGAGCCCACACTCACCTGACTCAGAGGTAAGGGAATCCCGTGTCAGGCATGCACAGTTGAGACAGAATTGTGTCATAGATGGTGAGTTCAAGACCTACTCCATAAGCTGCACAAATAACAAGACTGATAATCAAGTAAGGGAAGGTTTCACCCTTGGCATGTTGGCCTCAAAATCTTTGGGAACATTAGAGAGACTGGGTGCAGACTGGGAGACCATTTCACTGAGCACCTTCATTCTGTGGGCAGCAATGGTGGGAATCTCCAAATGGCCAACTGTTTCAATTTCACATCCTACTTCAGCGCCAACATGTCTGTCCATGGCCTCATGCACCGCCAAACCAAGTCCACCCGTAAACTGGAGGAGCAACACCTAATATTCTGCCTGGGCACTTTCCAACTGGATGGCATTAACTTCTCTGGTTTCCATCAGGGCCCTCCACTGTCTCCCTCTCTTCCCTCTGTCTCCTCTCCTTCAGCTCTCCACCCCTTCCCTCTTCATTCAAAGAACCACACACCCCTTCCCTCTATCACCTCAGCTTTTTTCTCCTGCTCTCCCACCCCTATTCACCCATGACCTCCTGCCTTGTGGGCTTGTGCTCGTCCCCTGCCCCTCCCCCACCATTTTGTTTGGGTGCCTGCTAGCTTTTTGCTCATACCTTGATGAAGGGCTCATGCCCAAAACGTTGTGTATGTACCTTTATCTTTGCAACATAAACAACGCTGCATGACTGGCTGAGTTTCTCCAGCATCTTTGTGTAACCTACAATCACTGCGTCTGCAGACTTTCTTGATTTAACCACATACAGAGATGCTGGAGGAACTCAGCCAGTCATACAATGCCCATAGGAGGTAAAGATATACAATATTACTGATGTTTTGGCCATGAGTCCTCTTTCAAGGAATAAGCAAAGAAAAGTATGGTGTCAGAGTAAAGATAAAACTGGCTGGGGGAGGAGACCAAGCCAATGAAAAGTGTTAATTGGATATGATAAGAGGAGAGCTGAGAAAGGGGACAGAGGGAAAGAGAGAGAGAGAGAGAGAGAGAGAGAGAGACTGAGAGAGACAGAGACAGAGCTGGGGGAAATAGAAGGGGAAGGGGAGTTTAGCGGAAGCTGGAGAAGTCGATGTTAATGCCATCTGCTTGGAGGGTGCTCAAATGGAAGATGAGGTGTTGTTCCTCCAATTTACGGGTAGCCTAGGTCCGACAGTGCATGACACCATGGACTGACAGGTTAGCAAGGGAGTGGGAGGGGAATTGAAATGGGTGGCCTCTGGGAGATCCACAGTAGTGCGGTGGATACTGAAAAACACTGTTGTTTTCTTCTATGCTATGACTTCACCTGCGGTGAAAGGCAATATCCACCATTTCTCAGATGCTTTGTCTCACTCTAGCAATTCAACCTGGTACTTCCAGTGTAATAACAAGGTGACCTCCATTTGCACCTTTGTAACTGCATTTAGATTAAGGATGCTTCACCCACAGGAAAAAAGCATCGCAGGGTTGTATGTGATGTCATGTATGGACTCTGATAATAAATAAATTTGAAATCAAGTTGTTTCTGGTCTTGGCCATGGTCAATCCATTGCAATACTGATGGAACCCTAATAAGGGTTAATATTTCAAGACCTTCCTTCACCAGCATCCCTTATGGCACCATACACTCATGAACCCCACAACCCTTTCTGATCCTGCTCCAAACCCAAGGCAGACAGTTTACCATCCCTAACCCACCAGCGCTGCTCACCCTCCCATTCCTTGATTCAAGATTCCAGAATCAATTTATTATCATTATAATAAAACAGTGTCATATTTCATGAAATTCCTTTCTGCCTGCTGTAAGGCAGACAGATTCGCCATCAGCAGAAATTGCCTGGTGCCTCTTACAGTCAGGGAAAGAGAAGCAAAAGAGAGCCCACCCCCACAGAGTCACCAAGTGTACGTAGATTCACCTCCAGCATTTCCACAGCCTCCCCAGCCACATAGAGTCCAGTCCAAACCATTGGCGACATGAGCTCCAGATCCGAACCTCCAACATGGTCAGGAACCCTTCAGCCCCCTTGGCACCCCCTCACACCCCAGTTCCGATACCTGGTACCCCTTCAGCTAGTTTTGAACCAGTCTCCAACAGTCCACAGCCCGGCATGAGTCTCCTGACGCCGGTCTCCAGCAGCCCCCAGCATCCATGGGTTCCTCACCTTGGGTTGTCACCAATCTGCCACATGTGTTGGTTTTTGGTGGTCACTCTGAGCCCCTCTCTCATTTCCTGACCTTCCAAAATGGTTGTGATACCTGCCTCCCTGAACAACCCTGCCGTTAGCCGGATCCAGTATTCCCAGAATACCACCTCACTGTGCTGCCTGATCTGCTCAGTATTTCCAGCCATTTTTTTTATAAGTAAAGATTCCTTGGTGGATTACATTGTTCAAGAGAAAACAAGGTTATTGTCGAAATTAGGAAATACAAGTGAGGTTTGTTATTGAGCACTGATGACCCTATTCCGCACATTTGTTCTGATACCTCTTTTTTCCACTGAACACTGAACACACATATGATGCCAAGGGTGGCAGGGTACCCGTGGTAGGATGGAGGGATCCAAATGAAAGTGAAGACTGACAAAGGGCACTAAGAGAAGGAAGTGAATGTGAATGCTGAAGAAAAACTAAAACTGCAAAAGAGAAGTGGCTTTTGTGTAAAACTTCCAACTTGGATAGGAAGAAGGAAATTAAGTAACTGCAGCTTTTGAGGTAAATGATATGGGGCTGCCCCAATAAAAAGATGGGGGTGGAGGAGGGAGAGAGATGACGTACAAAATGGACATCACTAATTAGTCAAGCATTTATTGTCTATTCCTGATATATTCTTCCAGAAAGTACACTTTATTCATTAAATTTGCGATATTTAATGCAATATATTAATTGTCTCATATCATTCAATTTACTTGCCTGCTTTATCTAACAGTGTCACTGAGTTTTGCAGCATGGAAAGAGGTTGCTAGGCCCAATTCACCATACTGATGATGTTAGATAGCTTGTTCCATGTACCTGACATCCTCTGTGTAATAACACTGCCCCTCAGAAGCTTTTTAAAAAAATTCCATCTCACCTTTGGGGCGGCCCAGTTAGTAAAGTCGTTAGCGTGGTTAGTGCAACACTGTTACAGCACCAGTGATCGGGATCGCCATAAGGAGTTTGTATGTTCTCCCTGAGTCTGCGTGGGTTTTCCCTGAGGTCTCCGGTTTCAAAAGAAATGTACCAGGGATTGTGTTACTTGGGTATAATTGGGTGGCATGGGCTCATGGGGGCGAAATGGCCTGTTACCCAGCTGTATTTCTAATTTTAAATTTAAATCTATGTTTCAGACTCCCACCAGACAGTAAACAGATTTCAGATTTATTGTCAGAGTATATACAATCATGAGATTGTTTTTCCTGCAGGCAAGGCAGAATTACCTGGTAGTGCAAAAATATCTGTGCACAACATGCACATGTAAACAAACTGACTGTGCAATTCAGAGAGAGAAAGAAAAAATCAATAAAGTGCAAAAGTACGAGTCCTTAAATGAGTCTCTGATGAGTTTGTTGTTGAGGAGTCTGATGGTGGAGGGGGTAGCAGCTGGCAAACCACTTGAATAATAATCCTCCATTCTTTCTCTCCTACCATTCTGCATCCAATTGGCCATCTTATCTTGAATCTCATGTGATCTGACCTTCCACTTTAGATGACATGCAGGACCTTGTCAAAGGCCTTACTAAAGTCCGGGTACATAATATCCACCATACTGCCCTTGTCTTTTCTCTTGGTCACCTCCTCAAATATCATATCAATAAATTACTTCACAGATATTCCATGAGCAATGCAACTTCTGATTATGTGTCACTGTGGGAAGGCCTCTTTCCCCGTAGAGCTGTTGTGTCAGCTGCATGGAATGTTGATGTGTAATTTTTCTAAATCCTCAACATTCAGCTGAGCATTTGATGGCCAGCAAGATTCCACTGAACCTTTCACTGAGCTGATCATCTACACCTGATGTTTGTCTCATGCTAAAGGAAGTGGGTACAACATTCAAAAAGCATTCGGACAGAAGTACGGATAGGAAAAGCTTTGAAGGATGTAGACCAAATGCAGGCAAGTGAGATTAGCCCAGAACTTGGTCAGCATGGACACGTTGGGCTAAAGGGCCTGTTCCGTGCTGTAGAATTCTATGACTCTATCTCTCCATGACTCCTTGAAATCTGTCTCTTGTTCATCTGTTGCCGTTGTCAATTTTGAGGCAGCAAGCTCCCATAAACAGCAATATGATTGCTCTCAGTGATGTTGAATGAGACTTAACTCCCTGGTCCTTCTTTGATATTGTGTTTAGGCTCTCTCTAAGAGGGTAGACAATGTCTCGGTCATACAAAAGGCAGCACTTCTTCACAGCTACTATTGAGCATAAACCTGGAGTTTTTCCTGTTCAGCTCATGGCAAACCTTGTGTCCCAGTGAAAAGTGGGCAACCAACCAATCAAAATCTACAAAACCAATTGAAAACTGAATTCTACTGGAAAAACTGTCAGAAAAAATCATGATCCAGTTAGAACAGCATAGTAAAGGCCCTTCAGCCATCGATGCTGTGGTGACCCATATATTCCTTAAAAAAATGTACTAAACCCTCCCTACCCTGTAACCCTCTATTTTTCTCCCATCCGTGTGCCTACCTAAGATTCTCTTAAATATGTCTAATGTTCCAGCCTCCACCACCATCCCTGGTGAGGCATTCCAGGCCCCAACAACTCTCTGTATAAAAACTTAACCCTGATGTCTCCCCTAAACTTCCCTCCCTTCACTTTGTACACACGTCCTCTACTGTTTGCTATTCCTGGCCTGGGAAACAGGTGTTTTCCCAGGTTGCACCTTTTTCTAACACAAAGAGATATGAGGGGCTGCAGGCAGAGCAGAACAGAGCCAGCAGGATAATTCTCAGCTGTTGGATGTCTCAGAGAAGATGAAGGGCTTTTGACCTGAATCATTAACTGTGTTTTTCTCTCCAGAGATATTGCCTGGCCTGAATGTTTCCAGAATTCCCAGTTTTGTTTCAGATTTATAGTACCTGAAGTATTTTTTGATTTTCATTTATGGCAGAGGAGGCCATTCTGTCCATTGTGTATGCCAACCTATTTCCCTTCATCGTGAACTGATGAGTTTGATGGCACACTCATCATTGTGGTCTGGGGAAGAAGGCAGTTTGATGGCTGATTTACCTCCTTACTTACTCACATTCTCCACTGTTCATTGGCAGATAATTCTTGAGCAATTTGGGCATTTTTGTTTTTTGTTTATAGTACCACCAACAGCAGTGGCAAAAGAAGGAAGTGGTTTTCTTAAGAGTTCAATGAAAATTCCCTCTCCACATTTCTTAGTCCAGATACTGACAAACTTCATTTTCTACTATCTGATTCCAATTTCTTAGTAAACATCTATTGGCTTGTTGGGAAAGATTCCTGGAGGAGGACTGGTGGCATGGAACATGAACTGTTTCCCTCGCCACAGAAGTTTTTACATTTTTAAATATAAATTTAGACATAGAGCTCTGAGAGCCACCTATTCTCAGCAATTTAATCCAGCATATTGTAGCCAAATACTATTCTCACAAAACACGTGAAGATTTACCGTGACTTTTGCGACTCTCCTTATCCTCTCCACATAATAAATTCTAAATTTAACAACAGTCATTTCATGACACAAAACTCTCACCCAACCTACAATACCACCACTTAATCAGTCAACTGCTCCAGTTCCACTATCGTCACAATTACTCCACAGCAGATGCAATTATCACTGACTCTCCACTCAGCTCTGGATCACCTCGAAAATAGCAACTCATACATACAGCTGCTCTTCATTGACTATAGCTTGGCCTTCCAATACCATTAATCCCCCAATGCTTGTCAAAAAACTACAAACTCTAAGCCTCTGTACCCGCCCCCCCCACCCCCCCACCCCCGCAACTGGATGCTTGACTTTCTAATCGGAAGACCACAGTCAGTATAAATTGGAAACAACATCTCCTCCTCACTGATTATCAACACAGGTGCACCCCAAGGATGCGAGCTTAGCCCACTGCTCTATTCATTATACACCCATGATTGTGTGGCCAAGCGGAATTCCAATGCCGTCTACAGATTTGCCAATGACACCACAGTTGTCGGCAGAATCATAAACAGCATTGAGGAAGCGCACAGGAGGGAGAGAGATCAACAGTCTGAATGGCGTAATGACAACAATGTTGACCTCAACGTCAGCAAAACCAAGGAGATGCTTGTGGACTTCAGGAGGAAGTCAGGGGAACACAACTCAGTCCTCATTGAGGGGTCAGTAGTGGAGAAGGTCAAGAACTTCAAATTCCTGGATATCAACATCTCCGAGGATCTGTCCTGGATACTTCACATTGATGCAATCACAAAGAAGGCTCGCCAATGGCTAGACTTTGTCGGGTGTCTGAGGACACCAAAGAGTCTCAAAAACTTCTACAGGTGTACTGTGGAGAGCATTCTGGCTGGGTTTCATCACTGCCTGGTACAGAGGCGCCAACTCTCAGGACAAGAATAAACTCCAGAGGGTTGTTAACTCGGCCTAAGACATCACTGGCATCAGACTTCACTCCATCGAGGTGTCTTAAAAAAGCAGCCTCTATCCTCAAAGATCCCCCACCCAGGCCATGCTCTCTTCCTTCTGCTACCATCAGGGAAAAGGTACAGGAGCCTAAAGACGAGCACTCAGCAGCACAAGGACAGTTTCTTCCCTCTGCCATCAGAGTCCTGAATAATCAATGAACCAAAGACACTGCCGCACTTTTCATGCACTATTATTTTAATTTTTTTTATTTCAAGTCAAGTCAAGTTATTTCCTTTAGTCATCGGTTCATTCAATGCTCGCACGGTAAAGATGAGATTGTGTTTCTTTTGGACCACGGAGCATATTTACATAAATGTAAGTTAGAATAGAAGTTAATCACATTGAAATATTAAAATATTAAGACGTATCCAGTAAAAGTGCACAATACACTATCCACATATGTTCTAGGAATTGAGTGGCCCAAAAAAATTGTTGCCCAATCTGGACACAAGGGCCCGAGTGTTATGGTACTTCCTACCAGATGGCAGGAGAACAGTTTACGTGAGGGGTGTGTGGAGTCCTTCACCATGTTTATTGCCTTTCACCTGCTTCGAGTGTTGCAGATGGTAGGAAGAGAGCCCCCAATGATATTTTCTGCTGACTTCACTATCCTCTTCAGGGTCTTCTGGTCCGAGGAGATCCAGCTTCCAAAGCAGACAGCGATACAGTTGCACAGGATGGTCTCAATTCATCCTCTGAGGAATGTAGTGAGGATGGAGGGTGGGAGATGAACTTTCCTCAGCCTTTGCAGGAAGTGAAGGCGCTGCTGGCCTTTCTTGGCTATGGAGCTGGTGTTAGGGGACCAGGTGAGATTCTCCTGGCATTAAAGCAATATTGTAAGATGGTTATAATATGAACATTTGCGCCGTGATGCTGCCGCAAAACATCGAATTTCATGACTTGTTCATGATAATAAATTCTGATTCTGATTAATGGTTATTAATTGAATGAAGCAACAATGTTTTCATGGACTGAAGATTTCCCTCCTGGGAGCTTTATCCGGATAAATCCCTGGAGATGCAGGCAGTCCCAGTCTGCCCGGTTCAGCCTATCGCACAACGCTGCAGTTTGCCTTCCAGTCCATCCGGGGGCAGTGTGGCGGAAGCTTGGCTCCGTAGGCGGGCCCAAATGCATGAAATGGGGATTCCCATTCGCTGTTATGTCTTTATTCTGATTGGCTATTTTCCCCGTTTGACTTAGAGATCCACGTTATGATTGGCCAGTTCCGTAGACAACTCCAATTTGGCCAATCGTTGGTAGTTTTGTTGTGGAGGGTGTTTGATGATGGCGGCAGTGAGCCGGAGGTTGCTGAGCGCCGGAGGTGAGGCAGAGGTGTCCGTTTGTCGGCGAAGCTCCGACTGGGCGCCGGGGAGGAAAGTCGATGGGCTAACTGAGGGGCTTGTGGCTATCGCGAGCTTCACTCCTTGCGCATCTTGCACCCCTGGCTCGGACGCGTCCCCAGGATGGGGCAACCCGATCCCATGGGTGTCATGGCTCCGGACTTCTTCATCCCATGGGTGTGTGGCCCCTGGGTTCCCTGATCTCATGGGTGACAAACCGTGGGCTCCTTGATCCCATGGGTGTCAATGCCCCATATGCCCTGGTTCCATGAGTGTCATTGCCTCGTGCATCCTCGTCTCATGGATCTGGTCTGGTCCCTTGGGTGCCATGGTCCTGGACTTCCTGATCCCATGGATGCTGTGGTCCTGGGCTCCCTAGTCCCATGGGTCCCATGGCCCTGGGATCCCTGGTCCCAAAGGTGTCACTGTCCCAGGCTCCCTGGTCCTATGGGTGACATACACTTGGCTCTCTGATTCCAAGGGCATCATTGGCCTGGGGTCCCTGGTACCATGTGTGTCATCTGCACATGGCTGACGAGTTAGAACAAGGCCCAACTAGATTTTGAAAGAAAAAAGAAGAGATTGGAAATACGAAAGATCTGATAACAAAAAAGTTGAATAATGATTTTGTTTTATCTCCTTCAGAACAAAAATATTTTTTTTGTATTTTCCATTTGGATAAATCTCCTTTCTTATGTCTTGCCATTTGCAGTTTCTATTAATTCACAGAGTATGAATATATGAGATAGGGCACTTGGCTCTTCCCAGGTTATTTCCTGATATGAAAATGTTATCTTGGACCTATTCTGTTTGGAATGTTGAAGAGTAAGAAATCCTAATGATTTATACAATCTCAAGAGGGGTTGTCAGGGCATGTTTTTTGGATGTTGCTTTTGGTGGAGGAATCTTGAATTAGAACCCATGGTCTGAGATGGGAAGGAATTTCTTCTCTTAAAGTTTAGAATCTTTAATATTCCCTATCCAAAGGTTTGTAGAAACTTTAAAATATATTCAGTGATGAGATTTTATTTTAAGGATTTATGAGGTTTATTCTGAAAGAGTAAATCCTCGAAAGAATGAATGTGTAACAGAGCACATATTTGAGAAATTAATCTGATAATTTTTCAAAGTTGTCAATTTTGTTGCTTGCTGGGTAAAAGCACTGTTTATATATCACATCTTTTCTAGAATTTATCAGAGACTGATTTTTTTTGTTATGTAACATAATACGATGGCTGATTTCCTTGAATCTAAAGAACAGCAGTTCATTTATTTTTGTCCAGATTGTGCCTCAATCCTTCTGGAGATCATCTCGTTGGCATTGTTGAAAGATGGCTTCTTTCTTTCTTGGCACCTCCATCCTATTATTGCTAGAGTTAGCATCCCATTGAACCTGTCCCTACTGATTTACAGTTTAATAAATTTGATGTGCAAATATTTAGTTTCTTGACCAGTTTGCTGAAGTGAAGGGTACTTTCTGTTTTTAAGGGTGGCTTCCATTTCATCTTATTGTGCGCCATGGATCTAAAGCAGTTACACGTCACCGCAAACCCATGCACATCCTGCGTCAGAAATTATTGGCTGTCACAGAATATATCCCACCAAAGCCTGCCATTCCAGAAAGATGCATCAAACCCAAGCAGCAGGAAGTTAAAGAGGTGAAGCCATTCAGTGGGCATATTTGTGCTTTCATTAACATTTATTTCTTGCATGGTGTGCACACATAATCTTGACTATAATCTTGGATGTATTTTTCATGAAACAAATAATTATTTATTTCATGTAATCCTTTTTAACCAAGGCTGTGCAGGTCTCCTTATTCCACTCAATTCTAGATAAAGAGAAGACTTTGGAGTTCATGGAACTGCTCAATTTCTTAAACGGTTGCATGTACATGGTCGGGTGTGGGTGCTTGCTATTCCATCAGTGACAAAACAAAGTTGATGTTGGGAAAGCTTATATGGAAATGAGACTTTTTCCAGTTGGCTGCTTTGTAAGGAACATTTATTCATATAGGGAAAAAAACTAGAATTAAACATAATACTGGATAAGGCTGTTTACTTCATCATATGCTTTTGATTTTATATCTTTAAAAATTGTATTATTAAAACAAGGTTTTGTCTTGGGTATAATCAAGAAATCAGATGTTACACCTGAACAATCTGGTTTTCTCTGCCTTCACTCTTTTACATTGGAGCTAAAAGTATTTCCTTCTGGGGAAACTTAGGGAATGTATTCCTTTGCAACAACGTGTAGAGAAAAGATGTAACCTTTTTGAAAGCATGTGATATTTTATTGTTAGATTTGCCCACTTAAGTTCATTTATGAGCAGAGATGGTGTAGCAAAGATCGGTGCTGTAACAGCAGTTTGTAATAACAGCTGATTGACAGAAATCTAATTAAAATTTGTGTGTGCAGTTCTTAAATTATCAGTCCAGCATGGAACTTTATCAAGTGTGAATTAACTGTGCCTGGCTGAGGTACATGTTAAAAATACAGTAATTGGTGCTCATGGAATAAGGAGGAGAAACATCATTGGGATTCCTGATCAATGATATCAACACCAGTCAATGAAGAAGAAGAATGTGTGATTAACCTAGATCCGTAATATTCCCAAAGCTGCATTACAGAATTGTTAAACAGATTCGGTCTCATTTTTCTGGTCACGCGCGAAGCGATAATGCCGTCTCCCTGGTTGTGAAGATATCTGTTCAGTATTTGAGTGAGGGCTGTGATATGTATTTTGCCCCTATTTCTCCTGCTCACCTTCTCCCCTCCATTCCTTCTTGATATATGTTACAGTCAGTGGCAGCTTTAGGAGATCTATGGTGTCTATACTGAAGCAGATCAGAACTTGTTAGATAGCAAACTCGGCAATAAAAAAATAATTTTTTTTTAAATTTTGAACATGTAGATTAAGATCAAAATTAGAATCTAAATATTGTTTTTAAATGTTGAAATAATTCTGAGAGAATTGGATGATAACTAAAATTAGTACTTACCAATTACACATCACTCGTTTTCAGTGAATATTACAGGGAGAATAATGTGTTTTTAAATGTTTTTTTAAAATGAAATTCACTTCCAACTACTGAGATTCCATCTAGAAAATGCTGCCAATGTTAAGGAGGACAGCGTAATACTGACAACAATTTCCCAGATTTCTGTGTTTTACTGTGTATCTACAGATGTCAGAAAGTGCTATCAGTTTCACAGAATAATGATGGTGAAGACTGACTGTTAATCAGCCTTTATAATTGACTGCTGAGAAATTACAATATGATCTGTGTCTTTTGTATGCAAAATAGCATTTTGTTGGGTTTTTTTATTGTCAGTGAGACCCAATCTGTAATAATATTTGTGTAAATTCCTCTTCTAGCCATCTCCTTTAGAGAAAGTGATACAACGTGATGTGGAAATAGCATTCCGAGAGAATAAAATGATTGCAGTTTTCCAGAACAGCTCCATCAGTTATGAGGAGTTGAGGCTTCTTCGACATCGATTACTGAAACACGACATTCGCATGAAATTTTTCCCTAATCAGGTTTGTATTATCTTTATCATTCTATCATTGAAGACGATTGTTGAATTGCTCCCAACTATATAGTAATACTTGTTTTACAGGACTTTTTTTGTTAATTCCCAGGAATTCCTCCTAAACATCTTTTCTTGCTCCTCCGGAAAGTATCATTTCCAGGAAGTCCCATAGCTTTCCACTATTTTCTCAGGGTGGAATTTCTCCACATAGCATCTTGTCGAGTGGTCTGGCTGAAACACACTCCTGGAGAAGGGTGGAAACTTGGTTCTCCTCCCATATACAGTTGCAGCCTCTCGAGTGTAAAATTCAAGTCAAATCAAGGGGAACCTGATGAAGCAGCATTCTCTGGTCCTCAGTGCAAAACACAGACACACTACTATATATAATGCACATACAGACAAAGAGTACACATGCAGAATGAATATTGATATATACAATAAATAAATAAATATTGTTTTGTAAACAGGAGTCTCAGATGGTTAGTGTGAGCAGTTCCTTTGGTCGTTCAGCATTCTCACTGCCCATGGGAAGAAGCTGTTCCTCAGCCTGGTGCTTCTGGCTCTGATCCTCCTGGATCTCTTCCCCGACGGGAGCAGCTGAAAGATGCTGTGTGTGGAATGTGAAATTGATGATTTTGTGTGCCCTCTTCAGAGAAAAGTAAAAGTTCCGCTCCGTAAATGGTTATATGGTTATCTGGTTAAACTGATTGTTTTCTCTGCGCAATACACAAAATGCTGGAGGAACTTGGTGGGCAGGCAGCATTCCAGGGAGGCAAGAAATTATCAATGTTTTGGTCTGTAATCCTTCATCAGGAATAGCAAGAAAAGGGCAGGTCTTCCATGGATGCTGCCTGGCCTGCTGAGTTCTTCCAGCAGTTTGTGAAATGTGCAAAATTCTTAGCCAGCCTGATGGAGTATGTAGAACCAGGAGTGCCAGTCTCAAAGTAAGAGGGAAGCCACTTTTGGAATTTTCAACCCAAGAATTGTTGAAAGCAGGGTCACTGAGTACAGTCGAGATAGGATTGATAGCAAAGTGAGAGATAAGGGGTTAGTTCAAGAAAGTGGTACTAAAGTAAAATATCAGCTGTGATCACATCAAATGGTGGAGCAGAAGTCGAATAATTATTTCTTACTTCTATTTCTTGTGTTTTCACATTCTCTTCCCCCCTCTCTCCTACCTATACTTCCACTCCCTCTCACTAACACCTTCCCTGCACTGGTCACTTCCCCCCCCCCCCCCCTCCTCCCCCCTTTTCACTGCTTGCTCTTCTCAATCCATACATTCTGTACCCTGATGATGTTGGTTTACCAAATGTAACACTGCAATGCTTACAATGGACAAGTTTTATAACAATTTGGAAATTTTCAATCCATTTATAAATCTGTTTGGATAATTTCACTTCTTTGTAATGTATATAAATCTTAAATGAATGTATATCATATATTTTGGTGTACAAGTTGACCCTTGAAACCATCAAAAAACACTAAAAAAATTAGATGTAATTTTGTATGCCAGATACAAAAATGAGACCTTAAATTCGACTAAAATAAAAACCACTCGGTGTTAACTTGGTGTATAAGGATGACTCTTGAAACACCAAAAAAGAACCCAACCTACAACAAATTTTATTAGAAAGAAATTTTTATTAAAAAATACATTTAAAATCACTAACACTGTCGTTGTCTGAGGCAAAGACTTCAGTAAGCACGTCCAGAGTTTCACTGTTTACACAGTCATCATATGAGTCCTAGTCTGTATCGGATTTTTCTTAAAGCATCTTCATTCTTTCTCCAATTTCTTACCAACTTCTCACTTATCTCAAATGTCCTTGCAGCACCACAGTTGGTAGATTCCTTGGCCACTTCTATGACTTTTAAGTTAAAACTTGCTTCATGCTTGCATTGTTTTTCTGGAGGCTCGATGATAACAACCACCTTCTGGCCACACCCAACAGCTCAGTCAACCCGAATTTTTTTTTGGGGGGGGGGGCATACACCCATGAAAGTGAAGCTGAAAATGGGGACACATCTTATCTGAAGCTCGACATATTCGCCTAAATATACGGTAATTCAGACCTACATTTCATTTTGGTGATATTCAGGAATTGAGTAGAACATATTTTGATTAATGTAGGCTAATGTTTTGCAGCCAAACTCAATTGTCACAGCAAGCTGCTACAAAGGGCATGGGGATGAATGACGAGATCATCTGTGGTGTTAAACAAATGTTGGCCATGACGTGTCTACTTTTGGAACAGTGTCTTGATATACAAATGAATTACTGTGTCAGAAAGTGTACAATTATGCACTATATGGTAGAAGCAAAAGGGCAGACTATTTTTTAAATGGGGAGAAAATTGAAAATACTCAGATGGAAAGAGACTTGGGCATTCTCATGCAGGATAGCCTGAAGCTAACCTTGCATGTTGAGTCGGTGGTGAAGAAGGCAAATGTAGTGCTTGCATCTATTTCAAGAGGAATCGAATACAAGAGTAGGGATGTGATGTTGAGCCTTAATAAGGCACTGGCGAGACCTCACTTGAAGTATTATGAGCAGTTTTGGGCTCCTCATTTACAAAAGGATATACTGACATTGGAGAGGGTTCAGATGAGGTTTGCAAGGATGATTCTGGGAATGAAAGGGATATCATACGAGGAGCGTTTGACAGCTCTTGACCTGCACAGGTTGGAATTTAGGAGAATGGGGGAGGGGGGGATCTCATTGAAACATTTAGAATGTTGAAAGGCATGGACAGAGTAGATGTAGAAAGGTTGTTTCCCAGGCAAGGTCATTGGGTTTACTTCAGGCAGAAATTGATAGGTTCTTGATTAGCCAGGGCATCAAAGGTTACGGGGAGACGGTCAGGCTGTGGGGAAAATGGATTAGCTCATGATTAAATGGTGGGGTAAACTCGATGGACTGAATAGCCTATGTCTTATGGATATACCTAGTACTATGAGAAGAACACTCATACAGCCATGTAAAGGGCATCATTTACCGAGTATAGCATAACGATGAAGGGAAGATCAAATAGCACCAAGCAAGGGCAGAATCATAGCACTGTTGTAGGGTTAATTCAGCATCCCAATGGCTGTGGAGAAGAACCTGCTCTTTGATGTGTGCTTTTGCCTTTTTCCTGATGGGTGGAAGGAGAAAAGTGTCTCCATTATGTGTTGGGTCCCATAGTACGTTGGCTGCCTTTCCACAGCAGTGGGAGATGCAGATAAGAGTCCACAGAGGGGAGGGAAACTTGCATAATGTTCTGAGCTGGATTCACCACTGACTGTAGTTTTTTTCTGATCTTGAACAGAGCAGCTCCTGTACCATGCTGTGATGCATCCAGCAACTATACTTTTACCTGTAGAAGTTAATTGAGGGACAAGTGGAACGTGCCAAACTTCCTGTCTTCTGAGAAAGTATGGTGTCTTATTCAAAAGATTGCACTTCCAACAGTGCAGTGCAGCATTGTGTGGAGTGGGAGTTAGAACCATAGAACAATGAAGACAGACCCCTTCGGCCCTTCTAGTCTGTGCTGAACCATTTATTTTTGTCTAGTCCCCACTGACCTGCACCCAGGCCTAGATACCTCTCCCATCCATGTGCCTGTCCAAATTCTTTGTAAATGTTAAAATTGGGGGATGGAGCATGATGGTGTGAAGGGGGTGGAATGAAGACTCTCCCGGGGGAAATAAAATTAAATCCTGAAAATAAGAACTTTTAAAATAATCTACGTTTAATAAAACCTCCCGGAATCTATCTAACGTGCTGGGCATTGCAGGTAAAAAGAGGATAGCAAAAACCAAGTTAATTGTGAGTAAAGAAATGAAGAAAATGAAGAATGTGCGGCCCACCTTGACATTGGAGCCTGGGGCTCAGGTTCCGAAGCCTCCATGAACATCACGGGCAATGATGGCTTATCTGAAGCGGGCAACAGTGTCACCCCTCTGGGGAACCAGAGAAGATGGTGCTAGAGCTGTCCAGATCTCCCTGGAGGAGTACCAAAATGTGGTGCGTGTGCGCGAAGGTTTACCCCCGCGTATGCTCAAAGCGGAACAAGACTTCACAGCGCCACTTCTCGCCCTGTCAGAGCTACAATTTGGAACAGTGCTGTCAGAAACACCTGTTTTTTTGACACGGAGGGGATAAAGAAGAATCAGATGAAGATGAAGAGAATGAAGGTCAAGGTTCAACTATTCAGGATCTTCATTTTTTTTGGATATTTGTATGGATAGAATTGAGAAGGTTGAAAGTTCTGAAACTGGGAAAAACAGAGGAATGAATTGTTGGAAAAAATTGATATATTGGAAAATCAATAGTAAATGTAACAATGTTAAGATTGTTGGTCTTAAAAGAGGATTCTGAAATAAGTGAAAATCCTGTGGAATTTTTCCAAAAATGGATTTCTAAAGTTCTGGGCGAAGAACATTTTCCCAATGGAATTGAAATGGAGAGAGATCATAGATCCTTAAGGAGGAAGCCACTGCCAGCTCAACCACCCAGGGCTGTATTAGTTAAATGCTTACATTATCAAGATAAAGAAAAAATTTTAGGAGTAGTGGACCAAAAGGATTATTATTGATGGAAATAAAATTTTATTTTATGTGGATTTGAATAAGGCAGTGGTGGATCGAAGGAAAGAGTTTAATCCGGTAAAGGCGATTCTTTGGAAGAAAGGTTACAAGTTTACGTTCAGACACCACCCCGCTATGTTAAAGGTGTTTTTAGACAATAATCAATCCAGGTTTTTCGTAGCAGCAGGAGAAGCAAGAGCTTTTGCAGAATCTCATCCTTAAAGATCATCATCAAGTGGGAGTAGAAGTTTCAAGCCCTCAACGAGAAATGCAAAGCGAGATAGTGCAGATAGAGCTTACACCCAAGAGAGCTGTGCCGCCGCAGGTTTTAAGCTGTCAACAGGAGTTGCAGATTGGCCCGGAGGAACAGAGTCAAACAGTCATAATCGATGAAGATCAAGTAAATGCTGACCTTGAAGCGGATGGTGATAGGACTGTTTGAATGAACTTTGTAATTGATTTTGTTTTGTTTCCCCTCAGGGCTGGATTTTTTTTTTTCCTTACCTTATCTGGTGGGAGCCACAACCCTTATGGTGGAAGGAAGTAGTACTTAGATTAGAATGAGATTTTCTTTTTAAAGTTTTGGAGAAATTTGGGTTTGGGTCAATATTTATTGTTTGGATTAAAAGAACCCTACTGTGAAAGTAGTGGCTAATGGTCAAATCTCAGTAACTAGATCAAGTAGACAAGGTTGTCCACTGTCACCGGCTTTATTTATTTTAGCAATTGAACCCTTAGCTGAACAAGTAAGACAGGATTCAAAGATAATAGATGAATCAGAAAGAATATAAATTTGTTTGTGGATGATGTCCTGATTTATTTAACAGATCTGTTAAATTATTTGCGACAAATTAAATTTAGATTAAAATAATATGGAGATGTATCTGGTTATAAAAAATCAATTGGGGGAAAAAAGTGAAATTATGCCCTTAGTAAATGGAGATTATGCACAGTGTAAGAGAGTATTTGATTTTAAATGGCCAGATGTGGGAATAATATTTAGGTATTCGAGTGGAATCTGATTTTAAAAACTTATTTAACCTAAATTATTCTCCATTTTTAAAAATGAATGAGAAGATTTGGAAAGATGGAATTCGTTACCAATTACTTTAATAGGTAGAGAAAATTGTGTTAAGATGAATATTTTTCATAGAATGCAATATCTTTTTCAATCGATTCCTATATCAATTCCTCAAAAAAAAATTTATAGAATTAAATGCTTGTGTTAAGAAATTTTTATGGAAAGGAAAAATGGCAGGGGGTTCTTTGGATAAATTAATGTGAAATTATGACTTAGCAGGTTTGCAGCTCCCTAATTTTATAAACTATTATAAAGCAGCCCAGTTGTGATTTGTTAATGTAATGCATGATTTAGGTAAAATTCTAGCTTGGGTGTATATAGAACTTAGTAAAATAGGAACCAAACCCACAAGATTTTAATTATAAATGGTATTTAAGATTGTTAATAGCGAATAGAGAAACTCCTATATTGAAACACATAATTGAGCTTTGGAATAAGGTTGATAAAGAGATTGGGGGAGGGGGTTTATTGTCAAGAAAAGCACCCTTATTTCAGAATAGATTGATTTAGTTTTCCATGGGAAATCAATTTTTAAAGATTTGGCAGTGCCAGTGTTTTAGGAGGATTGAGGATGTTTTTGAAGCAGGGAAATGTATTACTTTTAATAGAATTTAATAGTTCAAGGTACCTGAGAAAACCACTTAGTTAATATCAGGTTATGGAATTTTTATGTAAAAACTTTGGTCAAGAGCTGTTATTACCAGCAGAGACAGAATTAGAATCATTGTTGTGTAATGGAGATATAAAGACATTTATTTCAGTGATGTATAGATTATTACAAAAGAAAGTCCGAAAATTAGGGGTTCATAAGTCTAGACAAAGATGGGAAGTGGATTTGAATAAACAAATAGATGAACAGGATTGGATGGAGTTATGTAGAGAAAGTATGAAAGTACAATAAATGTGAGGTACAGGTTGGTACAATATAATTTTATTCATCAGTTATATTTGACACCACAAAAGTTATATAAATTGAACCAGACCTTTTCGGATTTATGTTTTCGATGTGGACAAGAAATTGGTACATTTTTGCATTCTACTTGGCAGTGTCCTAGAATTAAATCTTTTTGGTTAGAAATAGATAATTTATTGGATGAATAACGGGGATTAAATTTACATAGGATCCAATGTTATTTTTATTGAGTGATATTAAGAATATTGAACCAAGTTGAAATTGAATATGTATCAAGAGAATTTTGTTCAAATTGCTTTAGCAATAGCAAGAAAATGTATTGCCATAACTTGGATGTCTGACACAGATCTGGGTATAGAAAGATGGCACACTGAAGTTCATAGTTGTATACCACTTGAGAAAATTACTTATAATTTAAGATATAAATACTATATATGATGAAAGATATGGTGCCCATATTTACAAGTGTGGGTGTGAATATTTAAATCAAGTTCTGACATGCCCTTTCTCCTTAAGGACTCAGTATACTAAAAGAAACCTTAAAGAAATAAGCGCTCCTTGTCCTTTTTTTTTCCTTTAGTAAGGGGTTAAGAGGATGGAGGTATGTAGGGGGGATTTCTTTCTTCTTTTCTTTTTATATATGCCACATGTATTTGAATTTGATTGTAATATCATCAAATATGTGAATTCTTTGTGGTTTTAAATTTATTTTAAAAATTTTAAATGTTAAAATTGAGCCTGCGTTCACCACCTCACACTCCCACCACTCTGTGTATAAAGGAGTTCCCCCTAAACCTTTCTCCTTTCACTCTTAACCCATGTCCTCTGGTTTGTATCTCACCTTCCCTCAGTAGAAAAAGCCAATCTACATTTATCTCTATCAAATATCAGTCCTAACCTGTTTAACCTTTCTCTGTAATTCAGTTCCTGAAGTCCAGCAACATCCTATTAAATCTTCTCTGCACTCTTTCTATCTTATTAATATCTTTCATGTAGTTAAGTGACCAAAACTGCATGTAATATTCTAAATTTGGCCTCACCATTGTCTTACAACTTTACCATAACATCCCAACTCCTATACTCAATACTTTGATCTATGAAGGCCAATACCTGTATGCCAAAGGTTGAATGCATAATCCTTCTGATTTAGTATTTAGCAAAGGGCATCAGTAAGAACAGTAAACTTGCTTTCCATGTCTTTGCTGTTTATAAATAATATTCCATGTTTCTCTACCACATAGGAGGAGGCCATTCCACTCATTGAGCTTCTGTCTGCTCATTTTCCCATTAATTTTCCCTGCAAACTATTCTCTCCAAATTCCTATCACTGCCCATCCCAGATTCTACAACTCACCTACACACTTGGGACAATTTACAGTGGACCATTAACCTGCCAACCTGTACTTTGGAAAATAGGAGAAAACCAGAGCACAGGGGGAAACTCAACCACTCATGGAAAATGTGCACAAATTCCACAAAGAAAGGGTAGGGATCAGGTTTGAGCCTAGAACTCTGGATCAACAAGGCACCAGTTCTTCTAGCACCATGGTACTTTGAACTTAATACAGGTAATCTTATCATAAAGAAATCAATTTGTATACTGTATTTTTCTTTTCAAATGTTCATTTTTAAACAATTTCAAGCATTACACACTTTCTTGTAGTGAAAAACATTGTTTACATTTATGTCGAGTTGACTTTATTTTTCTTTAAAACTGCTCGTTTTGATAACTGAAGCATGCTGTATTTGCTAATGTACCTGTCCTTCTCTTCTTTATTCCTCCTTAAATATGAATTTTAAAAGTACTGCCCAAGAATCTGGAAAATCCTGACCAACCCAATCCCTGAGCAATCCGGATTTTAGGACTTCTACTGCACAAATGTATTTCTTCTTCCCAGTGCAGATTAAATTTATATCTGAGTTTATCTTCCACTATTTCTGCCTCAGGTTCTGCGATCATATCTATCAGACACCAAGTACAAGAACTTGCTGCCTTTATTTATTGGTCACAATATCATTATTGTGAGTAAAGAGCCCAAAACAAAAGAGCTGCTCCAGATTGTGCACAGAACACCTCAGGTCAGCTTACTGGGTAAGAGCTGCTTTAGAGCTAGATACAATTGAGAACCTCTTGCTTTTATTGTTTGTAATTTGTAAATCATAAATGATTCACAAGGTTAGTTTCACATATTGCATGTTCTTTATTCCAAGGCTTTTTTCTTCACAACACAAAATAAAAGATGTGTTCATTATAAATACTGTGCTTGTTAAAATACATATAATTGTAGAACCAAAATTACCTTATAGACCAGTGATTTTGATCAACAACAAATATAATTGTAGAGGATTCCATCTACTTTGTGTACATATTTTATCTTTGACTTCCTTTGTTTGTCATGTCTTTAGCTGCTGCAATAAGGTGTCAAGTGAAGAATTACCTTTGTTTTGCACCACTACTCTGTGCAGTTGATAGTTTCATTGACTAGGTAAAATCCGTATTATCTTTGAAACTGTTATAAGGATTCTTTCAAAAATAGATTAGATAACACAAAGAAAATGAAGGCCGACAGAATGCAAATAATTTGTGACAAGACAAATAACACTGGGCATCAGTTTTTTTTTTAAGCAAAAGGTTTGCTTCCTGGATTAAAAATTGGGGATTATGATAGACAACTTCAAGCTGAACACAAAGATAATTTCCGATCTTCTGTATCACTTAGGCAGTTGGAAAAACGTTAAATGAATTTTCATTGAATTTGGCATGTTCAATCACATAATGACGTTGACACATTGTTCAAATGACCGAAAGATGTTTTGCCAGTGATTTTCATTTGTACTCAGCATCTGATGCATCTCGAGTCAACATTGATGGATTCCAGTTGCCTGATACTGCTTTTCCAAGGTCACAGTATCCTGGTGAAACCTTTCACCATGTTTGACACTGACTCAGATTTCAGATTTATTGTCGGAGTACATGACATCACACACACTGAGATTCCTTTTTTCCTGCTGGTGTGGCAGAATTACCCCTAATTGGTAGTACAAAAATAAACTGTACACAGTGTAAGCAAATAAAAGAACTGTCAGCAAATAACAAATGTAAACAAACTGACTGTGCAATGCAGAGGGAACAAAGAAAATGAATCAATAGTCTGCACCAAAATCAGCAGATAAAAAGTTCAAGTGTGAATGCAGAAAATGAATTTTCAATGATATGTTGCATTTCCTAGTTTTGTATGCTTGAAGCAAATTAAAAATATGACAGGAAATCGTATCTAAAAAATGGTACATGATGGGATAAATTTATTGCAATTCTCATGATCAGCAGCCCAAAATCCATAAAATATACCCAAAAATGTTCAGGAAGCAAAATTTTTTGTTGTCCGTGTAATAAGTCTTGTTGAGAGTGGTGACTACTCAATGCACAGAAGGCTGTACTGGATTTTCTCGTACCTTCCCGTGATGTAGCGCATACGTGCTTGCTGATTTGTGAAGTGATCTTCAAATATCTAGGTTTGTAAATTCTCCTAATCTTCATGGCTTCACCCCTTGCCAAGTGCATAACCCTATCCAATCCTGTGAACACTCCAGATCTCCCTAATTAAAAGTATTAGTGACCAAGTTTCTATTCTCTGGACTTCCATTCATGCACCAAATTATGTTGTTTTTTTTAATGACGTTGGAACTTAAATTTTTATGATTCTTAGCCATGCTTTGCTCTTTCCTGTGAGATGGTGTCAAATTTTGAATGGATAATTCGCATTTTAAGCACCATGTAATTCAGTACATTAATGGTGACAAATAAATGTGTTCATATTTTCCCTAGTGTTTCCTAACTCTTGTAGATTAATGAAGTCATTGGCAATCTATCTATCAATTATTTAAGTATCAGGATCAAGAGAATATTAACATCAATATCTTTATATTGCACTGTCTGTTTCCTACACAGGTGCTTGTATTGAAGATACCCTCTTTAGCAAACAGGGAGTGGTTAAATATTCCAGGCTCCCAGGACTACAGATCATTCGTGGGCAGGTTGCCAGTGGACTGACTCAGATGACATCTCAGACGTGTCAGCTCCTCAACAATGGCCCTGTGCTTCTCACTACCTTGCTGGAGCAATACTTCAAACAACAGAATGAGGCTGTCACTGGACAGAAAGAGTCGGCAAAGGTTTAGCATAAGGAAACTCCGGGAAACCAAGGATCGTAGTACTTCACAAAAGCAAAGTTTGGATCTCAAAGTTGTAAAACTATTAATTAATATTAAATATTAGTTATTATCTTCCACTTGAATATGTTTATTTTATAGGGTTAATACGTAGATTGAAGTGAAAATAAAATGCAAACTCGTAGTGGCATCAGGGGAGGGATTGAATTGTTCCCTTAATCGTGGCTGACCATGTGTCCTGGGGTCCATGCTAAGATGGCAGTGGACCCCCTCCATCTCGGGGAACAACGCCCGCGAACCGAGAAACGCGTCGGTGGCATCATGAGATCGCTTCCAGTTTTGGGACGGCTGGAAAGGGAAGAAAATAGTTTTCCTGCTCATCTGAAGCTGAGTCAGGTGTTTCCTTTCGTAGCTGCATTGGTAACCCCGATGGTTCAGACATTTCTGAACCCAACGCAATGGCTGACGAACCAGCGCTGAGCGCAGTTGCCATTAAGCTGCCAGTGTTCTGGCCATGCAGGCCTCGCACGGGGTCATTTCAGGCGGAGGCACAATTCAACCTCCACGATACAGGCTACAAAAATTTTGGCACGTCGTCGGATCGCTAGACGAGTCAGCCACTAAAGTTCAGCTTTTCCTGAGCAATCCTCCTGCAGAAGGTCCTACAGACTTTCACCATGACCAAGCTGGAGAGAGGCAGGCATCTCCTACATCTAGACAAACTTGGGGACAGGTCCCCCTCCGAACTAATAACCAAAATGCTCGTACTAGCTGACAGACACTCCAAGTGCCTAATGTTCAAGGCCGCATTCTTAGAACACCTCCCCCGCAATAATGCCTTGTTCCTATCTGATGCAGACTTTTGACACTCAGGCTGTGACAAACAAAGCAGACAGACTATACAGAGTTCCCAAAAACTCTTGCAACAGTACAACAGGCAGCCACGTCCAACAGCGCGACTACCTCATCCATTTTGGCAACCACCACAGAGACAGACAGGAGGGTCCAAGGGCAAGCAGCAGGACGGGTGGTGTTTCTACCACAGGAGGTCGAGCTGGAAGACCCGGCGATGCATCGCACCGTGCACTTACTCAGCCAACACCCAGGGAAACTGCACCGCCAGCCGCCAGTAATGGCCACAGCAGTTGGCGAACACACAGGCCTCCTCTGCGCTGCCGACCGAATCTCAGACGAAGGTTTTCAGTCGACACAGGAGTCGAATGCAGGATCCTGCCACAAAACACCTTTGAACGAGAATTCCGGGCTCAACAGTCCAACCTACTTGCAGCAAACAGGATGCCTATACCTGGCTAAGGCACCAGGTTTGCTACTGGGGGACTCTGCTTACCAGTGGGATTTCACAATCGTGACCATACGTCAACTAATCCTGGGAGCAGATTTCCTGAGGGCCAACAACCTACTGGTCAACGTGAGGAGACAGTGGTTTGTCCATGCCACCATTTTCCAGACATGCCCACTCTCACCTAGTAAACGGCCAGCCCTGCGTGTGCAGACCCTGTCTACAGACAAGTTTGCAAAGGTCCTGAGTTCCCTGAAATCCTTACACCGGATTTTCATTTGAACACCCCGCCACACAACGTCCAACATTGTGTGATGACGGAAGGACTGCCTATTCATGCCAAGGCGAGGAGACTCCCCCTGACTGTTTACAACAGACCAAAGAGGGATTTAAAATGATGGAAGAGCTGGGGCATCATCAAGTGTTCTGACAGCCCCTGGTCATCTCCCCTACATATGGGCCCTAAAGCAAGCGAGGGCTGGCGACTATGCAGGGACTACCGAAGACTGAACAGTGCAACGGTACCAATACTGCACATTCAGCATTTTGCCGCGAATCTGCACGGGAAATGGTTCTTTTCCCAAGTGGACCTTCTGAAAGGATACCACCAAATTCCCGTACACCCAGATGATGTGTCCAAGACAGCCATTATAACCCCGTTCGGGCTGTTTGAATTTCTGAGAATGCCATTTGGGTTGAAAAATGCGGCACAAACCATTCAATGGCTAATGGACGCAGTTTCCAGAGACCTACTTTTTGTTTTCGTCTACCTGGACGACATCCTGGTAGCCAGCACTATGGAAGAAGAGCACGTCCAGCACCTCAGACTCCTATTCCAGAAGCTCCGTAATTTTGGACTAACCGCCAACCTGGACAAGTGCGGCTTTGGCAAAGGTGAAGGGTTTGTGGTCAGTGAATGCAATGAACTGCCTTGGAAATGGCGGAAGAGCTTCACGACCAGGTAAAGTGCCAGTTGACTTCTTAGGGCACAGAGTCACATCCACCAGAGCATCCCCGTTGCAGAATAAAGTGGCAGCTGTCCGGAACTTCCCACGGCCCTCCACCATCAAGGTTTACAAGAGTTTTTAGGCATGGTGAAGTTTAACCACAGTTTTATCCCCGCGGCTGCCAAGATATTGCGTCCACTTTTCCATCTGTTGACCAGCAAACGAAAACTGTTAACATGGATGCCTGAGGCAAAGACAGCATTCCAGGAAGCTAAAGAGGCATTAGCCAAAACAACCATGCTAGCAGACCCAACGTGAATATCCCGCTGGTACTGACATCGGACGCCTCCAACACAGGAGTAGGAGCAGTCCTAGAATAGCGAGTCAATGGCCACTGGCAGCCACTTGCCTTTTTCAGCTGCCATCTACGTCCCCAGAACTTAAATACAGCACCTTCGATCGAGAACTGCTGGCACTTTACCTGGTCGTGAAGCTCATCCACCATTTCCAAGAAGGCAGTTAATTGTATTCACTGTCCATAAACCCCTCACCTTCGCCCTGTTGAAAATATCAGACCCATGAACGGTGAGACAACAGCGACATTTGGCTTTCATCTCAGAGTTCACCTCAGACATTCAGCGTGTGTCAGAGAAAGACAGCATTGTTGCAGATGCCATCTCCAGACCTGAGATCAGCTCCATCACCCGGGCGGGGGGGGCAACGCCCAGCAAGAGGATGCAAAGGTGCAAGCTTCCCAGACTGCAGTTACAGGGCTCCAGTTGCAAGACACAGAAATGGGCCTAGATTGGACTAAACTACTGTGACATTTCTACAGGAAGAGCCCAGCCCCTTGTACCCACAACGTGGCACAAAAGACTTTTCGACCATGTGCACGGACTGTAGCACCCCTCGATACGCACTACCGTCAAACTTAGAGCAGCCAAATATGTCTGGCATGGGTGGAAAAAAACAGGTCTCTCAGTGGGCAAAGACTTGTCTGGCTTGCCAAATTGCCAAAGTCCATAAGCACACCAAGGGCCCGGTGCAGCAATTCCCTCCCACCATCCAGAGGTTCCAACACATCCACATTGACATTGTTGGACCTCTGCCTGTGTCAAGTACATTCTCACCATGGTCGATAGGTTCACCCATTGGCCGGAAGCCACGCCCATAGTTGACATACCAACTGAGACTTGTGCCGGGACATTTTTATCTACCTGGGTGGCATGCTTTGGGGTACCTGTGCACAGCACCTCCAACACAGGGGCACAGTTTACATTCATACTTTTGGCCACACTGTTGTGGCTCTGCAGCACACTACTTCATTTCACCACGTCCTGTCACCTGCAAGCCAACAGGCTAGTGGAGTGCTTTCACCAGCACCTAACAGACTCTACGAGCACATCTCACAGGCCCGCAGTGGTTGGACGCACTGCCCTGGGTGATGCTGGGAATACAGGCCACTCCAAAAGAGGATTTGCAGGCTTCGTCGGCTGAGCTGGTTTATAGCATGCTCCTGTTGGTGCCAGCTGACAGACGGTGCTGAAACCATGGCATCGGAGGAACTTCAATGCTTGCGCCACCATCTAGGGGTGATGGCTCCAGTTCCAGCCACATGGCTCACCAACCACGCACGTCCCAGCGGATCACGACTTGGCACCTTTTGTGTTTGCCGCCCAACACAGGGAACACAGCTACAGCATCCCTACATTGAACCGTACAAAGTGTTTTATAAAAAAAAACAATGGGTCCACCCTGCTGTTGGACTTTGGGGGCAAACACGAGCTGTATACAAGGGACTGGCTCAAACCTGCCCACGTCGACACTACAGAGATAGTGACGTTCCACCGCCATGTCGCTGTGGTTGCGCTCTGAAACAGCCTAAGACTCAGACTATACTGTAGCGCCATCCAGGGGACGGGGGTTTCACATGCAAATCATACCCATAATGGCAGCCGACCACGCATCCCGGGGGTCCGCGCTAAGATGGTGCTGGACCCCATCCACCGAGAAATGTGTCGGGGGCAGCATGATGTCACTTCCGGTTTTGGTTCCACTGGACTGGAAGTGATGTAAAAGTTGGCTGGAAAGGGAATAAAACAGTTTTCCTGCTCATTTCAGCCTGAGCCAGGGGTTTTCTTGTATAGCTCTGCCGCCAGTGGTGCTCCACTCATTTATTTGCACAGTTAATGATGGAACAACCTTGCATTTCCCACCTTCCTCTTCTAAAATAAATAGTTTTTCCTTCTGTGACATTGTACTTGGCCAGATCATCTGAAAGATCATAAAATATGTAAACAAAATTGTTTCACAAATGTGAATTTGCATATGTTCATTTTACAGAGACAACGTGATTAATTGTCTATCCCAGTTCAGTGAGGATGAAATGCAGCACGATATTGTGCAATTGACTAATGACCAATAGAAAAACAATGCTGGATAGGTGAAAAAGTTGGCAATGTACATCAACATTTGAATTGGATGGAATGTCAGTTTCAAGTTTTCCAAGGGAATATTCTTTATTTTAGAGTTTATATTTGCATACACATTTATTGTTTTCTCTTTCTGCTTTTTTATATGATCAAATGGGTGTTAGTGAACTCCCTGTTAATAATACTGGTTAAGCAAACGTACTGTTCTATTCCATTAACACTGTTGGAATGTGACTCATCCATTACAATCAAACGTCTTGTCGGCTTGAATTGTGTCTCATAATTTGTGTACAGATTTCAAAATTGTGTAAATTAACCTTAGTAATGAATAGGTGGTTGAAACACTGCAAAATTACTAGTTGTGCACTTGACCGAACAAGGTTCTATTATACACAATTGACTCTTTTGGTCATTGCTTTTGCCAATCAATGTAGGTGGATGTTTGATTCTATCCCATGCTGTGTTTATTGTTCTGGAGTTTCCATAATTGAGTTTCATTTCTACATCCACTCTTTTCCCTCCCACTACTACCTAGGCTGGAGAGAGGATAAATGTTGTAGTACCTGCTGGTTAATATTACTCATTGACTTAGTTTTACTACAATCACAGTGTTTGCAGTCTTTTGTGTTTCAGTATAGTTTTGGACATCTTATATGACAAAAGACGTGCTGGTGTTGGAATGGGTTCAGAGAAGATTGATCAAATGATACCAGGAATTAAAGGGTTAGCAAATGAAAGATTGTCGGCTCTTGTACTGTTCTTTTTGGAGTACTGAAAGATGAAGGGGGACCTCAGAGGTATTTCAAATGCTGAAAGGCCGGACAGAGTAGATGTGGAAAGGATGTTTTCCATGGTAGGGGAGTCTAGGACAAGAGGATACAACTTTTGGATAAAAGGGTGTCGATTTAAAACAAAGATGTGGAATTTTTCTTTTAATCAGAAGATCATAAGTCTGTGGAACTTGTTGCCACAGGCAGCTGGATATGTTTAAGGAAGAGATTGACAGAAAAACGGAAAGAGAAGATAAACAAAATATAAAATGGCTACGCTGAACTATATGACTTTAAATATTAATGGAATACATAACCAAATTAAAAGGAAGAAACTACTAAATTTACTGAAAAAGGAAAAAATAGATATAGCATTTGTCCAAGAAACACACTTAACTGAATTGGAGCACAAGAAATTAAAGAGAGATTGGGTAGGACATGTAACAGCAGCATCGTATAATTCAAAAGCAAGAGGAGTGGCTATATTAATTAGCAAAAATGTGCCATTTAAAATAGAAGAGGAAATAATAGATCCAGCAGGGAGATATGTAATGATAAAATGTCAGATATATTCGGAGCTTTGGAATCTACTTAATATATATTCACCTAACGAAGAAGATCAAAAGTTTATGCAAGATATCTTTTTGAAGGTAGCTAATACGCAAGGGAACATACTAATAGGAGGGGATTTCAATCTGAATTTGGATCCAAATATGGATAAAACGGGGAAAAAAATTAACAGGAAGAACAAAGTAACCAAATTTATAATTAAATCAATGCAAGAAATGAAACTTGTGGACATATGGAGGAAACAAAACCCAAAAGAAAAGGAATACTCATACTACTCGACTAGACATAAAACATACTCAAGAATAGACCTATTTTTGTTATCAGCTAGTATGCAGGATAGAGTAAGAAAAACAGAATATAAAGCGAGAATGCTATCGGACCATTCACCCTTAATACTGACAGTAAAGCTAGAGGACATCCCTCCAAGAATGTATAGATGGAGATTAAACTTACTAGACAGGATTTTAGAGAATTTATTGAAAAACAATTAAAAATGTACTTTGAAGTAAATACGGAATCAGTGGAAGATAAGTTTATACTATGGGACGCAATGAAAGCATTCATTAGAGGACAAATAATAAGTTATGCAACCAAGATGAAGAAGGACTATAATCAGGAAACAGAGCAGTTGGAAAGGGAAATAGTAAACAGAAAAAAAATTAGCAATAAAGGAAGATACAACCAAAAGAAGAGAATTGGCGGATAAAAAAATAAAATATGAAACATTACAAACATGTAAGGTGGAGAAGAATATAATGAAGACAAAACAGAAATATTATGAACTAGGTGAAAAAACACCCAAAATCTTAGCATGGCAGCTTAAGACAGAGCAAACTAAGAAAATGGTATTGGCAACAAGGAAAAAAGACAAACAAATTACATATAATCCAAAAGAAATTAAGGAAAACTTCAGAGAATTCTATGAACAATTATACCGAACTGAAAACGAAGGGAAAGAAGGGAAAATAGATGAATTTTTGACTAAAATTGAACTACCAAAACTACAAATAGAGGAACAAAATAAATTAACAGAACCATTTGGAACAGTAGAAATACAAGAGATAATAAAAAAATTACCAAATAATAAGACACCAGGAGAGGATGGACTCCCAATAGAATTCTACAAAACATTTAAAGATCTATTAATACCGCCCCTCCTGGATGTAATCAACCAGATTGATGAGACACAAAACTTACCAGATTCATGTAAAACAGCAATAATTACAGTGATACTAAAACAAAGGAAAGATCCACTCTCACCAGCGTCATATAGACCAATATCTCTGCTAAACACAGATTATAAGATAATAGCTAAACTATTAGCAAACAGATTAGCAGAACAGGTACCAAAAATGGTAAATTTAGACCAAACTGGATTTATCAAAAAAAGACGCACAACAGACGATATTTGTAAATTTATTAACTTAATTCATGCAGTAGAAGGAAATAAAGCACCTGCAGTAGCAGTTGCTTTAGACGCAGAGAAGGCCTTCGACAGAGTAGAATGGAATTACTTGTTCAAAGTATTGCAAAATTTCAGTTTACCGGAGAAGTATATTAATTGGATTAAAGCATTATATAAGGGACCGTTAGCGAAAGTGACAGTAAATGGACATGTATCAAAGCAATTTAACTTAAGCAGGTCAACGCGGCAGGGATGCCCACTATCACCATTATTGTTTGCGCTAGCTATAGAACCACTAGCAGAATCGATAAGAATAGATAATAATATAAAAGGAATAAAAATAAAAGACAGGGAATATAAAATCAGTCTATTTGCAGATGATGTGATAGTGTACTTAACAGAACCAGAACTATCAATAAAAGAACTATATAAGAAATTGAAGGAATATGGAGAAGTGTCGGGATACAAGATAAACGTAAATAAAAGTGAAGCAATGCCTATGAATAACGCGGATTTCTCAAAATTTAAGAAGGAATCCCCATTCAGATGGCAAATGCAGGCAATAAGATACCTAGGAGTACAAATAAACAAAAATCTAGGCCAATTATATAAACTCAATTACAATCCACTAATGAAAAAATTACAGGACGATTTAGAGCATTGGAAAGAGCTACCACTAACACTGATAGGAAGGATAAACTGTATTAAAATGAACATTTTTCCAAGGATACTATACTTATTTCAGGCATTGCCAATACAACTGACAGAAAAATTCTTCAAAGAGTTAAAGAAAATAATAAGGAAATTTTTATGGAGAGGGGGGAAACCGAGGATAGCACTAGATAAATTAACAGAATGGTATAAACAAGGAGGCTTACAATTGCCAAACTTCAAAAATTATTATAGAGCCGCACAATTAAGGTACCTATCAGATTTTTATCAAACAAGGGAAAAACCAGACTGGACGAGATTAGAATTAGATAAAATAGGGGAAAAGATACCCGAACACATATTATATAAATGGGATGAAAAATTGGTACAACATAGAACTTCTCCAGTATTACACCATCTCCTCAATATATGGAAGAAGATTCATGTAGAATGAAATAAAACAAATTATCAATTACCAAAACTAATATTGACGCAAAATAAGCTACTCCCTTTTACAATAGACAACCTTTCCTTTAGAAAATGGGGAAAAAAAGGGATTAAAAGAATAGAAAATTGTTTTTCAGGAAGTAGATTCTTATCCTTTGAACAAATGAGAGATAAGTACAATATAACTGGAGATACAGCGCTGGCATATTACCAACTGAGATCCTACTTGAAAGATAAATTAGGAAGCAATTTGAGTTTACCAGAGGGAAGTAACCTTGAATATGTGATTACAGATACAATGTTAATCAAAAGATTTATAACAAATATGTATATTAAACTGCAAGAAAAGGAGAATGAGGAAACAAATGGTAAAACTAAACAAAAATGGGAACAAGATTTAAATACAAAGATAAAAAAGGAAACATGGGAGAAATTATGTTCTGGAACGATGAGAAATACAATAAATACGAGGCTGCGTATGATACAATATAATTGGTTACACAGACTATACATTACACCGCAAAAGTTAAATAAATGGGACCCAACTGTATCTGATAGATGTTTTCGATGTAAAAAAGAAAGGGGAACAACAATTCATGCAATCTGGACATGTGAGAGAGTAGAAAAATTTTGGGATGATCTCAATCAGATATTAAATAAAATAACAGAAAACAATATACCAAAGAATCCAGAGATCTTTCTCCTAAGTAACATAAAAAATAAAGAATTTGGAATTGACTTGGAAGATGCACAAAAAAGATTTGTTAAGATAGCCCTAGCCGTAGCAAAAAAATGTATTATGTCAACCTGGAAATTGGAAGATAATTTGAAAATACAACAATGGTATATAGAAATGAATAAATGTATTCCATTTGAAAAAATAACATATAGTTTAAGAAATAATATTGAAATATTCGAACAAGTATGGGAGCCTTACATTAAATACAATAGCGAAAACCTACCGGGGACAAACATTACCTAAATTGATGGAAGGAGAAGGAAAGAAAAGAATGAACTCTGTAGAATTTCTGGTGTATTTTTGTTGAATGACAACATTGTCTGACTGAATTAATGCAACCTAGATTGTATACCTAAAATGGATGAGAGGGGGGGGTGGGGGGGGTGGCTTGGGAGGAGGGAGGTGGGGGGAGAAAAAGTCACTGTAAATGTGTGAAAAAGAAAAAGTGTATATCATGGCTATTGTGATTTATGGTGTGAAAAATAAAAAATTTAAAAAAAAATAAAAAAAAGGAAGAGATTGACAGGAATTTGATGAATCAGGGCATCAAGGGTTATGGAAAGAAAGCCAGGGTGTGGGGCTGGGTTGGAGGATGGATCAGCTCATGATTGGAATGGCAGAGCAGACTCAGTGGGCCAATGGGCATACTTCTGCTCCTCTATTTTGTGATTCACTGCCTTGCGATGGCAGAGGGGTGCAGGAAGAAGATAAAGGAAATAAATAATCAAGTCTCAACCACTTAAAGATGTTTCTCTTGCAGTCACATCAATTTGCAGAAAGGTATTTACATAATAATTTGATGAAGTGTTGCCATTCATGAAGATCCAAGTTAATCTCCATTTCCAGCTCTATTTTAGGCATACAGCACAGTAACAGGCCATTTTGGCCCATGAGCCCAAGCTGTCCAATTAGCTTACAACCCCCAATACGTTTTGAACAATGGGAGAAAACCAGAACCCCTGGGGAAAACCTACGCAGACATGGGGAGAATGTACCAACTCTTTACAGTGCCGGATTCGAATCCCGGTTCCAATTGCTGGTGCAGTAACAGTGCTCCATGGTTCTAAACACCTTAGCCAGGGAAGCTCCTTCCCTGCTTCCAGCCATTCAAGGATAGCCTTATAAGAATAATTCCAACACAAACCCCACAAGGTTACAACCAGACAGGCACAGTGGAGTTGCAAGGAGCCCAGATCTCATCTCGTTTACTCAAAAGGAAAGCTATACAGGAGGAATCGCCGACACATTCTACCTGTAGCCAAGTCTATACCAGCCCAGCCTAAGTGACACTGGCTATCAGGATCCTGGACCTGGATCAAAAGACTATGACACTCCCATAAGAGTAGGACAGGAAAGGATGGACACTGAGCAGTTTCAGGTTGAGGTGTCTCCAGTTGAGCCACCCTCAAACAACAGAAAATCTGTAGAGTACATGGTCAGGTTGTGTTAGACACTGAATAGTGTTTGACAGTGTATATTTGTTTGGTTATAGTAATTGATATTCATATTGTTTACATGTAGTAGTGTTTTCTTACGTTTCTAACCTAATACTGCTGTCATTTCAGTTATTTAATGTGTCTGCTAAATATTGGTCATTCTTTGACACTTTGTAATCACTGAAGTTTAACAAGGAAGTTTTGTCATGGTATGGAGCATGAGCTAAGGAAAGGGGATGTAGATCAGTCACTGTGTTCATATCCTGTATATCCGGTTTACGGGGTTCCAGGAGATTCTTTATGCTGGTGCACTCTAGTGGCCATGTTCTGTTACTTTGCATCCTCGATGTAGATAGTTAATAAACTAGGTTTGAAGTTGATCCATTTGCTTTCATTTATCCAAACTTGCAACAGTGTCTGTGGTTCATTGTCCATTCAATAATCTGATGGCAGTGGAGAAGAAGCTGTCCTTGTGCCACTGCATGCTCATCTTTAGGTTCCTGTACCTTTTTTGCGATGGCAGCAGAGTGAAGAGGGCATGGCCTGTGTGGTGGGAGTCTTTGAGGAGAGAGGCCACTTTCTTAAGCCTCTTGTAGATGTCCTCGATGTAGTGAAGATGGAGGCCCATGATGGTGCTGGCCAAGTTCACAACTCTTGAGTTTTTTTCCTGTCTTGTGCATTGGCACCTCTGTACCAACAGTGATGCAACCAGCCAGAATGCTCTCCACAGTATACCTGTAGAAATTTGCAGGAGTCTTTGGTGACATACCAAATCTTAAACTCCTCATGAAGTACAGCCTCTAGCGAGCCTTCTTTGTGATTACATCAACATGGAGGCCCCAGGAACGTTCCTCAGAGATGTTGACACCTAGGAATTTGAAATACTTAACCATTGTAGATCTGTCGCTCGGCACTCACTGCAATCACATTGCAGCAACCATAATCACGGTAGTTGCCTGTGCATGCTCGAGCTCCAGATTGGCAGGCTGGAGTTCAGCAGAATCCAGGCGAGGTACAGCCACTATGTACAGAGCTCCCACTTACCTGTAAATAGTAGTAAATAGTTATTGTTATAACCTCTTCTCAAGAAGTGTCGTTACTACCACATCGACAAACGTGGTGTCAGAAATGGGATGGTGAGCATCTCAAGCTTGAGGCTTCCCAGTCGACTTGCAAGTGAGGAACCAACACCACGTTGCAACTGTCGCGGTGGCGGATGGATTCATCCTCTCCTCAAGGGAAACATTGCTGAGATCTGGCATATTTTCAAACAAGAGTATGATACATTTATAATGATGGCACATAGTGACAAGACTGCCCATACCACAGCAAACATTTTATTAAATTTGCCGGTTCCAGAAGCCATAGAGAGGGAGCGATCATTTCTTAATGCAAGTGAGTGAAGTTGTGAAAGGGAGCTGATTCTCAGTCTGGCAGAATCAAGAGAGGATTGAAAAAGAATTTAGAGAAATGTGTAATCCACAGACGAATATCATGATGGAAAGGCACAAATTTAATACAAAAGATCAAAAGCCAGGCAAATCAATCAATTCATACATCAGTGATTTAAAGATAAGAGCAAAGACCTGCAACTTTGGAATGCTCTGTGAGGAACTAATCAGAGACAGGCTGATCTGTGCCACTTATAATGACAGCACAAGGAAGATGCTTCTGCACAACAGTGACTTAACGCTAACGAAGGCCAGCTCTACTTGTCTGATTTATGAAATGACTGAAGAGAATAACAAGAATAATGGCCTCTCCACAGCAGCCTACCACGAGCGTTGATGCAGTCCAGGCAGGATCTGCAAAGAAACAATGGCTGGAGAACAGAAGGAAGAACCAGACAGACCAAACCACAACATCGTCAATTACAGAGTGCAACAACAGTGAAGGTTACCATGCAGCGAGCAAGGAAATGTGTCCAGCTTTCGGCCAGCTGTGTCAAGCTTTTGGCCAGCTGTGTCAAGCCTGCAGAAAGTGGAACCATTTCAAAATATGCTGCAGATCCAGACAACAGATCAAAATTAGGCCCAGACCTAGAAGGGCATTTGACCAACTAGAGCCTGAACAGGATGAAAGCAACACAGAAGAAACACATTTCATCGACGGGCTGGCATTACGGATGGCAGTGGACTCAATGAAAACACAGATTAGGGGAAACAATGAAGCTTTCGCAACAATGAAGGTCAATGGCAAGGCTATGGAAATGAAGGTCGACACAGGAGCCAAATGCAACATCATTTCGGAGAAGACATTCAGTCAACTAAGAAAAGGGGAATAGACCAAGTCAAGCCATGTGTCAAGTCAACAAGTCTAGTGGCATATGGGGGCATTGGCATAGTAAAGCTGTAGTGCTACCTACAAGGACAGTTACATTTACAGATGTTCTTCGTTGTCCATGAGGATGGTCTGCCTCTGCTTGGCCTATGTGTATGTATGGACATGGGACTCATCTCGTTTAGTAGAGACTCTCACCAAGTATGTCCCTCCGAAGATGATCCGTCTCAGACGAGCTTGGGAGGCTGCCAGTAACATATTCCACGAGGCTCAACCTGGAAGTAAGACCTGTGGTTCATCTGGTGCCTCACATACCCGAGACCATGAAGGACAAAGTCAAAGACGAGCTGGACAGAATGCAGGATTTTGCTGTAATTACTCTGGTTTCAGAGCTGAGCGAATAGGTGTCCTCCATGGTAAGTGCCAACAAGAAGGACGGGCAAAAAATCCAAATATGCATTAACCCATGGGACCTCAACCCAGCCCTGAAGAGACCACACCATCCGATGTGCACCGTGGAAGAGGTTGCTGCACAAATGGCTGGTGTAACAGTATTCTCAGACCTAGATCCCAAGAACTCCTTTTGGCACATCACGCTCGACCACAAATCATCATTACTGATCACTTTCAGCACTTGTTTCAATCGATACAGATTTCTGTGGATGCCATTTGGAATTAATTCGGCCAATGAAGTGTTCCAGAGATCCATGGAACAGATTTTTGCCGGGTACCCCTCCCTGTGCCTTCACAGTCGAAGACATACCCATGGGCACCAAGAACATAGAGGAGGAGAGGAAGTCACGTGATGGAGTAGTGGCCGGACGGTGAACTCCAGCCCTCTCCAGAAAAGTTGAAAAAAATAAAGGAAAGCACAAAGGCACAAAAATAAAAATTAAAGTAAAGTGAATATAAAGGTGGAAAGAAGATGGCGACGAAAAAAGAAAAGTCGAAACCAACGGTAAGAAGAGAGGAAGAGAAGACAACGGAACAAGAAGGAGAAGGCCTTACCTGTTCGAAGAGGCCCGCGGTGGAGAGAGAAACCCGCTCCCTCAGGTCGGTAGAAAGTGGACTACAAAAATGGCTCGCTGAGCCGAGTAAAAGTGCGCAACCGCGCATGCGCGACTCCACGCCGACGGGAGGGGCGACCAGCTGGGGAGTCGATCTCCACAGCCGGCAATGACAGCTACAGAACAGCAGCAGCAAGAGGAGAACATAGAAGACAACGAAAATAAGAAAGAAGAGAAGAAAAAGAAAACAAAGAAACAACAGATGGCCAACCCAGAGGAAGAAGAAGAGGAAGAGTACAGTGAAATGGAAGAAGAAGGGAAAGGCAAGACAATGGATATACTTTCTCTTATTAAAGAATACATGGATTCATTTAAAGAATGGCAAGCACAAGAATTTAGTGATTTAAGAAGAAGAATAAACAGTACAGAAGAGAAAGTGAATAAAATAGATATGACCATATCAGAAATAGGAAAAAGAATGGACAAGGTGGAAGAACGAGAAGCAGCAGTAGAAATGGAGGTAGAGGACTTAAAAAAGAAATGAGAGGAATCTAATAAAAAAAGTTAAAGAGACACAAGAGCTGTTAGCTCAGAAAATAGATATAATGGAAAATTATAACAGAAGAAATAATATAAAGATAGTGGGCCTTAAGGAAGATGAAGAAGGCAAGAATATGAGAGAGTTTATAAAAGATTGGATCCCCAGGATCTTAGGATGTCCAGAACTACAGCAAGAAATGGAAATAGAAAGGGCACATAGAGCATTAGCCTTTAAACCACAACCACAACAAAAGCCAAGATCCATTTTAGTAAAATTCCTAAGATATACTACAAGAGAAAAGGTACTGGAGAAAACAATGGAGAAAGTAAGAGAGGACAACAAGCCACTGGAGTACAAAGGGCAAAAAAATTTTATTTATCCAGATATAAGTTTTGAACTCCTGAAGAAGAGAAAGGAGTTCAATACAGCAAAGGCGATTTTATGGAAAAAAGGGTATAAATTTATACTAAAGCATCCAGCGGTATTGAAAATATTTATTCCAGGACAGCAAAACAGACTATTCTCGGATCCAGAGGAAGCACGAAAATTTGCAGAACAATTACAAAATAGACTGAGAGATGAAGACGTGTAACGAGAGTACAAAAGACAGCGAACTAAAAAGACACATAAGTTTTGAACTCCTGAAGAAGAGGAAGGAGTTCAATAGAGCGAAAACGATCTTATGGAAAAAAGGATATAAATTTATGTTAAGGTACCCAGCGGTACTTAAAATAATTATTCCAGGACAGCAAAACAGACTATTCTCGGATCCAGAGGAAGCACGAAAATTTGCAGAACAATTACAAAACAAGCAGAGAGATGAAGACATGTAATAAGAGTAAAAATGACCACGATCTATATGTATGTGTGTAAAGAGGTATATGTGTGTATACATATAGTGTGCATACATGAATGTATCCGTATTTAGAGGAAAATATATAAAGTATAGACAAGAATTAATAAGGGAGGGAAATGGAATAGAGGGAATAAGGAGGGAATTAAAAGAGTGACCTTTGTTACATATGAAAATTGAAATCTTTTCTGGGGGGGCTGGGTGGGAAGGAGTTACGGTCACTGCAAAATCAGCTGACGTTTGCGAGTGAATTCGCAAATCCAAATGGAGAGGGGAGATGTGGTTGTCCGACAAGGGATAAAGGACAACTCAGGAGGGGGAGGGGAGATTTGGGCTAAAGAAGTTTTAAATAGGAGAATAGGGAAAATGTGATGTTTTAGAAATGTTGTCTTATAAAGTGTTCAAAACAAGAAAGCAGAAATGGATAAGAAGGAAAGGTAATGATGGAGAAACGGAAAGGGAAGATAAACAAAGTATAAAATGGCTACGCTGAACTATATGACTTTAAATATTAACGGAATACATAACCAAATTAAAAGGAAGAAACTGCTAAATTTACTGAAAAAATTGATATAGCATTTGTGCAAGAAACACATTTAACTGAATTGGAGCACAAGAAATTAAAGAGAGATTGGGTAGGACACGTAACAGCAGCGTCGTATAATTCAAAAGCAAGAGGAGTAGCTATATTAATTAGTAAAAATGTGCCAATTAAAATAGAAGAGGAAATAATAGATCCAGCAGGGAGATATGTAATGATAAAATGTCAGATATATTCGGAGTTTTGGAATCTACTCAATGTATATTCACCTAACGAAGAAGATCAAAAGTTTATGCAAGATATTTTTTTGAAGATAGCAGATACGCAAGGGAACATATTAATAGGAGGGGATTTCAACCTGAATTTGGATTCAAATATGGACAAAACTGGGAAAAAAATTAACAGAAAGAACAAAGTAACCAAATTTATAATTAAAGCGATGGAAGAAATGCAACTTTTGGATATATGGAGGAAACAACACCCAAAGGAAAAGGAATATTCATATTACTCGGCTAGACATAAAACATACTCAAGAATAGACCTATTTTTGTTATCAGCTCGTATGCAAGATAGAGTAAGAAAAACAGAATATAAAGCTAGAATATTATCGGACCATTCACCCTTAATATTGACAATAAAGTTAGAGGACATCCCTCCAAGAATGTATAGATGGAGATTAAACTCCATGTTACTCAAAAGGCAGGATTTTAGAGAATTTATTGAAAGACAAATTAAAATGTATTTTGAAATAAATACGGAATCAGTGAAAGATAAGTTTATACTATGGGATGCAATGAAAGCGTTCATTAGAGGGCAAATAATAAGTTATGTAACCAAGATGAAGAAGGACTATAATCAGGAAACAGAGCAGTTGGAAAGGGAAAGGGAAATAGTAAATATAGAAAAAGAATTAGCAATGAAGGAAGATACAACTAAAAGAAGAGAATTGGCAGATAAAAAAATAAAATATGAAACACTACAAACATATAAGGTGGAGAAGAATATAATGAAGACAAAACAGAAATATTATGAACTAGGTGAAAAAACGCACAAAATTCTAGCATGGCAGCTTAAGACAGAACAAGCTAAGAAAATGGTATTGGCATCAAGGAAAAAAGACAAACAAATCACTTATAATCCAAAGGAGATCAAGGAAAACTTTAGAGAATTCTATGAACAATTATACCAAACTGAAAACGAAGGGAAAGAAGGGAAAATAGATGAATTTCTAACTAAAATTGAACTATCAAAACTACAAATAGAGGAACAAAATAAATTAACAGAGCCATTTGGAATAGTAGAAATACAAGAGATAATTAAAAAATTACCAAATAATAAGACACCAGGAGAGGATGGATTCCCAATAGAATTCTATAAAACATTTAAAGATTTATTAATTCCTCCCCTCCTGGAAGTAATCAACCAGATTGATAAAACACAAAGCTTACCAGATTCATGTAAAACAGCAATAATTACAGTAATACTAAAGCAAGGGAAAGATCCACTCGCACCAGCGTCATATAGACCAATATCTTTACTTAACACAGATTATAAGATAATAGCTAAACTATTAGCAAACAGATTAGCAGAGTATGTACCGAAAATGGTAAATCTAGACCAAACTGGATTTATTAAAAAAAGACGCACAACAGACAATATTTGTAAATTTATTAACTTAATTCATGCAGTAGAAGGGAGTAAGGCGCCAACAGTAGCAGTTGCTTTAGACGCAGAGAAGGCCTTTGACAGAGTAGAATGGAATTATTTATTCAGAGTATTGCAAAAATTCAGTTTACCAGAGAAGTATATTAATTGGATTAAAGCATTATATAAGGGACCATTGGCGAAAGTGACAGTAAATGGATATGTATCAAAGCAATTTAACTTAAGCAGGTCAACACGGCAGGCATGCCCACTATCACCGTTATTGTTCGCGTTAGCTATAGAACCACTAGCAGAATTGATAAGAACAGAAAATAATATAAAAAGGATAAAAATAAAAGACAAGGAATATAAAATCAGTTTATTTGCGGATGATGTTATAGTATACTTAACAGAACCAGAACTATCAATAAAAGAATTATATAAGAAATTGAAGGAATATGGAGAAGTGTCGGGTTACAAGATCAACGTAAATAAAAGTGAAGCAATGCCTATGAATAATGCGGATTTCTCAAAATTTAAGAAGGAATCACCATTTAGATAGCAAATGCAAGCAATAAGATACCTAGGTATACAAATAAATAAAAATCTCGGCCAACGATATAAACTCAATTATTATCCACTAATGAAAAAATTACAGGACAATTTAGAGCATTAGAAAGATTTACCACTAACACTAATAGGAAGGATAAACTGTATTAAAATGAACATTTTCCCAAGGATATTATACCTATTTCAGGCATTGCCAATACACCTAACAGAGAAATTCTTCAAGGAGTTAAAGAAAATAATAAGGATTTTTTTATGAAAAGCGAGGAAACCGAGGATAGCACTAGATAAATTAACAGAATGGTATAAACAAGGAGGCTTACAACTGCCAAACTTTAAAAATTATTATAGAGCCGCACAATTAAGATACCTATCAGATTTTTATCAAACAAGGGAAAAGCCAGATTGGACCAGATTAGAATTAGATAAAATAGGGGAAAAGATACCTGAACACATATTATATAAATGGGATGAAAAATTGGTACAACATAGAAGTTCTCCAGTATTACATCATCTACTCAATATTTGGAAGAAGATTCATGTAGAAAGAAATAAAACAAATTATCAATTACCAAAACTAATATTGACGCAAAACAAGTTACTCCCTTTTACAATAGATAACCTTTCCTTTAGAGAATGGGAGAAAAAAGGGATCAAAAGAATAGAAAATTGTTTTTCAGGAAATAGATTATTATCCTTTGAACAAATGAAAGATAAATACAATATAACTCAAGATACAGTGCTGGCATATTACCAATTGAGATCCTACTTGAAGGACAAATTAGGAAGTAGTCTGAGGTTACCAGAGGGAAGTAACTTTGAATATGTGATTACAGATACAATGATAATCAAAATATTTATAACAAATATGTATATTAAACTGCAAGAAAAGGAGAATGAGGAAACAAATGGTAAAACTAAACAAAAATGGGAACAAGATTTAAATATAAAGATAAAAAAGGAAACATGGGAGAAGTTATGTTCTGGAACGATGAGAAATACAATAAATACGAGGTTACGTATAATACAATATAACTGGATACACAGGCTATACATTACACCTCAAAAGCTAAATAAATGGGAACCAACAGTATCTGATAGATGTTTTCGATGTAAAAAAGAAATGGGAACAACAATTCATGCAATCTGGACATGTGAGAAAGTAGAAAAATTTTGGGAAGATCTAAATCAGATATTAAATAAAATTACAGAAAACAATATACCAAAGAATCCAGAGATCTTCCTCCTAGGTAACATAAAAAACAAAGAATTTGGAATTGATTTGGAGGATGCACAAAAAAGATTTGTTAAGATAGCTCTAGCCGTAGCAAAAAAATGTATTATGTCAACCTGGAAATCGGAAGATAATTTGAAAATACAACAATGGTATATAGAAATGAATACATGTATTCCATTAGAAAAAATAACATATAGTTTAAGAAATAATATTGAAATATTTGAACAAATATGGGAGCCTTACATGAAACACAATAGAGAAAACCTACCGGGGACATTCACTACCTAAATTAACGAAAGGAGAAGGAAATGAAAAGAATTGACTCAGTGGAATTTCTTGTTTATTTTTATTGAATGACAACATTGTTTGACTGGTTTAATGTATCCTAGATTTTGTACTTTAAATGGATGGGAGGGGGGAGGTAGGGAGGGTGGGATGGGAGGAGGGAGGGGGGGGGGAGAAAATGGCACTGTATATATTTGAAAAGGAAAAAGTAGGTATCATGGTTAATGTGGTTTATGGTGTGAAAAATAAAAAATTTTAAAAATTTTTTTAAAAAAAAGAACGTAGAGGAATATGATGCCAATTTAAAGAAAGTGCTCGACTGTGCCAGACAGGTGAACCTGAGGCTCAACCCCCTCAAGTGCAGATTCCAGCTGAACCAGATCAGTGACCATAGAGACCGACCACCAACCCCTGGTCACAATTTTGAAGAAGTCCATACACGCAGCACCAGCAAAGTTACAGAGGATGACGCTCAGGCTTCAGAAGTACAATATCACCCTGGTATACAAGTGTAGAAAAGAGATGCAAACTCTTTGTCTGCAAACTCCAACATGTTAATGGTTTCCAAATCTGCACAAGAATAGATAGGTGCATCCCCAAGGAAGGGAGTAGGACTAATCGCCTCCAACTCACCCCTATCCACATCATCTGGAAAAGGGCTATGTTCCACAGACCCATCACTGCTGTTTTCGGAACTGTCAGTGCACCTGAAAATCTCGCTTATTAGTTGATCAAAGTCTTGTGGGTGGGGCACAGTTCTCTGCTCTTCCGACTTGTCCTCCACTGTCCCTTCTTCACTCTCACTTACCTTAGACTCAGCGCCAGGCTGCACTCATGGGACAGCCTTGATGCAGTGGTTAAGATGATTCCAAGTGGAAGGTGGGACAGCCTTGATGCAGTGGTTAAGATGCTACCAAGTGGATCGCCCTTCCACTTCGACTGCAGTGTGCAATGCCTTAGTTACCATATAGGGCCCTTCCCTTCTTGGCTCGTTCCATTTTCTTAGGAATACCCGCACGTAAACCTGGTCTCTGGGCTAGACAGGTCCTTCTTCCAGATCAATCTCTTGCTCCTTCTGTTTTTCCTGTGCATAGATAAATTATGTATCATAGTTAGTTGCTGTATGTACTATTTTAGCTCCATTGAAGATGATGGGAATCTCTCAAAGAGAGTCCTGACCCTCCTCCATTCTGAAGCAATACATCATCATTACGTATCTACCCGTTGGGACTGTTATTACTTTCTTTGTCTTAATTGGCAGATTCTTATTAACTAATATAGCATTTTTTTGTATATTTGCCCACTGCAGTCCAAATTTATTCAGAATCTCAGAACTTGTTGAACATTTATGCAACTAATGAAGTTAACCTGGAATTTATGCAGGAATTTTGTTTTTAAAAGAGAGCAGACACACATGGATACATTTTACTAGGGGGAGACTAATTTTAACCTTGACCCATCAGTAGATAAAACCTGGAAGACTATTACAAATAAAGCAGCTAAATTTACATTAAATTCAATGCAGGACATGAAGATAATTGATATATGGAGAAAACAACATCCAAAAGAAAGATTATTCATATTATTCAAACAAACATAAAACCTATTCTAGGATTGATATGCTCTTGTTGTTGATGCAGATTCAAGGGAGAGTTCGAAAGGCCGAATATTAGGTAAGACTTTCATCAGCCCACTCACCCTTGTTATTGACAATTACTTTATGGGATATTCCACCAAAAACATATGGATGGAGGGTAAACCCCATATTGTTAAAAAGGCAAGACTTTCAGGAATACATAGAACAACAAATTAAAATATATTTCAAGACATGCAAATTCTGTAACAGACAAATTTATATTATGGTACACAATGAAGGCCTTTATTAGGGAACAAATAATTAGTTATACAACCAAGATTAAAAAAGAATATGATCGGGAAATAGAGCAGTTGGAAAAAGAGATAGTAAATATAGAGAAAGATTTAAAGAAAAGGGAAGATATAGACAAAAGAGAATTTACAGAGAAAAAATTAATATGATACATTGCAAACATACAAAGTGGAGAAAAATATGAAAAAAAGCAAAGATATTATGAATCAGGAGAGAAAACCCACAAAATATTGGCTTGGCAACTAAAAAAGGAACAAACATCAAGAACTATCAGCAAACAAGGAAGAAGGATAAACATAAACCCATTACAGATTAATGGAATTTTTTAAAAATTATAAGCAATTATATCACACCAAAAACCCAGGAAAGAATGACAAAATAGATGAGTTTTTTTTTAAATCAAACATTGAATTACCTCTATTTTGATCTTCCAATTGTAATTAAGTATTAAAGCCCCTGACAATTACAGAAATGCATATATTAATGACATTATCAAATAATAAAGTGCCAGGCAAAGATGGTTTTGCCACAGAATTTTATAAGGTATTTAATAATCTATTACTTCTGCCCCTCTGAGAGGTAATGAAACAGATGGAAGGGACCCAGAATTTGCCTGACTCATGTAAAACAGCAATAATCAAAGTAATTCAAAAAAACAGGAAAAGACCCAATGTCACTGGCATCATACAGACCAATGTCTTCATTAAATACAGACTATAAATTCATTGCAAAATTACCAGTGAATAAATTAACAGACTGTGTACTGAAATCAGACAGGATTTGTTAAAAATAGAAGAGTGGCAGATAATGTCTGCAAATGTATTAATTTAATCCATACAGCACAAAAAAATAAAATACCAACTGTGGTGGTAGCTCTGGATGCAGAGAAAGCTTATGATAGGGTGGAATTGAATTATCTGTTTAAAGTACTACAGAAATTCAAATTACCTGAAAAAATTATTAATTGGATTAGAGCACTGTATAATGGTCCTTTGGCAAAAGTGGTAACAAATGGGTATGTTTCAGAGCACTTTAAATTGAGTAGGTCAGCAAGACAGGGATGCCCATCATCACCTTCCCAGTTTGCTTTGGCTATAGAACCATTGGCAGAGCTGATAAGAAAAGAGGAAGAATTTAAAACTTGCTTATTTGTGGATATTATAGTATATTTAACAGACCCAGATAAATCAATAAAAAGGTTATATACAAAATTGAAAGAATATGGGGCAATATCAGGATACAATATCAGGATACAAGGTTAACATTGATAAAAGTGAAGTGATGCCAATGAACAAAGTCGATTATATAAAATGTAAAAGAGAATCCCCTTTTAAATGGCAATCACAGGCTATACGTTACCTAGGTATCAGGATAGATAATACTTTAAATCATTTGTAGAAATTGAATTACCAAGCATTAATAAAGAAAATACAGGAAGACTTGGAGAAATGGAAAATTTACCTCTAACTCTAATAGGGAGAATAAACTGCATCAAGATCAATGCATTTTTGGGAAAGAGAACTCAACCTTCATATTTCTAATGAAAATTGGAATAAAATTCTGCGACTGGTAAACTCTTCTTCTCTATGTGCAAAACATTCACTAATACAGTTTAAAGTTGTTCATAGAGCTCATATGTCTAAAGATAAACTCCATCGCTTTTATTCTCATATCGATCCTATATGTGATAAATGTCAATTGGAAATAGCTTCCCTTACACATATGTTTTGGTCCTGTCCCTCTTTACAGAATTATTGGAAGGAAATTTTTTCCATTATATCTACTGTTTTGAATATTGATTTACAACTACATCCCATTACTGCAATTTTTGGATTACCTATGATAGATTTGACTTATTTATCTCTTCCTGCGGATCGTATGATTGCTTTTCTTACACTAATGGCTAGAAGATCTATACTATTAAATTGGAAAGAGGTAAATCCTCCCACTGTTTTCCAATGGTTTACCCAAACTATACTATGTTTAAATTTAGAGAAAATTAGAAACTCTGACTATGAATCCCCTTCTAAGTTTGAGTTAACCTGGCGACCATTTATTCAATATTTTCATTTGTGGTGAGTTGATCTGGCTCTGTTTTCTTTCTATGATTATGTATGATAATTGGGCTGTAAGATGAGATCGGAGTGATCGGCGTGGTTTAGCTATATCTGTAGGTTTTTTTTTAAAGTTTTTTTTAATTCAGATTTGTTTTTTCTTCTTTTTTGGGGGTTTTTTTTCTCTTTTTTCATATATTGTTATTAATTATATCTTTTTTTTTAGAGATAGTTCACACCCTAAACTGATCAAAAAAAAATTTTTATGATATATTTTTATTCTGTAATATTATTGTTTAATATCTCTGTATTAATTCATTACTTACGATGTATTTTTTTTTATATATCTCTTTGAACTGTATGTGTTTATAAATTATAATAATAATAAAAAGATTGAAAAAGAAAAGATCAATGCATTTCGGGGGAAGTCACGTGATGGAGTAGTGGCCGGATGGTGAACTCCAGCCCTCTCCAGAAAAGTTGAAAAAAATAAAGGAAAGCACAAAGGCACAAAAATAAAAATTAAAGTAAAGTGAATATAAAGGTGGAAAGAAGATGGCGACGAAAAAAGAAAAGTCGAAACCAACGGTAAGAAGAGAGGAAGAGAAGACAATGGAACAAGAAGGAGAAGGCCTTACCTGTTCGAAGAGGCCCGCGGTGGAGAGAGAAACCCGCTCCCTCAGGTCGGTAGAAAGTGGACTACAAAAATGGCTCGCTGAGCCGAGTAAAAGTGCGCAACCGCGCATGCGCGACTCCACGCCGACGGGAGGGGCGACCAGCTGGGGAGTCGATCTCCACAGCCGGCAATGACAGCTACAGAACAGCAGCAGCAAGAGGAGAACATAGAAGACAACGAAAATAAGAAAGAAGAGAAGAAAAAGAAAACAAAGAAACAACAGATGGCCAACCCAGAGGAAGAAGAAGAGGAAGAGTACAGTGAAATGGAAGAAGAAGGGAAAGGCAAGACAATGGATATACTTTCTCTTATTAAAGAATACATGGATTCATTTAAAGAATGGCAAGCACAAGAATTTAGTGATTTAAGAAGAAGAATAAACAGTACAGAAGAGAAAGTGAATAAAATAGATATGACCATATCAGAAATAGGAAAAAGAATGGACAAGGTGGAAGAACGAGAAGCAGCAGTAGAAATGGAGGTAGAGGACTTAAAAAAGAAATGAGAGGAATCTAATAAAAAAAGTTAAAGAGACACAAGAGCTGTTAGCTCAGAAAATAGATATAATGGAAAATTATAACAGAAGAAATAATATAAAGATAGTGGGCCTTAAGGAAGATGAAGAAGGCAAGAATATGAGAGAGTTTATAAAAGATTGGATCCCCAGGATCTTAGGATGTCCAGAACTACAGCAAGAAATGGAAATAGAAAGGGCACATAGAGCATTAGCCTTTAAACCACAACCACAACAAAAGCCAAGATCCATTTTAGTAAAATTCCTAAGATATACTACAAGAGAAAAGGTACTGGAGAAAACAATGGAGAAAGTAAGAGAGGACAACAAGCCACTGGAGTACAAAGGGCAAAAAAATTTTATTTATCCAGATATAAGTTTTGAACTCCTGAAGAAGAGAAAGGAGTTCAATACAGCAAAGGCGATTTTATGGAAGAAAGGGTATAAATTTATACTAAAGCATCCAGCGGTATTGAAAATATTTATTCCAGGACAGCAAAACAGACTATTCTCGGATCCAGAGGAAGCACGAAAATTTGCAGAACAATTACAAAATAGACTGAGAGATGAAGACGTGTAACGAGAGTACAAAAGACAGCGAACTAAAAAGACACATAAGTTTTGAACTCCTGAAGAAGAGGAAGGAGTTCAATAGAGCGAAAACGATCTTATGGAAAAAAGGATATAAATTTATGTTAAGGTACCCAGCGGTACTTAAAATAATTATTCCAGGACAGCAAAACAGACTATTCTCGGATCCAGAGGAAGCACGAAAATTTGCAGAACAATTACAAAACAAGCAGAGAGATGAAGACATGTAATAAGAGTAAAAATGACCACGATCTATATGTATGTGTGTAAAGAGGTATATGTGTGTATACATATAGTGTGCATACATGAATGTATCCGTATTTAGAGGAAAATATATAAAGTATAGACAAGAATTAATAAGGGAGGGAAATGGAATAGAGGGAATAAGGAGGGAATTAAAAGAGTGACCTTTGTTACATATGAAAATTGAAATCTTTTCTGGGGGGGCTGGGTGGGAAGGAGTTACGGTCACTGCAAAATCAGCTGACGTTTGCGAGTGAATTCGCAAATCCAAATGGAGAGGGGAGATGTGGTTGTCCGACAAGGGATAAAGGACAACTCAGGAGGGGGAGGGGAGATTTGGGCTAAAGAAGTTTTAAATAGGAGAATAGGGAAAATGTTTGATGTTTTAGAAATGTTGTCTTATAAAGTGTTCAAAACAAGAAAGCAGAAATGGATAAGAAGGAAAGGTAATGATGGAGAAACGGAAAGGGAAGATAAACAAAGTATAAAATGGCTACGCTGAACTATATGACTTTAAATATTAACGGAATACATAACCAAATTAAAAGGAAGAAACTGCTAAATTTACTGAAAAAATTGATATAGCATTTGTGCAAGAAACACATTTAACTGAATTGGAGCACAAGAAATTAAAGAGAGATTGGGTAGGACACGTAACAGCAGCGTCGTATAATTCAAAAGCAAGAGGAGTAGCTATATTAATTAGTAAAAATGTGCCAATTAAAATAGAAGAGGAAATAATAGATCCAGCAGGGAGATATGTAATGATAAAATGTCAGATATATTCGGAGTTTTGGAATCTACTCAATGTATATTCACCTAACGAAGAAGATCAAAAGTTTATGCAAGATATTTTTTTGAAGATAGCAGATACGCAAGGGAACATATTAATAGGAGGGGATTTCAACCTGAATTTGGATTCAAATATGGACAAAACTGGGAAAAAAATTAACAGAAAGAACAAAGTAACCAAATTTATAATTAAAGCGATGGAAGAAATGCAACTTTTGGATATATGGAGGAAACAACACCCAAAGGAAAAGGAATATTCATATTACTCGGCTAGACATAAAACATACTCAAGAATAGACCTATTTTTGTTATCAGCTCGTATGCAAGATAGAGTAAGAAAAACAGAATATAAAGCTAGAATATTATCGGACCATTCACCCTTAATATTGACAATAAAGTTAGAGGACATCCCTCCAAGAATGTATAGATGGAGATTAAACTCCATGTTACTCAAAAGGCAGGATTTTAGAGAATTTATTGAAAGACAAATTAAAATGTATTTTGAAATAAATACGGAATCAGTGAAAGATAAGTTTATACTATGGGATGCAATGAAAGCGTTCATTAGAGGGCAAATAATAAGTTATGTAACCAAGATGAAGAAGGACTATAATCAGGAAACAGAGCAGTTGGAAAGGGAAAGGGAAATAGTAAATATAGAAAAAGAATTAGCAATGAAGGAAGATACAACTAAAAGAAGAGAATTGGCAGATAAAAAAATAAAATATGAAACACTACAAACATATAAGGTGGAGAAGAATATAATGAAGACAAAACAGAAATATTATGAACTAGGTGAAAAAACGCACAAAATTCTAGCATGGCAGCTTAAGACAGAACAAGCTAAGAAAATGGTATTGGCATCAAGGAAAAAAGACAAACAAATCACTTATAATCCAAAGGAGATCAAGGAAAACTTTAGAGAATTCTATGAACAATTATACCAAACTGAAAACGAAGGGAAAGAAGGGAAAATAGATGAATTTCTAACTAAAATTGAACTACCAAAACTACAAATAGAGGAACAAAATAAATTAACAGAGCCATTTGGAATAGTAGAAATACAAGAGATAATTAAAAAATTACCAAATAATAAGACACCAGGAGAGGATGGATTCCCAATAGAATTCTATAAAACATTTAAAGATTTATTAATTCCTCCCCTCCTGGAAGTAATCAACCAGATTGATAAAACACAAAGCTTACCAGATTCATGTAAAACAGCAATAATTACAGTAATACTAAAGCAAGGGAAAGATCCACTCGCACCAGCGTCATATAGACCAATATCTTTACTTAACACAGATTATAAGATAATAGCTAAACTATTAGCAAACAGATTAGCAGAGTATGTACCGAAAATGGTAAATCTAGACCAAACTGGATTTATTAAAAAAAGACGCACAACAGACAATATTTGTAAATTTATTAACTTAATTCATGCAGTAGAAGGGAGTAAGGCGCCAACAGTAGCAGTTGCTTTAGACGCAGAGAAGGCCTTTGACAGAGTAGAATGGAATTATTTATTCAGAGTATTGCAAAAATTCAGTTTACCAGAGAAGTATATTAATTGGATTAAAGCATTATATAAGGGACCATTGGCGAAAGTGATAGTAAATGGATATGTATCAAAGCAATTTAACTTAAGCAGGTCAACACGGCAGGCATGCCCACTATCACCGTTATTGTTCGCGTTAGCTATAGAACCACTAGCAGAATTGATAAGAACAGAAAATAATATAAAAAGGATAAAAATAAAAGACAAGGAATATAAAATCAGTTTATTTGCGGATGATGTTATAGTATACTTAACAGAACCAGAACTATCAATAAAAGAATTATATAAGAAATTGAAGGAATATGGAGAAGTGTCGGGTTACAAGATCAACGTAAATAAAAGTGAAGCAATGCCTATGAATAATGCGGATTTCTCAAAATTTAAGAAGGAATCACCATTTAGATAGCAAATGCAAGCAATAAGATACCTAGGTATACAAATAAATAAAAATCTCGGCCAACGATATAAACTCAATTATTATCCACTAATGAAAAAATTACAGGACAATTTAGAGCATTGGAAAGATTTACCACTAACACTAATAGGAAGGATAAACTGTATTAAAATGAACATTTTCCAAAGGATATTATACCTATTTCAGGCATTGCCAATACACCTAACAGAGAAATTCTTCAAGGAGTTAAAGAAAATAATAAGGAATTTTTTATGAAAAGCGAGGAAACCGAGGATAGCACTAGATAAATTAACAGAATGGTATAAACAAGGAGGCTTACAACTGCCAAACTTTAAAAATTATTATAGAGCCGCACAATTAAGATACCTATCAGATTTTTATCAAACAAGGGAAAAGCCAGATTGGACCAGATTAGAATTAGATAAAATAGGGGAAAAGATACCTGAACACATATTATATAAATGGGATGAAAAATTGGTACAACATAGAAGTTCTCCAGTATTACATCGTCTACTCAATATTTGGAAGAAGATTCATGTAGAAAGAAATAAAACAAATTATCAATTACCAAAACTAATATTGACGCAAAACAAGTTACTCCCTTTTACAATAGATAACCTTTCCTTTAGAGAATGGGAGAAAAAAGGGATCAAAAGAATAGAAAATTGTTTTTCAGGAAATAGATTATTATCCTTTGAACAAATGAAAGATAAATACAATATAACTCAAGATACAGTGCTGGCATATTACCAATTGTGATCCTACTTGAAGGACAAATTAGGAAGTAGTCTGAGGTTACCAGAGGGAAGTAACTTTGAATATGTGATTACAGATACAATGATAATCAAAATATTTATAACAAATATGTATATTAAACTGCAAGAAAAGGAGAATGAGGAAACAAATGGTAAAACTAAACAAAAATGGGAACAAGATTTAAATATAAAGATAAAAAAGGAAACATGGGAGAAGTTATGTTCTGGAACGATGAGAAATACAATAAATACGAGGTTACGTATGATACAATATAACTGGATACACAGGCTATACATTACACCTCAAAAGCTAAATAAATGGGAACCAACAGTATCTGATAGATGTTTTCGATGTAAAAAAGAAATGGGAACAACAATTCATGCAATCTGGACATGTGAGAAAGTAGAAAAATTTTGGGAAGATCTAAATCAGATATTAAATAAAATTACAGAAAACAATATACCAAAGAATCCAGAGATCTTCCTCCTAGGTAACATAAAAAACAAAGAATTTGGAATTGATTTGGAGGATGCACAAAAAAGATTTGTTAAGATAGCTCTAGCCGTAGCAAAAAAATGTATTATGTCAACCTGGAAATCGGAAGATAATTTGAAAATACAACAATGGTATATAGAAATGAATACATGTATTCCATTAGAAAAAATAACATATAGTTTAAGAAATAATATTGAAATATTTGAACAAATATGGGAGCCTTACATGAAACACAATAGAGAAAACCTACCGGGGACATTCACTACCTAAATTAACGAAAGGAGAAGGAAATGAAAAGAATTGACTCAGTGGAATTTCTTGTTTATTTTTATTGAATGACAACATTGTTTGACTGGTTTAATGTATCCTAGATTTTGTACTTTAAATGGATGGGAGGGGGGAGGTAGGGAGGGTGGGATGGGAGGAGGGAGGGGGGGGGAGAAAATGGCACTGTATATATTTGAAAAGGAAAAAGTAGGTATCATGGTTAATGTGGTTTATGGTGTGAAAAATAAAAAATTTTAAAAATTTTTTTAAAAAAAAGAACGTAGAGGAATATGATGCCAATTTAAAGAAAGTGCTCGACTGTGCCAGACAGGTGAACCTGAGGCTCAACCCCCTCAAGTGCAGATTCCAGCTGAACCAGATCAGTGACCATAGAGACCGACCACCAACCCCTGGTCACAATTTTGAAGAAGTCCATACACGCAGCACCAGCAAAGTTACAGAGGATGACGCTCAGGCTTCAGAAGTACAATATCACCCTGGTATACAAGTGTAGAAAAGAGATGCAAACTCTTTGTCTGCAAACTCCAACATGTTAATGGTTTCCAAATCTGCACAAGAATAGATAGGTGCATCCCCAAGGAAGGGAGTAGGACTAATCGCCTCCAACTCACCCCTATCCACATCATCTGGAAAAGGGCTATGTTCCACAGACCCATCACTGCTGTTTTCGGAACTGTCAGTGCACCTGAAAATCTCGCTTATTAGTTGATCAAAGTCTTGTGGGTGGGGCACAGTTCTCTGCTCTTCCGACTTGTCCTCCACTGTCCCTTCTTCACTCTCACTTACCTTAGACTCAGCGCCAGGCTGCACTCATGGGACAGCCTTGATGCAGTGGTTAAGATGATTCCAAGTGGAAGGTGGGACAGCCTTGATGCAGTGGTTAAGATGCTACCAAGTGGATCGCCCTTCCACTTCGACTGCAGTGTGCAATGCCTTAGTTACCATATAGGGCCCTTCCCTTCTTGGCTCGTTCCATTTTCTTAGGAATACCCGCACGTAAACCTGGTCTCTGGGCTAGACAGGTCCTTCTTCCAGATCAATCTCTTGCTCCTTCTGTTTTTCCTGTGCATAGATAAATTATGTATCATAGTTAGTTGCTGTATGTACTATTTTAGCTCCATTGAAGATGATGGGAATCTCTCAAAGAGAGTCCTGACCCTCCTCCATTCTGAAGCAATACATCATCATTACGTATCTACCCGTTGGGACTGTTATTACTTTCTTTGTCTTAATTGGCAGATTCTTATTAACTAATATAGCATTTTTTTGTATATTTGCCCACTGCAGTCCAAATTTATTCAGAATCTCAGAACTTGTTGAACATTTATGCAACTAATGAAGTTAACCTGGAATTTATGCAGGAATTTTGTTTTTAAAAGAGAGCAGACACACATGGATACATTTTACTAGGGGGAGACTAATTTTAACCTTGACCCATCAGTAGATAAAACCTGGAAGACTATTACAAATAAAGCAGCTAAATTTACATTAAATTCAATGCAGGACATGAAGATAATTGATATATGGAGAAAACAACATCCAAAAGAAAGATTATTCATATTATTCAAACAAACATAAAACCTATTCTAGGATTGATATGCTCTTGTTGTTGATGCAGATTCAAGGGAGAGTTCGAAAGGCCGAATATTAGGTAAGACTTTCATCAGCCCACTCACCCTTGTTATTGACAATTACTTTATGGGATATTCCACCAAAAACATATGGATGGAGGGTAAACCCCATATTGTTAAAAAGGCAAGACTTTCAGGAATACATAGAACAACAAATTAAAATATATTTCAAGACATGCAAATTCTGTAACAGACAAATTTATATTATGGTACACAATGAAGGCCTTTATTAGGGAACAAATAATTAGTTATACAACCAAGATTAAAAAAGAATATGATCGGGAAATAGAGCAGTTGGAAAAAGAGATAGTAAATATAGAGAAAGATTTAAAGAAAAGGGAAGATATAGACAAAAGAGAATTTACAGAGAAAAAATTAATATGATACATTGCAAACATACAAAGTGGAGAAAAATATGAAAAAAAGCAAAGATATTATGAATCAGGAGAGAAAACCCACAAAATATTGGCTTGGCAACTAAAAAAGGAACAAACATCAAGAACTATCAGCAAACAAGGAAGAAGGATAAACATAAACCCATTACAGATTAATGGAATTTTAAAAAAATTATAAGCAATTATATCACACCAAAAACCCAGGAAAGAATGACAAAATAGATGAGTTTTTTTTTAAATCAAACATTGAATTACCTCTATTTTGATCTTCCAATTGTAATTAAGTATTAAAGCCCCTGACAATTACAGAAATGCATATATTAATGACATTATCAAATAATAAAGTGCCAGGCAAAGATGGTTTTGCCACAGAATTTTATAAGGTATTTAATAATCTATTACTTCTGCCCCTCTGAGAGGTAATGAAACAGGTGGAAGAGACCCAGAATTTGCCTGACTCATGTAAAACAGCAATAATCAAAGTAATTCAAAAAAACAGGAAAAGACCCAATGTCACTGGCATCATACAGACCAATGTCTTCATTAAATACAGACTATAAATTCATTGCAAAATTACCAGTGAATAAATTAACAGACTGTGTACTGAAATCAGACAGGATTTGTTAAAAATAGAAGAGTGGCAGATAATGTCTGCAAATGTATTAATTTAATCCATACAGCACAAAAAAATAAAATACCAACTGTGGTGGTAGCTCTGGATGCAGAGAAAGCTTATGATAGGGTGGAATTGAATTATCTGTTTAAAGTACTACAGAAATTCAAATTACCTGAAAAAATTATTAATTGGATTAGAGCACTGTATAATGGTCCTTTGGCAAAAGTGGTAACAAATGGGTATGTTTCAGAGCACTTTAAATTGAGTAGGTCAGCAAGACAGGGATGCCCATCATCACCTTCCCAGTTTGCTTTGGCTATAGAACCATTGGCAGAGCTGATAAGAAAAGAGGAAGAATTTAAAACTTGCTTATTTGTGGATATTATAGTATATTTAACAGACCCAGATAAATCAATAAAAAGGTTATATACAAAATTGAAAGAATATGGGGCAATATCAGGATACAATATCAGGATACAAGGTTAACATTGATAAAAGTGAAGTGATGCCAATGAACAAAGTCGATTATATAAAATGTAAAAGAGAATCCCCTTTTAAATGGCAATCACAGGCTATACGTTACCTAGGTATCAGGATAGATAATACTTTAAATCATTTGTAGAAATTGAATTACCAAGCATTAATAAAGAAAATACAGGAAGACTTGGAGAAATGGAAAATTTACCTCTAACTCTAATAGGGAGAATAAACTGCATCAAGATCAATGCATTTTTGGGAAAGAGAACTCAACCTTCATATTTCTAATGAAAATTGGAATAAAATTCTGCGACTGGTAAACTCTTCTTCTCTATGTGCAAAACATTCACTAATACAGTTTAAAGTTGTTCATAGAGCTCATATGTCTAAAGATAAACTCCATCGCTTTTATTCTCATATCGATCCTATATGTGATAAATGTCAATTGGAAATAGCTTCCCTTACACATATGTTTTGGTCCTGTCCCTCTTTACAGAATTATTGGAAGGAAATTTTTTCCATTATATCTACTGTTTTGAATATTGATTTACAACTACATCCCATTACTGCAATTTTTGGATTACCTATGATAGATTTGACTTATTTATCTCTTCCTGCGGATCGTATGATTGCTTTTCTTACACTAATGGCTAGAAGATCTATACTATTAAATTGGAAAGAGGTAAATCCTCCCACTGTTTTCCAATGGTTTACCCAAACTATACTATGTTTAAATTTAGAGAAAATTAGAAACTCTGACTATGAATCCCCTTCTAAGTTTGAGTTAACCTGGCGACCATTTATTCAATATTTTCATTTGTGGTGAGTTGATCTGGCTCTGTTTTCTTTCTATGATTATGTATGATAATTGGGCTGTAAGATGAGATCGGAGTGATCGGCGTGGTTTAGCTATATCTGTAGGTTTTTTTTTTTAAGTTTTTTTTTAAAGTTTTTTTTAATTCAGATTTGTTTTTTCTTCTTTTTTGGGGGTTTTTTTTCTCTTTTTTCATATATTGTTATTAATTATATCTTTTTTTTTAGAGATAGTTCACACCCTAAACTGATCAAAAAAATTTTTTTATGATATATTTTTATTCTGTAATATTATTGTTTAATATCTCTGTATTAATTCATTACTTACGATGTATTTTTTTTATATATCTCTTTGAACTGTATGTGTTTATAAATTATAATAATAATAAAAAGATTGAAAAAGAAAAGATCAATGCATTTCGGGGGAAGTCACGTGATGGAGTAGTGGCCGGATGGTGAACTCCAGCCCTCTCCAGAAAAGTTGAAAAAAATAAAGGAAAGCACAAAGGCACAAAAATAAAAATTAAAGTAAAGTGAATATAAAGGTGGAAAGAAGATGGCGACGAAAAAAGAAAAGTCGAAACCAACGGTAAGAAGAGAGGAAGAGAAGACAATGGAACAAGAAGGAGAAGGCCTTACCTGTTCGAAGAGGCCCGCGGTGGAGAGAGAAACCCGCTCCCTCAGGTCGGTAGAAAGTGGACTACAAAAATGGCTCGCTGAGCCGAGTAAAAGTGCGCAACCGCGCATGCGCGACTCCACGCCGACGGGAGGGGCGACCAGCTGGGGAGTCGATCTCCACAGCCGGCAATGACAGCTACAGAACAGCAGCAGCAAGAGGAGAACATAGAAGACAACGAAAATAAGAAAGAAGAGAAGAAAAAGAAAACAAAGAAACAACAGATGGCCAACCCAGAGGAAGAAGAAGAGGAAGAGTACAGTGAAATGGAAGAAGAAGGGAAAGGCAAGACAATGGATATACTTTCTCTTATTAAAGAATACATGGATTCATTTAAAGAATGGCAAGCACAAGAATTTAGTGATTTAAGAAGAAGAATAAACAGTACAGAAGAGAAAGTGAATAAAATAGATATGACCTTAACAGAAATGGGAAAGAAAATGGACAAGATGGAAGAGCGGGCAGTAGCAGCAGAAATGGAGGTAGAAGACTTAAAAAAGAAATTGGAGGAATCTAATAAAAAAAAGTAAAGAGACACTAGAACTACTAGCTCAAAAAATAGATATAATGGAAAATTATAACAGAAGAAATAACATAAAGATAGTGGGCCTTAAGGAAGATGAAGAAGGCAAGAATATGAGGGAGTTTATAAAAGAGTGGATCCCTAAGACCCTAGGATGTCCAGAACTACAGCAAGAAATGGAAATAGAAAGGGCACATAGAGCATTGGCCTCTAAACCACAACCACAACAAAAACCAAGATCTATTTTAGTAAAATTCCTAAGATATACTACAAGAGAAAAGGTACTGGAGAAGACAATGGAAAAAGTAAGAGAGGGCAACAAACCACTGGAGTATAAAGGGCAAAAAATCTTCATTTATCCAGATATAAGTTTTGAACTCCTAAAGAAGAGAAAAGAGTTCAATACAGCAAAGGCGATTTTATGGAAGAAAGGGTATAAATTTATACTAAAGCATCCAGCGGTATTGAAAATATTTATTCCAGGACAACAAAACAGACTATTCTCGGATCCAGAAGAAGCACGAAAATTTGCAGAACAATTACAAAAATAGACTGAGGGATGAAGACGGGTAATGAGAGTAAAAATGATCACGATTGATATGTATGTGGGTAAAGACAAAAATATACTGAGGGATGAAGACGGGTAATGAGAGTAAAAATGATCACGATTGATATGTATGCGGGTAAAGAGGTATAAGAGTGAATAGAGACAATGTGCATACGTGAATGTATCTGTACTTAGAGGAAAATATAGATAGTATAGACAAGAATTAATAAGGGAAGGTAATGGAATAGAGAGAATAAGGAGGGAATTAAAAGAGTGACCTTTGTGACATATGAAAAGTGAAATCTTTTCTGGGGGGGGCTGGGTGGGGGGAAATAGCGGTCACTGCAAAATCAGTTGACGCTTGCGAGTGGATTCGCAAGTCCAAATGGAGAGGGGAGATGTGGTTGTCCGACAAGGGATAAAGGACAACTCAGGAGGGGAAGGGGAGATTGGGGATAAAGAAGATAGAAATAGGAGAATAAGGAAAATGTTGGATGTTGTAGGAATGTTGTCTTATAAAGAGTTGAAAATAAGAAAACAGAAATGGAAAAGGAGGAAAGGTAATGATGGAAAAACGGAAAGAGAAGATAAACAAAATATAAAATGGCTACGCTGAACTATATGACTTTAAATATTAATGGAATACATAACCAAATTAAAAGGAAGAAACTACTAAATTTACTGAAAAAGGAAAAAATTGATATAGCATTTGTCCAAGAAACACACGTAACTGAATTGGAGCACAAGAAATTAAAGAGAGATTGGGTAGGACATGTAACAGCAGCATCGTATAATTCAAAAGCAAGAGGAGTGGCTATATTAATTAGTAAAAAGGTGCCATTTAAAATAGAAGAGGAAATAATAGATCCAGCAGGGAGATATGTTATGATAAAATGTCAGATATATTCGGAGTTTTGGAATCTACTTAATATATATTCACCTAACGAAGAAGATCAAAAGTTTATGCAAGATATCTTTTTGAAGGTAGCTAATACGCAAGGGAACATACTAATAGGAGGGGATTTCAACCTGAATTTGGATCCAAATATGGATAAAACGGGGAAAAAAATTAACAGGAAGAACAAATAACCAAATTTATAATTAAATCAATGCAAGAAATGAAACTTTTGGATATATGGAGGAAACAAAACCCAAAAGAAAAGGAATACTCATACTACTCGCCTAGACATAAAACATACTCAAGAATAGACCTATTTTTGTTATCAGCTCGTATGCAGGATAGAGTAAGAAAAACAGAATATAAAGCGAGAATGCTATCGGACCATTCACCCTTAATATTGACAGTAAAGCTAGAGGACATCCCTCCAAGAATGTATAGATGGAGATTAAACCCCATGCTACTTAAAAGACAGGATTTTAGAGAATTTATTGAAAAACAATTAAAAATGTATTTTGAAGTAAATACGGTATCAGTGGAAGATAAGTTTATACTCTGGGACGCAATGAAAGCATTCATTAGAGGGCAAATAATAAGTTATGTAACCAAGATGAAGAAGGACTATAATCAGGAAACAGAGCAGTTGGAAAGGGAAATAGTAAACATAGAAAAAAAATTAGCAATGAAGGAAGATACAACTAAAAGAAGAGAATTGGCGGATAAAAAAATAAAATATGAAACATTACAAACATATAAGGTAGAGAAGAATATAATGAAGACAAAACAGAAATATTATGAACTAGGTGAAAAAACGCACAAAATCCTAGCATGGCAGCTTAAGACAGAGCAAGCTAAGAAAATGGTATTGGCATCAAGGAAAAAAGACAAACAAATTACATATAATCCAAAAGAAATTAAGGAAAACTTTAGAGAATTCTATGAACAATTATACCGAACTGAAAAAGAAGGGAAAGAAGGGAAAATAGATGAATTTTTGACTAAAATTGAACTACCAAAACTACAAATAGAGGAACAAAATAAATTAACAGAACCATTTGGAACAGTAGAAATACAAGAGATAATTAAAAAATTACCAAATAATAAGACACCAGGAGAGGATGGATTTCCAATAGAATTCTACAAAACATTTAAAGACTTATTAATACCGCCCCTCCTGGATGTAATCAACCAGATTGATGAGACACAAAACTTACCAGATTCATGTAAAACAGCAATAATTACAGTGATACTAAAACAAGGGAAAGATCCACTCTCACCAGCGTCATATAGACCAATATCTTTGCTAAACACAGATTATAAGATAATAGCTAAACTATTAGCAAACAGATTAGCAGAACAGGTACCGAAAATGGTAAATTTAGACCAAACTGGATTTATCAAAAAACGACCCACAACAGACAATATTTGTAAATTTATTAACTTAATTCATGCAGTAGAAGGAAATAAAGCACCTGCAGTAGCAGTTGCTTTAGACGCAGAGAAGGCCTTCGACAGAGTAGAATGGAATTATTTGTTCAAAGTATTGCAAAAATTCAGTTTATCGGAGAAGTATATTAATTGGATTAAAGCATTATATAAGGGACCGTTAGCGAAAGTGACAGTAAATGGACATGTATCAAAGCAATTTAACTTAAGCAGGTCAACGCGGCAGGGATGCCCACTATCACCTTTATTGTTTGCGCTAGCTATAGAACCACTAGCAGAATTGATAAGAATAGATAATAATATAAAAGGAATAAAAATAAAAGACAGGGAATATAAAATCAGTCTATTTGCGGATGATGTTATAGTGTACTTAACAGAACCAGAACTATCAATAAAAGAATTATATAAGAAATTGAAGGAATATGGAGAAGTGTCGGGTTACAAGATCAACGTAAATAAAAGTGAAGCAATGCCTATGAAAAATGCGGATTTCTCAAAATTTAAGAAGGAATCTCCATTCAGATGGCAAATGCAGGCAATAAGATACCTAGGTGTACAAATAAACAAAAATCTAGGCCAATTATATAAACTCAATTACAATCCACTAATGAAAAAATTACAGGACGATTTAGAGCATTGGAAAGATCTACCACTAACACTGATAGGAAGGATAAACTGTATTAAAATGAACATTTTTCCAAGTATACTATACTTATTTCAGGCATTTCCAATACAACTGACAGAAAAATTCTTCAAAGAGTTAAAGAAAATAATAAGGAAATTTTTATGGAGAGGGGGGAAACCGAGGATAGCACTAGATAAATTAACAGAATGGTATAAACAAGGAGGCTTACAATTGCCAAACTTCAAAAATTATTATAGAGCCGCACAATTAAGATACCTATCAGATTTTTATCAAACAAGGGAAAAACCAGACTGGACGAGATTAGAATTAGATAAAATAGGGGAAAAGATACCTGAACACATATTATATAAATGGGACGAAAAATTGGTACAACATAGAACTTCTCCAGTATTACATCATCGCCTCAATATTTGGAAGAAGATTCATGTAGAAAGAAATAAAATAAATTATCAATTACCAAAACTAATATTGACGCAAAATAAGCTACTCCCTTTTACAATAGACAACCTTTCCTTTAGAAAATGGGAAAAAAAAGGGATTAAAAGAATAGAAAATTGTTTTTCAGGAAGTAGATTCTTATCCTTTGAACAAATGAGAGATAAGTACAATATAACTGGAGATACAGCGCTGGCATATTACCAACTGAGATCCTACTTGAAAGATAAATTAGGAAGCAATTTGAGTTTACCAGAGGGAAGTAACCTTGAATATGTGATTACAGATACAATGTTAATCAAAAGATTTATAACAAATATGTATATTAAACTGCAAGAAAAAGAGAATGAGGAAACAAATGGTAAAACTAAACAAAAATGGGAACAAGATTTAAATATAAAGATAAAAAAGGAAACATGGGAGAAATTATGTTCTGGAACGATGAGAAATACAATAAATACGAGGCTATATGATACAATATAATTCGTTACACAGACTCTACATTACACCGCAAAAGTTAAATAAATGGGACCCAACAGTATCTGATAGATGTTTTCGATGTAAAAAAGAAAGGGGAACAACAATTCATGCAATCTGGACATGTGAGAGAGTAGAAAAATTTTGGGATGATCTCAATCAGATATTAAATAAAATAACAGAAAACAATATACCAAAGAATCCAGAGATCTTTCTCCTAAGTAACATAACAAACAAAGAATTTGGAATTGATTTGGAGGATGCACAAAAAAGATTTGTTAAGATAGCCCTAGCCGTAGCAAAAAAATGTATTATGTCAACCTGGAAATTGGAAGATAATTTGAAAATACAACTATGGTATATAGAAATGAATAAATGTATTTCATTAGAAAAAATAACATATAGTTTAAGAAATAATATTGAAATATTCAAACAAGTATGGGAGCCTTACATTAAATACAATAGCGAAAACCTACCGGGGACAAACATTACCTAAGTTGATGGAAGGAGAAGGAAAGAAAAGAATGGACTCAGTAGAATTTCTGGAGTATTTTTGTTGAATGACAACATTGTCTGACTGGCTTAATGCAACCTAGATTGTATACCTAAAATGGATGAGAGGGGGGGTGGGGGTGGCTTGGGAGGAGGGAGTGGGGGGGAGAAAAAGTCACTGTATATGTGTGAAAAAGAAAAAGTGTATATCATGGCTAATGTGATTTATGATGTGAAAAATAAAAAATTTTAAAAAAAAGAAGAATAAACAGTACAGAAGAGAAAGTGAATAAAATAGATATGACCATATCAGAAATAGGAAAAAGAATGGACAAGGTGGAAGAACGAGAAGCAGCAGTAGAAACGGAGGTAGAGGACTTAAAAAATAAATTAGAAGAATCTAATAAAAAAGTTAAAGAGACACAAGAGCTGTTAGCTCAGAAAATAGATATAATGGAAAATTATAACAGAAGAAATAATATAAAGATAGTGGGCCTGAAGGAAGATGAAGAAGGCAAGAATATGAGAGAGTTTATAAAAGACTGGATCCCCAGGATCTTAGGATGTCCAGAACTACAGCAAGAAATGGAAATAGAAAGGGCACATAGAGCATTAGCCTTTAAACCACAACCACAACAAAAGCCAAGATCCATTTTAGTAAAATTCCTAAGATATACAACAAGAGAAAAGGTACTGGAGAAAACAATGGAGAAAGTAAAAGAGGACAACAAGCCACTGGAGTACAAAGGGCAAAAATAATTTATTTATCCAGATATAAGTTTTGAACTCCTGAAGAAGAGAAAGGAGTTCAATACAGCAAAGGCAATTTTATGGAAGAAAGGGTATAAATTTATACTAAAGCATCCAGCGGTATTGAAAATATTTATTCCAGGACAGCAAAACAGACTATTCTCGGATCCAGAGGAAGCACGAAAATTTGCAGAACAATTACAAAATAGACTGAGAGATGAAGACGTGTAACGAGAGTACAAAAGACTGCGAACTAAAAAGACGTGTGTATAGGACTATATACATATATAATACATATATTACATAAGTGTATGTGCATTTAAAAGAAAATATATAGTGTATAGAGAAGAATTAATGAGGGAAAAAAAGGGGAAGAGAGGAGTAAAGAGGGAATTTAGAGAGTGACCTTTGTTGTATATAAAAATTGAAATCTTTTCTGGGGGGGGCTGGGTAGGGAGAAATTACGGTCACTGCAAAATCAGTTGACGCTTGCGAGTGAATTCGCAAATCCAATTGGAGAGGGGAGATGTGGTTGCCCGACAAGGGATAATGGGCAACTCAGGAAGGGAGGGGACAATGGGGTTAAAGAAATATTAGGTAGGAGAATAAGGGGAATGTTTGATGTGTTAAAAATGTTGTCTTATAAACTGTTCAAAGAAAGAAAGCAGAAATGGATGAGAAGGAAAGATGATGATGAGGAAACGGAAGGGAAAGATAAACAAAGTATAAAATGGCTACATTAAATTATATGACTTTAAATATTAATGGAATACATAACCAAATCAAAAGGAAGAAACTGCTAAATTTACTGAAAAAAGAAAAAATTGATATTGCATTTGTGCAAGAAACACACTTAACTGAAGTGGAGCACAAGAAATTAAAGAGAGATTGGATAGGACATGTAACGGCAGCGTCATATAACTCAAAAGCAAGTTAAAATGTACCAATTAAAATAGAAGAGGAAATAATAGATCCAGCAGGAAGATATGTAATGATAAAATGTCAGATATATTCGGAGTTTTGGAATTTACTTCATATATATTCGCCTAATGAAGAAGATCAAAAATTTATGCAGGATATTTTTCTGAAGATAGCAGATACGCAAGGGAATATATTAATAGGAGGGGATTTCAATCTCAATTTGGATTCAAACATAGATAAAACCAGGAAAAAATTAACAGAAAGAATAAAGTAACCAAATTTATAATTAAATCGATGCAAGAAATGCAACTTTTGGATATATGGAGGAAACAACACCCAAAGGAAAAGGAATATTCATATTATTCGGATAGACATAAAACATATTCAAGAATAGATTTATTCCTGTTATCAGCTTGTATACAAGATAGAGTTAGGAAAACAGAATATAAAGCAAGAATATTATCGGACCATTCACCCTTGATATTGACAATAGAGTTAGAGGATATCCCTCCAAAAATGTATAGATGGAGATTAAACCCCATGCTACTTAAAAGACAGGATTTTAGAGAATTCATAGAAAGACAAATTAAAATGTATTTTGAAATAAATACGGAATCAGTGAAGGATAAGTTTATATTTTGGGACGCAATGAAAGCGTTCATCAGAGGGCAAATAATAAGTTACGTAACTAAGATGAAGAAGGATTACAATCAGGAAACAGAACAGTTGGAAAAGGAAATAGCAGATATAGAGAAAGAATTAGCAAGGAAGGAAGACACTACTAAAAGAAGGGAATTGGTAGATAAAAAAATAAAATATGAAACATTTCAAACATATAAGGTGGAGAAAAATATAATGAAGACAAAGCAGAAATATTACGAACTAGGAGAAAAAATGCACAAAATTCTAGCGTGGCAACTTAAGACAGAAGAAACTAAAAGAATGGTATTGGCATCAAGGAAAAAAGACAAACAGATCACATATAATCCAACGGAAATTAATGAAAATTTCAGAGAATTCTACGAACAGTTATACCAAACTGAAAACGAAGGGAAAGAAGGCAAAATAGATGAATTCTTAACTAAAATTGAACTACCGAAATTACAAACAGAGGAACAAAATAAATTAAAAGAACCATTTGAAATAGTAGAAATACAAGAGACAATAAAAAATCTGCCGAATAATAAAACACCAGGAGAGGATGGTCTCCCAATAGAATTCTATAAAACATTTAAAGATTTATTAATTCCTCCCCTCCTGGAAGTAATCAACCAGATTGATAAAACACAAAGCTTACCAGATTCGTGCAAAACAGCAATAATTACAGTAATACCAAAGGCAGGGAAAGATCCACTTGCACCAGCATCATATCGACCAATATCTCTACTTAACACAGATTACAAGATAATAGCTAAATTATTAGCAAACAGATTAGCTGATTATGTACCAAAAATAGTAAGTCTAGACCAAACTGGATTCATAAAAAAAAGACGAACAACAGATAATATTTGAAAGTTTATTAACTTAATTCATGCAGTAGAAGGAAATAAAACTCCAACAGTAGCGGTTGCTTTAGACGCAGAGAAGGCCTTCGACAGAGTAGAATGGAATTATTTATTCAAGGTACTGCAAAAATTTAGTTTACCAGAGAAATATATTAATTGGACTAAAGCATTATATAAGGGGCCATTGGCAAGAGTGACAGTAAATGGATATGTATCAAAACATTTTAACTTAAGCAGATCAACAAAACAGGGATGCCCACTATTGCCCTTATTGTTCGCGTTAGCCATAGAACCACTTGCAGAACTGATAAGAACAGAAAATAAAATAAAAGGGATAAAAATAAAAGGCAAGGAATACAAAATCAGTTTATTTGCAGATGATGTTATAGTATACCTAACGGAACCAGAAACATCAATAAAAGAATTACATAAGAAATTGAAGGAGTATGGAGAAGTGTCGGGATATAAGATTGATGCAAATAAAAGTGAAGCAATGCCAATGAATAATGCGGATTTCTCAAAATTCAAGAAAAAATCACCGTTTAGATGGCAAATGCAAACAATACGATACCTAGGTATACAAATAAATAAAAACCTCAGCCATCTATATAAACTTAATTATTATCCACTAATGAAAAAAATACAGGAAGATTTAGAGCATTGGAAAGACTTACCATTAACACTAATAAAATGAACATTTTTCCAAGGATACAATACCTATTTCAGGCACTGCCAATACACTTGACAGAAAAATTCTTTAAGGAGTTAAAGAAAATAATAAGGAAATTTTTATGGAAAGGGGGGAAACCGAGGATAGCACTAGATAAATTAACAGAATGGTATAGACAAGGAGGCTTACAACTGCCAAATTTTAAAAATTATTATAGAGCCGCACAATTAAGATATCTATCAGATTTTTACCAAACAAAAGAAAAGCCAGATTGGACTAGATTAGAGCTAGACAAAATAGGGGAGAAGATACCTGAACATATATTATATAAATGGGATGAAAAATTGGTAAAACATAGGAATTCTCCAGTATTGCACCATTTGCTTAATATATGGAAGAAGATTCATGTAGAAAGAAATAAAACAAACTACCAATTATCAAAACTAATACTGACGCAAAATCAGCTAATCCCTTTTACGGTAGATAACCTGTCTTTTAGAGAATGGGAGAAAAAAGGGATTAAAAGAATAGAAAATTGTTTTTCGGGGAATAAATTATTATCCTTTGAACAAATGAAGGATAAATATAATATAACTCAAGATACAGTGCTGGCATATTACCAATTGAAATCCTATTTAAAGGATAAATTGGGAAGTAGTCTGAAGTTACCAGAAGGAAGCAATTTTGAATATCTGATTACAGACACAATGATAATTAAAAAATTTATAACAAACATGTATATCAAATTACAAGAAAAGGAGAATGAGGAAATAAATGATAAAACTAAACAAAAGTGGGAACAAGATCTAAACATAAAGATAAAAAAGGAAACATGGGAGAGGTTATGTTTAGGAACTATGAGAAATACAATAAATACGAGATTACGTATGATACAATATAATTGGATACATAGGTTATATATCACTCCTCAAAAGTTAAATAAATGGGATCCAACAGTATCTGACAGATGTTTTTGTTGTAAAAAAGAAATAGGAACAACAATTCATGCAATCTGGACTTGTGAAAAGGTGAAAAAATTTTGGGAAGATCTAAACCAGATATTAAATAAAATTACAGAAAGCAATATACCAAAAAACCCAGAGATCTTCCTCCTAAGTAACATAAAAAATAAAGAATTTGGACTTGATTTGGAGGGTGTACAAAAAAGATTTGTTAAGATAGCCCTAGCTGTAGCAAAAAAAAATGTATTATGTCAAACTGGAAATTAGAAGATAATTTGAAAATACAGCAATGGTATATAGAAATGAATAAATGTATTCCATTAGAAAAAATAACATATAGTTTAAGAAATAATATAACATTGTTTGAACAAATATGGGAGCCGTACATGGAATATAATAGAGAAAACCTACTGGGACATCTATCACCTAAAATGACAAAAGGAAAAGAGAATGGAAAGAATTGACTCAGTGGAAGTTTTTGTTCGTTAATGTTGAGTGACAACATTGTTTGATGGGTTTGATGTATCTTGGACTCAGAGTTTTGAATGGATGGAGGGCGAGGTGGGGGGAGGGGAGGAGGGAGGGGGGAGAAAACGACACTGTATATATTTGAAAGGAGAAATGTGTATATCTTGAATAATGTGATCTATAGTGTGAAAAATAAAAAAATTTAAAAAAAAGATCAATGCATTTCCACAGCTACAAAACGCTATCGATTCCTTTGACAGGGAAATTTTGTATGAAATTAAAATAAATTAATTTCTATGGAAGGGTAAAAAATCAAGAGTGGCTTTGGATAAATTAACATGGGTATATAAACAAGGAGGATTGCAGCTACCAAATTTCACAAACTATTACAGGACAACACAGTTAAGATATCCATCAGATTTTTATCAGATGAGAGAAAAACAGGCTCGGCTCAAGATATAATTATATAAATTAGGAGAAAAAGTCCTGGAAAATTTACTCTTTCAATGGAAAGAGAAACTGGTACAACATAACAATCTACCAATACTACATCATATACTAAAAAATATGGAAGAGAATACATGTGGAGTGAAAGATGATAAATTATCAAATACCAAAAATGTTATTAATGCAAAACTCATTAATTCCTTTTACAATAGACAATTTATTTTTTAAGGAATGGGCAAGAAAAGGAATTAAAAAAATAAAAATTGCTTTTTGTGTAATAATTTATTGACATTTGAACAGTTAAAAATAAATATGGAGTATCACATAGTACAATATTTTCATATCAGTTGAAAAATTATCTAAAAGAAAAGTTGGGAACTAGTTTAAGATTACCTGAGAGTAGCTGTTAGGAATACTTAATTACAAACACTGATAGTTTTTTAAAAATTATCACAAACATGTATAGCAAATTTCAATACAAGGAAAATGATGAAGCAATATATAAACACAAACAAGGTTGGAAAAAGATTTAAATATACAAATAAAGAATGAAACATGGAAGTAACTATGTCCAGGTACCATGATTAATACAATAAAATACTCTGTTTCATATGGTACAATACTATTGCCTCCATAGATTATATGTTACACCTCAAAAGTTAAAAGAATGGAATCTAACACTATCGGACAAATGATTCCATTGTAAACAAGAAACTGGAACAACAATACACGCAAGTTGGACATGTACTGTTGGGTATAAGCCTGCCCTCTGCTGGATATCATGATGCCCACGTCATGATGTCACCCTTCCATATATAACCCTGTGTGTCAGTAGTCAGGTTAATCTAATAGAAGTAAAGACTGAGAAAGCATCATGGCTCTGAGTCTTAATTGTGTGAGTGCATACACATGTACAAAAGTGAAAACCTTTTGGGAGGATTTAAACCTAATATTAAATAGAATTACAATAGGATACCAAAAGACCTTCCTGTTGAACAACATAAAAGAAAGAATTATGCAAAAAAGTGCATAATGATAACTTGGAAAACGGAAGCAACCTTAGAAATACAACAATGGTACATAGAAATGAACAAGTGTACTCCATTAGAAAAAAATTACCTACAATCTAAAAGACAAATATGCTTTATTTGAACAAATTTGGGAACCATACATAGAGTACATTAGAAACAGCCAATTTCAGACCTCCATTTCTTGAAGTGATGTTACAAGTATGAAAATAATTATATATGAAGTATTGGACGACACGATTTCTTTTTATCTTTGTATTTTTCTATTGTTTATTTATCTTTCTTCCTTCTTTTCTTTCATTTCCTGCTTTAAGTTATAGGGGGGGAAGGGGGGGGGGAAATGTAAATGGTCTGTGTATATTTTAATATTGTTACTGATGTGGTTCACAGTGAAGTTCTAAATAAAAAATTATAAATAATTACTGTACATTGTAACTGGGCAGCACTGCTAATGCGCCTTTTCTCCAAGTCTCCCAGATTTGATGATCTATCCAGAACACAATGGCTTTTTTGGTTACATGCACCACCAACTGAATGCTAGTCTTCTCCGCACTTAAACCTGCTCAGGTGCATTCAAACTTCAATTCTAATTTTAGCAAGGCATCTCTGCCTAGTAAATTAATCAGAGTTCCTTTGGACATTATCAGCAAAACTATTTCCTTGTTTCCCATTCTTAGACTCACTGGAGCAGTAAATTGTGTTAACTGCACTTTTCCCCGAGAACCCAACAGTTTTAATAAATTTTCCTGACATGGGAAGGTGGAGAGTGTATTGTGGTTGTACTAGGGCATGGTCTATGTGGACAGTCTCTTCTAATGTGCCCTGGTTGATTACATCCCCAACACAGTCATCCTGTCCCTCTTTCTCCCTGCCTTTTCACTGGACCCTTTTGCCCATTACCTCTCTGTCCCCATCCTTGCTTAAATTTGTTTTACCCTTGGTATGGCATTTGTGGAAACACTCCCCCAAAGACACTTATTATTGGCATGGATTCTCTGGGCCTTCTCTGGTAGCATAACAGGCTCCCCCTGGGCTGGCGTTTCATTCATCACAATCAAGTCAGTTGTTACTGGCAACATTTTCTTGCTCCTTTCTCTTTCTTTTTACGTTCCTCAAGCTGCATTTGTGTCGATTTTCTTTGCATGTCCTCCTTTTGTACAATCAGTCTTTGTCTTTTCAAAATTTTTTGACTGTATGGACTCCAAATTCTTGGTGGGACATTGATGTTAGCCCTACTACCTCCTCAAGTCTAGACTTGATCTGAGTGGGCATTGCATCTCCAACTGCAGTCTGAAACATTGTGGTCATCAGTTGGTTGCCCTCCACCTCCTATCCTGTTTCATATCTCCATATTTTCAACTGTTTTTCAGTGACTCACAGTGGATCCCCTTTTAGAGCTTTGAGGTCCACTTTAGGTGGGTAACAATCTCTGAGGGCCTGCCATACCCTCCATCTTACTGGGTCAGAACTGACGCCATCAATCTTTGGATTGTCCACCACATTTTTTAAGCCTGCTTCGTCCATTAGCTCGCTTAGCTTTGAGAGTCCCATCACCTTCAAATCTTCTACAGCCAATAATCGTCTTATGGTTTCATCCTCAAAGGCTCTAATCCACTTTCCTGCACCTTCATGTTGCTGAGCAATGCATTTTTCAGCCCTTCCATATCCTGGGTCCCCCAAGAAATATACTGTAGCTGTCCTGTCCCCTTTATCAATAGTGGCGACATTCTTGCTAACCGCAGGGGTCCCTTTCCCTTATCACCAGTTCCACAGGCTGAGTCATCAGATTCTGACCCTGATTCTATTTCGAATTTCTACCATCCTCTTCACCTTGGTCCTATTTGAGTCCCTCTTCTCCCACATCTTTCAACTTCTTCCATGGATCACTTTCTCTCTGACCTTGCTTGACATCCATTTTATATCTTTGAAATTCCTCATATTCCCTTTGTTTTCTGCATTTTTCTGAGTTCTTCCATTTCCATTCTTTGCCTTCCTATTTCCTCACTCCTCTCTTCTTTCATTTTTCTCCTGCTCATTTTCATTCAATTCTACTTTTCCTTCTATGTCTACCATTCCTTTTATTAACAGGCACTGTTTTGAGTCTCCTCTGCCTGGATAGGGATGGGATCTTTATTTTTTTCAAATCTGCATATAGGGTAGGGTTAGGGTTTCTTCCCTTTTTTTTCTTTTCAATAGACTGTTTTTCTTGCTCTTTGGCACCATTTTTAGTTAGTACTGGAGCCTGATATGCTTTCCTCAATTTCTCTCCTTCCATCTTAGAGCTTCTCCTGCTCTCTCTTTTGGTTTATAATTTTTTAATTTCCATTTCATCACACATGCTTATTTCAAAAGTACCTTCTTTTGGCCACTTCGTTAATAGTTTTTTGGTTGTTTTTCCCACTTTTCAGAAAATTTTGTGATATCACTTTTAGACACTGGAAACCTTTCACTTAGTATTTCAACTGCAGTTCCTTTATCCATCATGTTGTTCTCACAATCCACTCTCTATCATCTTTCTTATTCTGCCATGTTTTTCAGTGTTACTATTTTTCCTATACTATTTCTACACCTAAGATTATAGATTTTGCTTGTCTCTCACCAATTTGCTGGCCCTTAAAATTACTTGGTTTTAGTCAATTAGTAAAAATATTCTTACCTTCCTTGTTCTGTCCATGCAGGCCCCTACTTCTCCCAGGGTGGTATCTGCAGGATTTCCCTCATCCATTCAGTCCCTTGCGTCTCCCAAGGCAGTATCCAGGAGGACTTTTTCTGCCCTGTCCATTCAGACCCTCGTAACTTGTGAGGTGGTATCCACAGGGACTTACCAACACCACGTGGATTTTTTATTTTTACTCACTTTCTATTTTCTATTTCTACTCACCCCACTGTGCAGTTTTCTTGATCAATTCTCTGAGTCTCCTCCAATTACAATTTATTATCAGATTCTTTGGATTGGAGAGACACTTCTGCAGCTGTTCTGCACTTGTGTCCCCGCGGACCTCCCTTACCTCACAGAATTTGGTCTGAATTGACAGCGAAAACGCTTACCTCTTTTTGTGGGTGGCCAACCCTTATTCTGTCAGTTTCAAGAGGATCCCCAATGGGCTAGGAGGCACCCTCGACTCACCACTTCTTTCTTGTGGGTCTCTTTCTGATCCTGCTGACTACGCCAATTTTGTTGTGGTGCGCCAAGATCTGCAAATAATTAAGAGACTCAGAAAATTCTTCAAGGTAAAGCTTTTATTTGCAAACAAAAGCTGTGGCAGTCAGAGAACTAGTTGCTGATCACCCCCGAGCGCAGTGTCCGTTCACTTTTTAATATCATTCTCATAATCTACATTAGTATAGCCAACCACATGAGTCTTGTATTACGTCAGCCTATTCCTGTTGCTAGGCTAAGCAAGTACATCCAATCGTATCTTGCCACCATTATCTTCCTGTTGTTGGACTAAGCGTGCATATTCAACTATGTTTTGCCACCATTATCTTTCTGTTGTGGGTAATGATGGCTATAAAAAGATAATTACAAAAGACAAACTAAAGCAAACAATGTATACACAATATGTTACTCAAGCCGACTTCTGCAAACACTGTTATAAAGTATATACAAGTTGTGCGTATAAACAATTTGTTACTTAAGCAGGCTACATCAAACACTGTGTTACACAATATACAAGCAAAACAATACTCATATTTTCTATATCCTCTGGAGATTTTCTTGTCCTGAGAGTTGGCGCCTCCATACCAGACAGTGATGCAACCAGCCAGAATGTTCTCCATGGTACAGCTGCAGAAGTTTTCAGGAGTCTTCAATAATATGCTGAATCTCCTCAAACACCTCACAAAGTGTCACCGCTGGCAAGCTTTCTTCATGATTGCATCAACACTGAGGCTCCAGGACAGATCCTCGGAGATGTTGACACCCAGGAATTTGAAGTTCCTGACCCTCTCCACTACTGAACCTTCAATGAGGACTGGGTCATGTTCCCGACTTCCTCCTGAAGTCCACTATCATCTCCTTGGTTTTGTTAACTTTGAGTGCAAGGTTGTTGATGTGACACCACTCAATGAGCTGATCTATCTCCCGCTTATACGTTTCCTCATTGCCGTTTATGATTCTGCTGACAACTGTGGTGTCACTGGTAAATTTGTAGATGGCATTGGAATTGTGCCTAGCCGCACAGTCATCGGTGTATAGCGAGTAGACCGGTGGGCTAAGCCCGCATCCTTGAGATCCGCCTGTGTTGATAGCCAGTGAGGAGGGGACATTCTTTCCAATTCATCCTGACCTTGGTCTTCCAATGAGAAAGTCAAGGATCCAGTTGCCAGGGGTGGGGAGAGGGGAAAGTGCAGAGGCCTATAGTTTGTAGCTACTTGACCAGCACTGAGGGAATAGTGTTGAAGACTGAGCTGTAGTCAATGAAGAGCAGCCGAATGTATGAGTTGCTGTTTTCGAGGTGATCCAGAGCAGAGTGGAGAGTCAGTGATATTGCATCTGCTGTGGAGTGATTTGTGTTGATAGGCAAATTACAATGGGTCCAGATCTTTGCTTGGGTACATGTTAATTCTGGCCATGACCAGCCTCTCAAAACATTTCATCACAGTAGAAGTTAGTGCTACTGGGCGGTAGTCATTGAGGCAGCTCACACTACTCTTCTTGGACACTTTTAAAGCAGGTGGGAAACTTTGACTGTAGCAATGAGAGATTTTCAGTAACCTACCAGGTACACAGTCAGGGCCTAATGCCATGCAAGGGTTCACCCTCATGAATGATGTTATGATGTCAGTTTCAAAGACAGATATCCAGGGATTCTTGTAGGCACTGTTGGATTTTCCTTAAAATGGACACAGAGGTGTTAAGGTCGTCACAGCCATCTATGGTGTTCGCCCTCACTTTTTAGGTTATAATGGCCTGCACTCCCTGCCATAGCTGCCGTGTATCTGTTCTGTCTCTGCTAAATATTTCAGCACTTTCTGTTCCGATTAGATTTCCAGCATCTATAGTATTTTTATATAGTTTTTAGATGTCATTGGAATCTGCTTGGCATAGTCATGACATCCAAATCAGGGATAATAACATTTGAGGGTAGATTAAAACAATCTTTTTGATTTGGCCAGAGAGCCATTAGCAATTGCATTTGAAGCTGCCAGAACATCTTGGGAATTTGGAGAAAGGGAGTGCAACATAAAGTTGCCCTTTATGAGATGATCTTTTGCTTTTTGTATCAAGCCCTGATACCTCTCAACCTCCTGTGTTGTTGTTACTAACTAAATTTAGTCAGTTTTCATGGTACAAACTAAATTTGCATAAAAGCAAACTTTTCCCTGTGAATATACTTGCATCATAGAACAATACAGCACAGTACAGGCCCTTCAGACCTCAATGTTTTGCTGGCCCATATATCGCTTCCTTCAAAGTACTAAACCCTTCCTACTCCGTAACCCTCTATTTTTCTTTCATGTGTCTGTGACAGATTATGTTGTGTTTATATTGTATATAGATATGATTTTGAGAGATAAAGTGTGGCAGGTTTTTTTAGTGCAGGTCACATACAAACACTTTAGAACAGATCTCATTTAAAATACTGGAGCTCGGCTCAAGCCAGACAGGACGGCTCCTGGGGGCCTTTGCAAAAACTTTTTGGAGTGCCCAAGAGACTTCAATAATGAATTGTTGTTTTGAAAAGCAACAGATGAAAGAGATTGGAGGAGGAGTTCAGAGTCTGGAGTGCAGCTTGCTGTTCTAAGAGGATCATGTGGTTTTGCAAGCAGAGGGAGACAAATGGGCTTTTACTCAGAGAGAGAGAGAGAGAGAGAGAGAGAGAGAGAGAGAGAGAGAGAGAAAATACCAATTTTAAAGCATTGAATTATGGAATAAAATTGATTATCGGATAGGTGGGGAAGGGAAGATTTCAATGAAAACACCTTTATATCAGAATAAACTTTTCTCTTTCACTGTGGATAGAAAGTTTGGAACCAAATGGGAATTTAAAAAGTTGAAGAATGCTTTGAAGCATGGAAATTTTTGTCTTTTAAATTGTACGAAAGACAAATTTTAAATCCCTTTGAATACTTTTTTTTGTTATTAACAGGTTAAAAACTTTTCATTAGAAAAATTGGGTCATGATTTAAAATTACTTAGACAATCTTTAGAATTATTACTTACTGAAGATAATTTTTAAAAAAATTATTTCTGAAATGTAGAAGTTGTCACAAAATAAAATGCCTAAACCAGGTGTTCATAAATCAAGAACGAAATGGAAATTGGATTTAGATAGAAAGATTGATGAAAATGTTTGGAGAAATTTGTGTAAAGATAGTATGACTAAGGTATTAAGTGTACCTTATAGATTAGTGCAGAATAATTTCTTACATCAATTGTATTTGACTCCATATAAATGAAAATTTTTCAACTTAGTTCTTCAAATTTATATTTTAAATGTGACCAAGAAGTAGGAACTTTTGTTTCATTCAACGTGGACCTGTCCTAAAGTTAAAAATTTTTGGTTGCAAATTAAATCGTTTTTGGAACAGATATTAAAAGTTAATTTACCTTTTCACACATTGTTGTTCTTATTAGGAGATATTAAGTCAATAGCTTTAAGATTGAGATTGACTATGTATCAAATTGAATTTTTTTGTTTGTCTCTGGCTGTTTTTAAAAACTCGGTTTTAGGTATGAAAATATGGCATAATGAAATGAAAGCCTGTATTCCTTTAGAAAAGATTACATATAATTTAAGAGATAAATATTTTTTTCTTTAAAGTTTGGAGCCCTTATTTGAAAACTATTGGTGTTAGAATTTGATCTCTTGGTCCTCTCCGATAGGTGCCACTGTTCCTGCAGCCAAAAAGTTTAAATGTGATTGTAGTAGATGATTATCTCCTTTTTCTTTCTTTGTAGGTGGGGAAGGGTATTAGTGGGGTGGTTGTGGGGGGGGTTAATATATAAATGACATTATGTCTGTTTAATATGTAGTAACTAATGTTATGCTATGTGATTTTAAATTTTAAATAAAATATTTTAAAAAGACTGACACAGGGGAGATTAAAGGTGTTTGAGGTGAGGTAGAGTCAATATCTCTTCACAACATAGTGCTGAAATCAGAATTAAAGGGCCTGTTTTAGTAGGAGTAATTTCAAAGTTACCCATGCAGGGTGTCTCATTTTTATAAGGGAATGATTTGACAGGGGATAAAGTTGTGGTGATATGTAATTACACCACTAGGTCACCAGGGGTCATCCCAGTGACCTTGTATATAAAGCAGTCCAGAGCTACAGTTTAGCCTTCCAGGTTTGTCTTGCAGAGAGACAAGACCTCTTAGTGTACATATTAGTTTATTAAAGCTGTCTTATACTCGCACTGCTGGTCTGGTTATTGTCAGTACAAAGGTTGGGTCAGTTTTGAGATTAACAAATCAGCCTAGTAAGGATGGGGTTGAAGAGGATTGTGAGATATATCCTGCATGTGCTGTAACAAGGTCTTAGTCTAAGAAAATGATGAGAACTGAGGAAGATCCAGTTGATAGAGGCTTGCCCAGTGCTTCTGAAATAGTTTTGAAAGAGCAGGGTCATTGTGAGAGTAAGGATTTCTCTTTGTCAAGGAAAGTTTTAATTCAGCAACTGAGGACAGATACAGATCTTATTGACTTAAGGGACAAAGCAGTAAGTGAACAGGAGATTAAAGAAATTGCCTGTGGATATTACTTGAAGGGTGAATTGTTGATGAGGAAATGGAGATCTCTTGATATTCCTGCTAATGAAGAGTAGGGGGGGGGGGGGGGCAGTGGTATTCATCAGGTGGTTGTTCCAATAAATTACCTGAATGAAATCTTAAATCTCGCCCACAGTACACCTTTGGGTGATCATCTTGGTGTAAAGAAAACCATGAATAAGATTTTGAAACAATTTTTCTGGCCTGGTTTGAGGAAGGATGTTGTAAATAGGTGCTGGACATGTTATTTTTGTCAGGTTGTGGGGAAACCTAGCCAGGGTCCTCCAGTGGCTCCATTACAATCTATTCCTGTTGTTGGGGAACCTTTCACTAGGGTTATTGTGGATTGTGTAGGTCCCTTGCCTAAAACTAAGTCTGGGAATCAGTACTTATTAACAATTATGTGTATAGCATTGAGACTTCCAGAGGCTATGCCATTAAGGAATATTAAAGCCAAAATGGTGGTAAAGCCTCTGGAAAGATTTTTCAGTTTTTGGATTAGCTAAAGAGATCCAGAGTGATCAAGGGTCTAACTTTATGTCTGGGTTGTTTCAGCAGTTGATTTATGAGTTGGGAATAAAACAGATCACTTCATCTGCGTACCATCCTGAAACTCTGAGCTTTGGAAATATTTCATTCTACTCTTTAAAAATATGTTGAGGATTTATTGTCTGGAGAATGGAAAAGATTGGGATGAAGGGATTTGTTTATTGTTGTTTACAGCAAGGGAGGCTGTGCAGGAGTCATTAGGTTTCAGCCCTTTTGAAATTGTGTTTGGACAATGGGTTAATGAGGATGTGCAGTTGGACTTGCTGGATTATGTTTCTAAATTTAAAGATAGGTTACAAAAAGTGTGAATTTAGCTCAAGAGAATTTAGAAATGGCTGAGGGTAAAATGAAGCATTTATCTGACAGGAAAGCTCAAGTGAGGAATTTTACAACAAGAAGTTTTAATTTTGTTTCCAACACATGACAATCCTTTGAGAGCTAAATTTTCTGGACTGTACATAGTTAAATCAAAACTGAATGATGTTCACTGTGTTGTTAACACCCCAGGTAGAAGGAATAAAACTCAGGTTTGTCACATAAATATGTTGAAACCTTATTGAGGATAATGGTAGTGAAGAACAATCTATATCAGAGGTGTTGGCTGTTGACAGAGTTGAGGAAGTTATGGATCATAGGATTATGGAAACAGAATCTTGTGAGGGTAACCTTAAAGAAACCATGGTTGAGGAGTCACGTGATGGAGTAGTGGCCGGACGGTGAACTCCAGCCCTCTCCAGAAAAGTCGGGAAAAACAAGAGAAAATACAAAGGCACAGAAATACAAGTTAAAGAAAAGTGAGTATAAAGGTGGAAAGAAGATGGAGACAAAAGGAGAAAAATCAAAATCAAGGGAAAGAAGAGAGGAAGAGAAGACAACGGAGGAAAAAGGTGAAGGCCTTACCTGTCCGAAGAGGCCCGCTGTGGAGAGAGGGCCCCACTACCTCAGGTCGGTAGAAAAAGAACTACAACAATGGCTCACAGAGCCGAGTAAAAGTGCGCAACCGCGCATGCGCGACTCCTCGCGCATGCGCGATGCGCATGCAAAAAAACACACCGACGGGAGGGGGGACCAGCTGGGGAGTCGATCTCCACAGCCGGCAATGACAGCTGCAGAACACCTGCAGCAAGAAGAGACCACAGAAGACAATGGAAACAAGAAAGAAGAGGAGGAAAGGGCAGCAAAGAAACAACAGATGGTCAACCCAGAGGAAGAAGAAGAGGAAGAGTACAGTGAAATAGATAAAGGGAAAGGCAAGGTAAAGGATATACTTGCTCTTGTTAGAGGATACATGGAGTCATTTAAAGAATGGCAAACACAGGAATTCAATGATTTAAGAAGAAGAATAAACAACACAGAAGAGAAAATAAATAAAATGGATATGACCTTAACAGAAATGGGGAAAAAAATGGACAAGATGGAAGAACGGGCAATAGCAGCAGAAATGGAGGTAGAAGACTTAAAAAAGAAATTGGAGGAATCTAATAAAAAAACTAAAGAGACACAAGAATTACTAGCCCAAAAAATAGATATAATGGAAAATTATAACAGAAGAAATAACATAAAGATAGTGGGCCTTAAGGAAGATGAAGAAGGCAAGAATATGAAGGAGTTTATAAAAGAATGGATCCCTAAGGCCCTAGGATATCCAGAACTACAGCAAGAAATGGAAATAGAAAGGGCACATAGAGCATTGGCCCCTAAACCACAACCACAACAAAAACCAAGATCTATTGTAGTAAAATTCCTAAGATATACTACAAGAGAAAAGGTACTGGAGAAGACAATGGAAAAAAGTAAGAGAGGGCAACAAACCACTGGAGTATAAAGGGCAAAAAATCTTCATTTATCCAGATATAAGCTTTGAACTCCTAAAGAAGAGAAAAGAGTTCAATACAGCAAAAGCGATTTTATGGAAGAAAGGATATAAATTTACACTGAAGCATCCTGCGGTATTGAAAATATTTATTCCAGGACAACAAAACAGACTATTCTCGGATCCAGAAGAAGCACGAAAATTTGCAGAACAATTACAAAAATAGACTGAGGGATGAAGACGGGTAATGAGAGCAAAAATTATCACGATTGATATGTATGTGGGTAAAGACAAAAATAGACTGAGGGATGAAGAAGGGTAAGGAGGGTAAAAATGACCACGATTGATATGTATGCGGGTAAAGAGGTATAAGAGTGAATAGAGACAATGGGCATATGTGAAAGTATCTGTAATTAGAGGAAAACATAGAGAGTATAGACAAGAATTAATAAGAGAAGGTAATGGAATAGAGAGAATAAGGAGGGAATTAAAAGAGTGACCTTTGTGACATATAAAAAGCGAAATCTTTTCTGGGGGGGGCTGGGTGGGGGAAAAGAGCGGTCACTGCAAAATCAGTTGACGCTTGCGAGTGGATTCGCAAATCCAAATGGAGAGGGGAGATGTGGTTGTCCGACAAGGGATAAAGGGCAACTCAGGAGGGGAAGGGGAGATTGGGGATAAAGAAGATAGAAATAGGAGAATAAGGAAAATGTTGGATGTTGTAGGAATGTTGTCTGGTAAAGAGTTGAAAATAAGAAAACAGAAATGGAAAAGGAGGAAAGGTAATGATGGAAAAACGGAAAGAGAAGATAAACAAAATATAAAATGGCTACGCTGAACTATATGACTCTAAATATTAATGGAATACATAACCAAATTAAAAGGAAGAAACTACTAAATTTACTGAAAAAGGAAAAAATAGATATAGCATTTGTCCAAGAAACACACTTAACTGAATTGGAGCACAAGAAATTAAAGAGAGATTGGGTAGGACATGTAACAGCAGCATCGTATAATTCAAAAGCAAGAGGAGTGGCTATATTAATTAGCAAAAATGTGCCATTTAAAATAGAAGAGGAAATAATAGATCCAGCAGGGAGATATGTTATGATAAAATGTCAGATATATTCGGAGCTTTGGAATCTACTTAATATATATTCTCCTAACGAAGAAGATCAAAAGTTTATGCAAGATATCTTTTTGAAGGTAGCTAATACACAAGGGAACATACTAATAGGAGGGGATTTCAATCTGAATTTGGATCCAAATATGGATAAAACGGGGAAAAAAATTAACAGGAAGAACAAAGTAACCAAATTTATAATTAAATCAATGCAAGAAATGAAACTTGTGGACATATGGAGGAAACAAAACCCAAAAGAAAAGGAATACTCATACTACTCGACTAGACATAAAACATACTCAAGGATAGACCTATTCCTGTTATCAGCCCACATTCAAGGGAGAGTTAGGAAAACGGAATATAAAGCTAGACTATTATCGGACCACTCACCCCTGTTATTGGCAATAGAGCTAGAGGACATCCCTCCAAGAATGTATAGATGGAGATTAAACCCCATGCTACTTAAAAGACAGGATTTTAGAGAATTTATTGAAAAACAATTAAAAATGTACTTTGAAGTAAATACGGAATCAGTGGAAGATAAGTTTATACTATGGGACGCAATGAAAGCATTCATTAGAGGGCAAATAATAAGTTATGCAACCAAGATGAAGAAGGACTATAACCAGGAAACAGAGCAGTTGGAAAGGGAAATAATAAACATAGAAAAAAAATTAGCAATAAAGGAAGATACAACCAAAAGAAGAGAATTGGCGGATAAAAAAATAAAATATGAAACATTACAAACATATAAGGTGGAGAAGAATATAATGAAGACAAAACAGAAATATTATGAACTAGGTGAAAAAACACACAAAATCTTAGCATGGCAGCTTAAGACAGAGCAAACTAAGAAAATGGTATTGGCAACAAGGAAAAAAGACAAACAAATTACATATAATCCAAAAGAAATTAAGGACAACTTCAGAGAATTCTATGAACAATTATACCGAACCGAAAACGAAGGGAAAGAAGGGAAAATAGATGAATTTTTGACTAAAATTGAACTACCAAAACTACAAATAGAGGAACAAAATAAATTAACAGAACCATTTGGAACAGTAGAAATACAAGAGATAATAAAAAATTTACCAAATAATAAGACACCAGGAGAGGATGGACTCCCAATAGAATTCTACAAAACATTTAAAGACCTAATAATACCGCCCCTCCTGGATGTAATCAACCAGATTGATGAGACACAAAACTTACCAGATTCATGTAAAACAGCAATAATTACAGTGATACTAAAACAAGGGAAAGATCCACTCTCACCAGCGTCATATAGACCAATATCTCTGCTAAACACAGATTATAAGATAATAGCTAAACTATTAGCGAACAGATTAGCAGAACAGGTACCGAAAATGGTAAATTTAGACCAAACTGGATTTATCAAAAAAAGACGCACAACAGACAATATTTGTAAATTTATTAACTTAATTCATGCAGTAGAAGGAAATAAAGCACCGGCAGTAGCAGTTGCTTTAGACGCAGAGAAGGCCTTCGACAGAGTAGAATGGAATTACTTGTTCAAAGTATTGCAAAAATTCAGTTTACCGGAGAAGTATATTAATTGGATTAAAGCATTATATAAGGGACCGTTAGCGAAAGTGACAGTAAATGGACATGTATCAAAGCAATTTAACTTAAGCAGGTCAACGCGGCAGGGATGCCCACTATCACCATTATTGTTTGCGCTAGCTATAGAACCACTAGCAGAATCGATAAGAAGAGATAATAATATAAAAGGAATAAAAATAAAAGACAGGGAATATAAAATCAGTCTGTTTGCGGATGATGTGATAGTGTACTTAACAGAACCAGAACTATCAATAAAAGAACTATATAAGAAATTGAAAGAATATGGAGAAGTGTCGGGATACAAGATAAACGTAAATAAAAGTGAAGCAATGCCTATGAATAACGCGGATTTCTCAAAATTTAAGGAGGAATCCCCATTCAGATGGCAAACGCAGGCAATAAGATACCTAGGTGTGCAAATAAACAAAAATCTAGGCCAATTATATAAACTCAATTACAATCCACTAATGAAAAAATTACAGGACGATTTAGAGCATTGGAAAGAGCTACCACTAACACTGATAGGAAGGATAAACTGTATTAAAATGAACATTTTTCCAAGGATACTATACTTATTTCAGGCATTGCCAATACAACTGACAGAAAAATTCTTCAAAGAGTTAAAGAAAATAATAAGGAGATTTTTATGGAGAGGGGGGAAACCGAGGATAGCACTAGATAAATTAACAGAATGGTATAAACAAGGAGGCTTACAATTGCCAAACTTCAAAAATTATTATAGAGCCGCACAATTAAGGTACCTATCAGATTTTTATCAAACAAGGGAAAAACCAGACTGGACGAGACTAGAATTAGATAAAATAGGGGAAAAGATACCTGAACACATATTATATAAATGGGACGAAAAATTGGTACAACATAGAACTTCTCCAGTATTACACCATCAACTCAATATATGGAAGAAGATTCATGTAGAAAGAAATAAAATAAATTACCAAATACCAAAACTAATATTGACGCAAAATAAGCTACTCCCTTTTACAATAGACAACCTTGCCTTTAGAAAATGGGAAAAAAAAGGTATTAAAAGAATAGAAAATTGTTTTTCAGGAAGTAGATTCTTATCCTTTGAACAAATGAGAGATAAGTACAATATAACTGGAGATACAGCGCTGGCATATTACCAACTGAGATCCTACTTGAAAGATAAATTAGGAAGCAACTTGAGTTTACCAGAGGGAAATAACCTTGAATATGTGATTACAGATACAATGTTAATCAAAAGATTTATAAAAAATATGTATATTAAACTGCAAGAAAAGGAGAATGAGGAAACAAATGGTAAAACTAAACAAAAATGGGAACAAGATTTAAATATAAAGATAAAAAAGGAAACATGGGAGAAGTTATGCTCTGGAACGATGAGAAATACAATAAATACGAGGCTGCGTATGATACAATATAATTGGTTACACAGACTATACATTACACCGCAAAAGTTAAATAAATGGGACCCAACAGTATCTGATAGATGTTTTCGATGTAAAAAAGAAAGGGGAACAACAATTCATGCAATCTGGACATGTGAGAGAGTAGAAAAATTTTGGGATGATCTCAATCAGATATTAAATAAAATAACAGAAAACAATATACCAAAGAATCCAGAGATCTTTCTCCTAAGTAACATAAAAAATAAAGAATTTGGAATTGACTTGGAAGATGCACAAAAAAGATTTGTCAAGATAGCCCTAGCCGTAGCAAAAAAATGTATTATGTCAACCTGGAAATTGGAAGATAATTTGAAAATACAACAATGGTATATAGAAATGAATAAATGTATTCCATTAGAAAAAATAACATATAGTTTAAGAAATAATATTGAAATATTCGAACAAGTATGGGAGCCTTACATTAAATACAATAGCGAAAACCTACCGGGAACAAACATTACCTAAGTTGATGGAAGGAGAAGAAAAGAAAAGAATGGACTCAGTAGAATTTCTGGTGTATTTTTGTTGAATGACAACATTGTCTAACTGAATTAATGCAACCTAGATTGTATACCTAAAATGGATGAGAGGGGGGGGGTGGGGGGGTGGCTTGGGAGGAGGGAGGGGGGAGGGAGAAAAAGTCACTGTAAATGTGTGGAAAAGAAAAAGTGTATATCATGGCTATTGTGATTTATGGTGTGAAAAATAAAAAATTTAAAAAAAAAACCAAAAAAAAAAAACCATGGTTCTTGTGCCCCTGTCTAACGCAGCAATTTTGAGAAATTTGGAGGAAATGTTCGGCCATCTTAAGATACAAGAACAGATGCAGTTGAAAGAATTAATTTTGAAATATACAAATTTGTTTCCTGATGCACAAGGACATCGATAATTTATCTTGAAGTGGACGTGGGAAAAGCAAGTCCCATAAAACAACACCCATACAGAATAAACATTCAGAAAAATAAAATCATGGATCAGGAGGTGGAATATATGTTGAGAAATGATATTATTAGACCTTCAAACTCAGATTGGAGTTCTCCTTGTATTCTGGTACTGAAACCAGATGGAACTGTGAGGTTCTGTACAGATTGCAGCATTTAATTCAGTAACTAAAACAGATATTTATCCTATTCCAAGAATAGATGACTGTATTGATAAAATTGGGAAAGCTAAATTTCTTACTAAGTTGGATTTGTTGAAGGGTTACTGGTGTGTGCCTTTAACAGCATATTTCAGCTTTTGTAACTCCATCCGGTTTATAGGAGTATAATGTGTTACCTTTTGGCATGAAAAATGCCCCTGGAATATTCCAAAGGAATATTAATTCGGTAATCCAAAGGTCAACTCATACAGATGTTTATACTGATGACTTGGTCACAAAAAGTGACACATGGGAAGAACATCTAAGGGAATTGGACAAATTGTTTCCAAAATTATCCAAAGCAAACATAACTTAATTTAGCAAAAAGTAAATTTGCAAATGCCACTGTAACATACTTAAGTTATGTCGTTGGTCATGGCAAAGTTGCACCTATTCAAGTTAAGGTGAATGTAATTTCTGAGTTTCCTATTCCCGATGGCAAGAAAACAGTGAGAAGGTTTTTAGGAATGGCAAATTATAGGAAATTTTGCTGAGGTCACTCTTCCTTTAACCAATCTTTTGAAGAAAGGGGAGAAATTTGTGTGGACTAAAGTTTGTCAGACAGCTTTGGAAATTTTAAAGGAGATGCCATGCCATTACCTGGTGTTAAAATCTCCTGATTTTGACAGACCATTTTCTTTAGCAGTGGATGCCAGTGAGGGAGCAGCAGGTGCAGTTTTATTACATAAACAATGAAATTGACCAACCAGTTGCCTACTTTTCAAAAAAAATTTAATGTTCATCAAAGGAACTATTCCACTCTTGAGAAAGAACTGTTATCTATAATATGTGCTCTGCAGAATTTTGATGTACATCTCGTACCTCTCATGAAGTAATTGTGATATTTACTGACCACAATCCTCTGATGTTTTTGAATAAAGTGAATAAAAACAGAAGATCGTTAAACTGGAGTTTAATATTACAAGAATATAATCTGCAAATTAATCATATCAGAGGTACAAATAATGTGATAGCAGATTGTTTGTCAAGGTGTTAAAATTGATCATGTATAGAAATATAAACTCTCACTTTATTATAACATGTTATATATTGTGTATAGTTATCTCTTTAGTGATTTTAAAGACAGTTTAGTTATAACTAAATTTTAACTCGAGTTAAAATTCCTTTGAAGGGGACAGTGTGACAGAATATAGGTATTTTTTGGGAGATAAATCAGGGCAGGTCTGCTAGTGCAGGTCACACACACTTTAAAACAGATCTTATTTAAAATACTGGAGCTCTGCTGGTGCTAGACATGTCGGCCCCAGAGCCTTTGCAAAAGCTTTGGAGAGTGCCCAAGAGACTTCACTGATGGATTGTTGTTTACAAAAAGGCAACAGATGAAAGAATTTATCGGAACTGCATTCTGTCTGGAGTGGATCATGTGGTTTTGCAAGCAGAGGGAGTCAAACAGGCTTTCTCTCAGAGAGCGCGAGCGATCAGTTCTAGTGTGATACAGTCCTGCAGCAGCAGCACCTGGGACTGGAACAGAACAAGCTGGAAAACTTGTGAAAATCACCATTTGGAAGATGGGTTGTGAGTGCTTAGTTCATGCAAGAGGAGAGGACTGGCTGCATAATGTTTCACTTGAAATAAGAGAAACAAAAAGGAACTCTGTGGTGACCTGAAAGAAAGAGGTTATCATCTGGAAAACCCTGATGGGGCAAGTTTCTTCAGCAAGACAGACGTGGCTGATTAAAAGAAGTCAGTTTGTGTCCAGGAACATCAAATCTCTCTCTGAAAACCAACAAGAATGTTCCTGAGCGGTAACCATTTACCTTTCAAAAACCAAATTCTGCTAAACTTTTAAAAATGTTAAATTCTGTGCACAGTCGAAGAATTGCCTGCAACCAGTGAACTTGGAGGAATGAGAAGTGAGATTTGGACTGTGAACCAAAGAACTTTTCTGAACTTACACACACATTACATACACGTGCGCTTAGAATTAGAAGGGGGTTAATTTAGGTTAGTTAAGTCTGTGATTCTGTTTTCATATTTTAAAAGATAATTAAAAGCAACTTTTGTTTAAGTAACCATTTGTCTTGGTGAATATCTATTGCTGCTGGGTTTATGGGTCCTCTGGGCTCGTAACATCACCAACCACAAGCCCTTAACATTTGCATTTTCCAAGGTCGCCCTGGTCAGTTTGACAGCAACAGTAATTATCATTAATTTCAGAACTTTCCACAAAAATACTACACATTTCCGGAAAAGACATTGTAGTAGGTGACGCACTTTCCCGCTCTGCTCCACTCGAGGTTTCCTCTGCATATCAAAGTATTGACTACACAGCTTTAGCCGCAGCCCGAGAACATGAACACGAGACAAAATGCTTATCGAATTGCAATCACGAACCTGCAATTGAAAGATGTCCAGTTTGGAGTTAATGGTAAACTTCTCTGTGATCCATCAATGGGACACCCATGCCAAGTATTTCTAGCATCATGAACACATCAAGAATTTGACTTCTGTGCATGGTCTCTGAGATCCATCGATTAGATTGACTGTTCTTATGTTTTCGGACAGGATTGTGTGGCACAGTCTTAAAAAAGACGTTACACAAATTGCGAGGTCCTGCAATGTCTGCCAAAAAGCAAACATTCAGCGGCAATACTAAGCCACCATTGCAGTCCTTCCCGGCAGTTACTCAGCATTTTGCTCATGTCCACGTGGACATCATTGATCCTGTTTCAAGTGAATACCTTATCTTTTTACAGTAATAGACAGGTTGACACAGTGGCCCCAGGCCGTGCCTATTGGTAGGTGCTAATACAGACATATGCTCGGGTATTTCTCAGTTCCTGAATGTCTCGTTTTAGTTTACTGCCGCATGTTACTTCAGATAGAGGACCACATTGACTTCCTTGCTGTCCATAGCCTTGTCTCATTTACTCAATGCAACAATTCATCATACAAATGCCTCTAGTCTCCAGGCCAATGGAACGGTGGAAAGATTTCAATGACATCTCAAGTCAGCCTTGATGGCTCAGTTAGAGGGCCCGATCTGGGCTGATGAGCTGCTCTAGGAATTACTGGGCATTAGAACAACACCAAAGGGGAACCGCCAAACTTCATCTGTGGTTCCAGGGGAATTCATCCCCTACCATTCCAACTTCAGCAATAATCCTAAGCAACTGTTGAGCAGGCTAAGGGAAACCATAGGAAAATCGACCATCGTCACATAGAGAACACTTCTTTTGTGACTGAAGACCTCAAAACTGCAAATATGCCTTCGTCCGAAAGGGAACACTTGGTCAGTCTTTACAGATTCCCTATGAAACACCTTAGAGGATACTCAGACCAACTAGCTTGACCTGTATTTTGGACATTGGAGGGAAGCCACAGTCTCTCACTATTGACAGGCTTAAATCAGCTTATATGGACAAGTCTCTCCCACAGCAGTCCATCGCAGAGGTCGACAACCTAAAAGACAGACGGTTCTGGGGGGGGGGGGGGGGGCGTATCGCGGCGCTGTGGCAGCACTTCAGCTCCAAGGAGGCATCAAACCAGTGACAAATGTATCTAGGGAGTATGCTCCAGATGCTCCATTCATTAGAGTATATGAATCACATAACGACCTGTCTCTTGGGCTGACATAATGTGCTTACGTTTAATTTACAGTTTTGCAATCCTCTAATCCCTGTGGAGATGCCAAAATATGAGGACTCCTGGAACGATTTCTCGGAGATTCATTTCGATCGCTTGTGGTTGCTTGATAAAGATAATGCGCAGAATATATTACAGTGTTGAGAAAATTTTATACCCGATTGTTGCCTCCATTGGAATTCCTGGTAAGTGGCTGAAGTTGTTTAACCGCCCGTGAGCTCGATTTATTTTGTACATGTCGACACTACATGATAACCGATCGTTTTGTGACAAACTCCATCCACAACACTTGATTCATGCAAAATCCCGAATGACCGCTACTATTTTCTACGCCAGTTTTACTGACTCAGAATATGCTTGTAAATTAGTTTCCATCATTTCAATATTTTGCATGATCAGCAATTGCAAAGACCATTTTAATTTAATTCCCTGTTCTTTTTTTCTTTTTATTTTTTTTATTTTTCACACCATAAACCACATTAACCATGATACATACTTTTTCCTTTTCAAATATATTCAAAATGCTCGTCTTGTATGGGGCGGTGTCTATCGCGCCTGACAGAAGTTATAAACATCAGCGATTTGCCTTTCTAAAGAAGCATAAAAATGCACTTGCGCCACACAAGCAAACGATGCCGAGGACCTAAGACTGAAAAATGACACGAGGTATTGATCAGAAACTCGAACGGGTCGTCCAATGCATTGGCCATGTGTGCCTGGGAGTGGATCTCATGAGAACACCATTCCTCATCGCGGACAGGGCTGTTTTGCTGACCGCGTTGCACGTTTTGATTTCATGGCCCTTTGTTGCAATTTACAGAGGTAAAATGAACAAATGTATCAAAATCTTTGCACACAGCAGGCCCGACTCGATGAAACATTAAAAAAGCTCACTGCATTGAAAAAGCATTCGAATAATCAAAAACTGCACTCAACATGTAAAAAGAACGTTACATCCACCGCAGAGTGCAAAATGTTGGGTGGACGAGGTGAGATTTATGGTTAGGCGAGGAGGCTGCAAAAGGAGCTGCCGTTGGATCCCTCGCTTCTGTTCAATGTGGCAGCGAGACGGGATGGAGATCTTGCGTTATATTAGTTTTTTTCTCGTGCCTCATAAATATGTCGAGTGGTCGGTAGGTTGTTCATGGAAGGGTTTGGTTGAGAAGATCATTCACGGCCTTCGACACTTATGATTAACTCAAATGTTCAAACTGTCATGCAAATATGGAGCATGTTTTCCCTCCTCCCCCTGCAGAAATGCGATGGGGTTCCCGATGTTCATTCTCCTCATTCGGATTATAAAGTTTATGCCTTTTTTCAGGTTGCCCAGGATAGGATGACTGCTCCTATCCAACCCGTCTCTCTCGATCTCTCTGCCCTGATCGAGGCTTATTCATCATATTCGCGCAAACACAGGTGGTTTTATGCATTACATTGGAGTGGACATTAGCGAGGAGATTTTTTTTATTTTTCACACCATAAACCACATTGACCAAGATACACACATTTTCCTTTTCAAATATACAGTGTCGTTTTCTCCCCCCCCCCCTTCCCATCCCACTCTCCCTACCTCCCCTCCCATTCATTTAAAGTACAGAATCTAAGATACATTAAACCCGTCAAACAATGTTGTCACTCAATAAAAATAAACAAGAAATTCCACTGAGTCAATTCTTTTCATTCCCTTCTCCTTCTGTCATTTTAGGTGGTAGATGTCCCCGGTAGGTTTTCTCTATTGTGTTTCATGTAAGGCTCCCATATTTGTTCAAATATTGCAATATTATTTCTTAAATTATATGTTATTTTTTCTAATGGAATACATTTATTCATTTCTATAAACCATTGTTGTATTCTCAAGTTATCTTCTAATTTCCAGGCTGACATAATACATTTTTTTGCTACGGCTCGGGCTATCCTAACAAATCTTTTTGGTGCACCATCCAAATCCAGTCCAAATTCTTTGTTTTTTATGTTACTTAGGAGGAAGATCTCTGGGTTTTTTGGTATATTGCTTTCTGTAATTTTATTTAATATCTGGTTTAGATCTTCCCAAAAAATTTTCACTTTCTCACACGTCCAGATTGCATGAATTGTTGATCCCATTTCTTTTTTACAACGAAAACATCTGTCAGATACTGTTGGGTTGAGTAGAGGTGGAGTCGTTTAGTGGAAAAGCTCGATGCTCAGCGAGGACAGGCTCACGTTGCATATCTGAACATAGAAAAGGATGACGAGGAATTAACGGATTTGAATTTCTCTTTTTTTTGTTGGTTTGGAAAATGCGTGGATAAAATTGCTGGTAATGTTAGCCAAAATACCGTGAATAAACGCAAAAGATCTTTCAATTATGAAAGAACGGAGCATCCACCAATCTTTACAGCTGTTCATTGGCAGGGAGCTGGGGACCGAACCATACTTGGAAATTCTTTTTTTTTTCCTTGACATTTGGTTCTGCGATGTAACTGTTCCAGCTAATTTTTTTTAAAAAAGATGTGATTCTCGGATCCACACCACGTGTTTAGTGATGCCAGTATCTGCTCTCTTTCCTACTTCCAGTGAATTTAGTGGCGATTCTAATTCTGTCCCGGGGAAAGTGCGGCCTTTCCACGAGCACAACTCGATACCTTCTGGCCATGGCCACGGCGGATCTACTAGTCATCATCTCGGAGGTCATATTGCGTCAGGTCAACTATCATTATTTCCCCATGAATATATTGGACATCACTGGTGTGTGTATTGCCCGGAGAATACTGCGACGTGTATCCACCGACTTCTCCGTCTGGTTCACTGTCACCTTCACCTTTGATCGATTTGTCGCTATTTGCTGCCAGACACTGAAAACCAAATATTGCACCGGGAAAACTGCGACTCTGGTTCTGGTCACGACCGGCATTCTCTTCTGTCTGAAAAATGTTCCTTTCTGTTTTGCGTACATGCCCAGAGTGATTGTGAACAACAGGACATGGTTCTGCCAGCTGAAGCCAAGTTACTTCACGGACCCCGCTTGGGTGGTGTTGGATTGGGTCGACAGGATAGCGACTCCGTTGGTTCCCTTCGTTCTCATTCTCCTGTTCAACGCCCTGACAGTGAGGCTTATTTGGATGTCCGGTCGGGTCCGTCAGGGGCTGAGGGGTCGGAGAAAGGGGGAGAGTCCCAAGGACACGGAGATGGAGAGCAGGAGGAGGTCTGTCCTTTTACTTTTCACTCTCTCCGGCAGCTTCATCCTCCTGTGGATGACGAACGTGGTAGAATTTTTCTATTATCAGATCACGGGCTCAGACGTAAATGAATCAGAATACGTTTTCCACCAAGTTGGATCCCTACTGAAAAATGTTAGCTGCTGCACGAACATGTTTATTTACGTGGCGACTCAGAGCAGGTTCAGGGAAGAGCTGAAGAGCGCTGTGAAGTATCCCGTCAGATCTGCGTTTCATTTCCTTAAAAAGTACACACCATGGGCGCGACTGCGAGTCCATTGCAGGGGCTCGACTCCGGGCTGCAGCGAGTGATAGAGCAGATCCACTCACGGCCGATCCTCTGAATGGGATCGGCCCACATTTTCTTAATTTTAAAGAAATTAGACATGCAGCACGATAACGGGTCATTTCGTCCCAATTAACCTGCACCCCAGTCCGTTTTAAATGGAGTGACGAAACACGCAGACACGGGGAGAACGTGGGTTTCGAACCCTCGTCCCCCCGATCGCTGCCACTGTACAGGCGTTGGGCTAACCGCATCCATGACCGCCAACCACTGCCCTCAGCAACCAAAGTCCGGTGTCAAGCAGAGGACCAAGATGCGTGGATTGTACAACGCTCACACAAAATGCCCTCGTCAGCGAACACACACAGTTCAATGTATATATTCCCCCTCCCCCATCCCTATTTTAGTTGCCTAAACCAGCCATTTATACCCAAGCCGCCCAGTTAATTAATTTTGGTCTCATGTGTGATCGGGTTCATTGCTGGAGTGAAGAGAATGGTGTTAAAGTAATTGATGTTAATGACCATTGAAGTTGAGAACACTGCCCTGCCGAAGTTAGTGAAGCTATGGTGGGGGGACGGGACACGTTCGCGTGATAAGGGAGAAATCCCATCCGCAAACCTTGGAAATAATTTTCGCCCACTGGCCCGTGGGGGTATTCAATCTATAAAAGGTGGACAGTGGCAAACTTTTTTAAAAACTTCCAGGAAGTTTAGCGGCGCGAGGCCGGCTGAGGACAGTGTGTCGGGGAATTCTCGGATAGTCAGTGTTATCGGTTGGCACTAGAGACTCCTCGGGCAGGTTGGACCACTCCGACTTGATTGGGTTCTGTTTGTGTTCTGGTGCATCTCCACAATGCACAGATACTGTGCAGGTGACTCGCCAGATCATTGAACTTGTGCTCCTCCTTGGTGAGGACGTTGGCGCGGTTCCCTCCGCAGAGACGCGCGAAGCTCCGACTTGAAGTGGACGGTGTCAATTCGATTTACTTTGTTTCAATTGTCGTCAGGGAGACGAGTTACAGTTTCTTCCTCGCCTAATCGCTCATCATTCGATGGCGTAATAGCGCAGCAACTTGCACGTCCTTACTCAATGTTTTTAGAACCAGAGAACGATAGAAATGTACAGCATAGAGACAGGGCTCTCTGCCTTTCTTGTCTGTGCCAAACCATTTAGTGCTCAGTCCCTATCGTCTGCACCCTGTCCATAGCTCTCCCTACCTCTGCCATCCATATACCTGTACAAATTCCTCTTAAAATGGAGCCCGCATTCACCACTTCTGCAGGTTTGCGCACCCCCACCATTCTCTGTGATAAGATGTTCCAAAACTCGAAAGACTGTACAACAGGTTTCATTCAGGTAAATGTCTGAACACCAGTTCGGGCTTCGGTGGCTCCCATGTGACTGGCTCAGGAGGGGCCAGCTCAGGTCTATATTCAGGTTGGCCCATTGACAGCCGGCCAGGTGGAGTCACCCTTTAGGTGGTCTTCCTGCAGGTAGGCTGGTGATTGTATCACCACCGTGTCCCCTAAATTTTTCCTCTTTCACTGTTAACCCATGTCCTCTGGTTTGTATCTCACTCCCCTCAGTGGAAAAAGCCAACCTACATTTACTCTATCTACCCCCTCATAATTTTAAATACCTCTATCAAATCGCCCCTCGTTCATTTACGTTCCAGGGATTAAAGTCCTAACCGGTTTAAGCTTTTCCCTATTACTCAGTTCTTGAAGTCCAGGCAACATCCCAGTAAATCTTCACTGCACTCTACCTTATTGTTATCTTCACTGTAGTAAGGTGACCAACACTGCACACAATACTCAAAATTTAGCCTCACCGACAACTTTAACATAAAATGCGAACTCCTCTACTCAAATACTTTGATTTATGAAGGCCAATATGCCAAAAGCTCTCTTCACAACCCAATCACATGATGCCACTTTCAAGGAATATGTATCTGTATTCCCAGATCTTTGTTCTACCCCTACCATTTACGTCCTTTTCTGCTTTGAACTTCCAAAATGGAAGTGGCAGAGCCTTGTCTGCATTAAATTCCATCTGCAATTATTCAACCCATTTTTACAGCTGGTCCAGATCCCTCTGAAAGCTTTGAGAAGCTTCCTCACTGTCCACAACACCACCAATCTTAGTGTCATCTGCAAACTTGATGATCCAATTTACTACATTATGATCCAGATCATTGATTATAGATAACAAACAGCAATGGTCCCAGCACCGATCCCTGAGGCACAACACTAGTCATAGCCCTCCAATTGGAGAAGCAATCATCCATCACTACTCTCTGGCCTCTCCTGTGCAGACATTGTCAAATCCAGTTCACTATTTCATCATTAATGCCTAGCGTTTGAACCTTCCTGACTAACCTCCCATGCAGAACCTGGTCAAAGTCCATGTAGACAAGATGCACAGCCATTCCTTTGTCAACTTTCCTGTTAACCTCCTCAAAAAACTATACAATTAGTTAAACATGACCCTCCACGCACAAAGCAGTGTTGACTATCCCTAATGGGTCCCTAGCTATCTAAATAACTGTATATCTAATCTCTTAGAATACCTTCCAATAATTCACCCACTACCAATTTCAGGCTCACTGGCCAATAATTTCCAGGGTTACTTTTGTAAATAATGAAATACCATGAGGTACCATTCAATCCTCTGGCACCACACCCATGGCTAAGGACATTTTAATATTTCTGCCAGAACCACTGCAATTTCTCCTCAAGATTCCATCATCCAAGGGAAATATCTTGCCAGGCCCTGGGGATTTATTCACACTTCTGTTTTGCTTTAAGACAGCAACCATTTTCTCCTCTTTAATCTTTATCGTTCCATGACCTCACCGCCTGTTTTCCTGTTTTCACACGATTCTGTGCCCTTTGCTTGAGTGAATACTAATGAAAAAACATTTAAGACCTCTCCCAACTCTTTGGCTCCATAAAAAAGCTGACCACTCTGCTCTTCAAGGTGACCAATTCTGTCCCTTACTATCCTTTTAATCTTCATATACCGCATTTTTCCTTCACATTCTCTACAAAAGCAACACCATGTCTTCTTTTAGCCTTCCTGATGTTTTTCTTACATTTTATACTCCAAGTACCTCATTTTCTCCATGTTGCCAATACCTGTTATACATCTCTCTCTTCTTCCAAACCATATCAATATCCCCTCAAAATACAAGGTTCCCTATGTCTTCTAAGTTTGCCTTTAATCCAGAGAGGAAAACAATCTCTGCACTCACAAAATTTCACCTTTGAAGATGCACCACTTACCTCGCATATTCTTGCCCATAAACAACTTATCCTAATCCATACATTCTAAACCCTTCCTCACTTCATAAAAATGGCCTTTCTCCAATTTAGAATCTCTAACCGAGGCCCAGACCTACGCTGCTCCATAATTAACTCGAAATGAATAGCGTTATGATCACTGGACTCAAAGTGTTCCCCTGCACATACTTTTTGTCACCTGTCCTGTCTCGATCCCTACTCGGAGATCCAGTATCACACTCCCTCTAGTTGCTACTTCTATATATTGATTGAGAAAATGTCCCTGAAGGCATTTGACAAACTCCTAGCCCTTTTACAGTATGGGAGTCCCAGTCAATGTGTGGAAAGTTAAAATCTCCAACTATCACAACCTTGTGTTTCCTGCAGCTGTCTCTCTACAGATTTGGTCCTCCAATTCTCACTGACTATTGGGTGGTTTATAATACAACCTCATGAGTGTGATCATAAATTTCCCATATTTTCTCTGACAAGCAATGCCACTCCAACCCCTTTAATACCCATTCTATCGCATCTGAAGCAACGGAAGCCCAGAACATCGAGCTGCTGGACCTTCCCCTTTTGCAAACAAGTTTCACTAATGACCACAATTCCACATACCAATCCATGCTTTAAGCTCATCTGCCTTTCCAACAATACTCCGTGCCTTGAAATAGATGCACCGGAGAACATTTCCACCATGTACAACCCATTGACTCAATGGTGCATGCAATTTTCACATCATCTTTTTTCCTCTTCAACTCCTCTATCTGCTCTGGCACTCTAATTCCCATCTCCCTGCAAATCTAGTTTAAACCCACTGGAGCAGCATTTGCAAACCTTCCTGCAAGGTAATTAGTCCACTTCCAATTCAGATGCAAACTGTCCCATCGGAACAGGTCCCACATTCCCTGGAAGAGAGCCCAATGGTCCAGAAAAATGAAGCCCTCTCTCCTGCACCATGTCTTTGGTTGCGTGTTCAGGTGTTTTATCTTCATATTTTTAACTTCACTGGCATGCGAAACCATAAACAATTCTGAGTTAATTACTGTGGAGGTCCCTTCCTTCAGCCTAGCGCCATACACACTGAACTCTCCGTGCAGGACCTCCTCACCCTTCCTACCCATGTCATTGATCCCCATATGGACCACGATATCTGATGGCTCAACCTCCCTCCTGAGGAGGCCATGAACTCAATCTGAGATTGAGTTTGTTGAGTCTCATGATGGAGGGGTAGCAGCTGTTCCTGAACCTGGCTATCCCTCTTTCCTGATGGGAGCAGTGAGAACAGAACTGGGTGATGTCGATCCTTGATTGCTGCTGCTCTCTGACAGCAGCGTTCCCTGTAGATGCTCTCTGTGGTGGAGGGTTTTTACTGGAGTTTTCCTGGGCAGCATCCATACTTTTTGCAGAGCTTTTCACTCAGGGGCATTGGTGTCACAAGACAACTGCTCAAACCTACTACAAGCTGCTCCACAAACTGAATCTTCCCCACCTCACACTCATAACCCTCTATTTTTCCTGCATTGATCTGCCTGTCTAACAATGTCCCTATTGTTCCAGACTCCAGGCACCCACCCCGCCTGATAGCATTTTGTTTGTTAGCTTTCTGCACATTCTCTTTATACAAGCACTTCAGCAGCCTTGTGTTTCCTCAGCACAGCCTGCTCCTCCACCAAGCTCTGCCACAAATCCATTCACTCCATGAGCTTCCTCCATTACTCCAGAGAAAACCCCAAGGTTTCTCTCTGGATGTTGCATTTACTTCATTCTGATGGGCTGAGTTCCTGCTGCTTCTCAAACATCTGCAGTTCTGCTTTCACCCAAATCAAAAACCACATTACATTTTTCTCTATCCTCTCCAGCCTGGAGCCAAGTTTCTGCAATGACCAATAAATTGTGCCCCTCTGCATGGATTTGTGCCACCTGTTTATAAAACAGGTTCAATACTATGGACATTCTGACAGTGTCCTTCCACTCTCTACCTGTGCAACCAAATCCTTGTGTCCCAATTGTTGCTTTGGTCTGGGCTTCTGTCCTTTTGCCTGGATTCCCATCCTCTGCTATTTTAGTCTTAAACTTGCCGACAGCCCAAGGAAACAAATGTGAGGATATGGATCTGAATTCTTTATGCCCGTGAATGTGTAATAACTTCATCTGGGCACACATTGTAACACAGACCCTGGAGCATCTCAAACACTGCTCTCCTCGTTGTGCATGCACGGCTATCGACGAGAATGAATCTTGACCTCAGCCACTGTTGAAATCCAACTCCAGGATGTTGTCACTTTATTCCTGTGTTAGCTTTTAACCTTGCTTAGTGGTAGGAGTTTGAATTTTAAAAATTTAAAATTATTTTTTCCTTTTGAATTGAACATTACAAGATATGTTATCACACTATTCAAATAGTTTTATAATGTAAACTATATTTTAAAGAAAAATCTGTAGACTTCACTATCTGAGGTGTAGGAACTGAACTTGGCTTTGGCTGGTCTGCGCCCAGGGATATTAGGATTGTTTTAAACAGGACCGTCTCCCAATGTCCACAGTGGAACTGGCAGAAAGCGGGTTGGACTGTCGGTGCCATAGTTTTTTTTTTAAATATAATTTTTTTTATTTTTCACACTGAACCATATCAACCAAAATATATACAAATGTTTCTCATTAAATTTACAGTGGTCTTTTCTCTCCTTTTCTCCCCCTTTCCCTCTCTCTCCTCTACCCATCCCCCTCCAAAACCCATAAATATTCAACATATCATTAACAATGACACAGATTGTATTCTATGTCTCATTATGGCACAGAAAGCTTCCAAACTATGGTGAACTGTCATTCTGCCTCATCCCACTGATCTGCACCCATTTCATATCCCTCCATACCCCTCCCATCCAAGCACACATTCAAATGCTTTCTGCAGTTCAGCCATTTCTGAATCCACACATCCATGGATCCCAAGCCTTGTGACTGAGTCTGTGAACTATGGGGACCCTGTCAAATGCCTCACTAAAACCCAGACGTACTTCATCCTCTGCCTGACCGGCATCAATTCCTTTTAGTACCAATTGATGGTTTAGGTCAGGGGTCCCCAAACTTGTCAGACTATCAACCCTTTTCATGGTATCCCTGATCCCTCATCAACCCCCCAGGCCTGTAATCCCAGCACTGGACAGCATTGGGGTAACATCACTCCTGCATATACTTGAGTAACAGCTGGTCCCGTGAGAAAGTAGAACCTTTCTATTGTTGGCCCCATCCCCCTTGCGGCTCCCCTTCACACCGATACCCCGACCATGAACTTCCCACCCATTCCCATCCGAGCACCAGCCACCTCAGATCCAAAGGGTGACCTGTGTAAATGCCATCATCTTTTTTTAAACTCTTAAAATGCCCCAATTCCTTGACCATGAGGCAGAAACACAAACCTCGCTCTGCCCTCCTGTTTGCACCAAACTCATCCAAAGGTCAGGAGTGAAATACAATATGGCAGCCCCCAGGAGCTGCTCTCATGAGAGGTTGGGCCAACCCTTCCCCTCCCCCCCCCCTTCCCCTCCCCCCCCCCTTCCCCTCCCCCCCCCCTTCCCCTCCCCCCCCCCTTCCCCTCCCCCCCCCCTTCCCCTCCCCCCCCCCTTCCCCTCCCCCCCCCCCTTCCCCTCCCCCCCCCCTTCCCCTCCCCCCCCCCTTCCTCCCCCCCCCCTTCCCCTCCCCCCCCCCCCTTCCCCTCCCCCCCCCCTTCCCCTCCCCCCCCCCTTCCCCTCCCCCCCCCCCTTCCCCTCCCCCCCCCCTTCCCCTCCCCCCCCCCTTCCCCTCCCCCCCCCTTCCCCTCCCCCCCCCCTTCCCCTCCCCCCCCCCTTCCCCTCCCCCCCCCCTTCCCCTCCCCCCCCCCTTCCCCTCCCCCCCCCCTTCCCCTCCCCCCCCCCCTTCCCCTCCCCCCCCCCTTCCCCTCCCCCCCCCCTTCCCCTCCCCCCCCCCTTCCCTCCCCCCCCCCTTCCCTCCCCCCCCCCCCTTCCCCTCCCCCCCCCCTTCCCCTCCCCCCCCCCTTCCCCTCCCCCCCCCCTTCCCCTCCCCCCCCCCTTCCCCTCCCCCCCCCCTTCCCCTCCCCCCCCCCTTCCCCTCCCCCCCCCCTTCCCCTCCCCCCCCCCTTCCCTCCCCCCCCCCTTCCCCTCCCCCCCCCCTTCCCCTCCCCCCCCCCTTCCCCTCCCCCCCCCTTCCCCTCCCCCCCCCCTTCCCCTCCCCCCCCCTTCCCCTCCCCCCCCCTTCCCCTCCCCCCCCCCTTCCCCTCCCCCCCCCTTCCCCTCCCCCCCCCCTTCCCCTCCCCCCCCCCTTCCCCTCCCCCCCCCTTCCCCTCCCCCCCCCCTTCCCCTCCCCCCCCCCTTCCCCTCCCCCCCCCCTTCCCCTCCCCCCCCCCTTCCCCTCCCCCCCCCCTTCCCCTCCCCCCCCCCTTCCCCTCCCCCCCCCTTCCCTCCCCCCCCCCTTCCCCTCCCCCCCCCTTCCCCTCCCCCCCCCTTCCCCTCCCCCCCCCCTTCCCCTCCCCCCCCCCTTCCCCTCCCCCCCCCTTCCCCTCCCCCCCCCCTTCCCCTCCCCCCCCCCCTTCCCCTCCCCCCCCCCTTCCCCTCCCCCCCCCCTTCCCCTCCCCCCCCCCTTCCCCTCCCCCCCCCCTTCCCCTCCCCCCCTCCCTCCCTCCCCCCCCCTTCCCCTCCCCCCCCCTTCCCCTCCCCCCCCCCTTCCCCTCCCCCCCCCCTTCCCCTCCCCCCCCCCTTCCCCTCCCCCCCCCTTCCCCTCCCCCCCCCTTCCCCTCCCCCCCCCCTTCCCCTCCCCCCCCCTTCCCCTCCCCCCCCCTTCCCCTCCCCCCCCTTCCCCTCCCCCCCCCCCTTCCCCTCCCCCCCCCTTCCCCTCCCCCCCCCCTTCCCCTCCCCCCCCCTTCCCCTCCCCCCCCCCTTCCCCTCCCCCCCCCCTTCCCCTCCCCCCCCCTTCCCCTCCCCCCCCCCTTCCCTCCCCCCCCCCTTCCCCTCCCCCCCCCTTCCCCTCCCCCCCCTTCCCCTCCCCCCCCTCCCTCCCCCCCCTTCCCCTCCCCCCCCCTTCCCCTCCCCCCCCCTTCCCCTCCCCCCCCTTCCCCTCCCCCCCCCTTCCCCTCCCCCCCCCTTCCCCTCCCCCCCCTTCCCCTCCCCCCCCTTCCCCTCCCCCCCCCTTCCCTCCCCCCCCCCTTCCCCTCCCCCCCCTTCCCCTCCCCCCCCCTTCCCCTCCCCCCCTTTCTCTCCCCTCCCCCCCTTTCTCTCCCCTCCCCCCCTTTCTCTCCTCTCCCCCCCTTTCTCTCCTCTCCCCCCCTTCAACCCCGTGGATGGTCCCATCGAGCCCCAGGGGTCAATATGGAGCCCTTTGGAGAGCCTTTTGGAGACCCCTCATTTAGGTGAGGGCCACATCAGTCCTGAAAACTTCTCCCACTGGTAAGAGAGTAGATCAGAAGTGTCAGAGAGCTGCCTCTGGTCTCGAGTCAATTTTCAATTCAGGCTGCAGATTTTCACACATGGACCTCCCCAGCTTTTCCTTCAATGTTAAAATCTATCCCACCTCAACCACTTTGGCCAGAAGATTATTTCACACTCTCACCACCCTCTGAGGGAATAAATTCGCCCTCATGTTCCCCCTCGAATCCTCTTGTTTGAATCTCACCCAATCTCAATGGAAAAAGCCTGAGCTGCACATTAACTATCTGTCCCCCCTCAGAATTTTAATACCTCTGTCAAATTACCCCTCAATTTTCTACACTCCAGGGAATGAAGTTCCAGCCTGTCCAACCTTCCCCTGGAACTCAAACCCTGAAACCCAGACAACATTCTTGTAAATCTCTTCTGCACTCTATCTCATTAATATCCTTCCTATAATTAGAGGATCAAAACTGCACACAATGCTCCAAATTTGGCCTCACCAATGACTTCCCAACTCCTTTACTCAATACTCTCATTTATGAAGGCCAACATACCAAAAGCTTTTTTCACCACCCTATCTCTACATGTGACTCCACTTTCAGGAAATTAGATACCACCGTTCCAAATCCTTTTTTTCTATGACACACCTCAATTGTCTGCCATGTAACATTAAAACTCATGTTTTTAGAATAAATTGGATAGATACATGGATAGGGAGGTCAAGTGGATTATGGAAGGGTGCAGGTCGATGGGACTAGCAGAATGACATTTCACCACAGACTAGAAGGACCAAATGGTCTGTCTTCTGTGCTGTGGTGTTTATAGGGTAGAATTCACACCATTCTCAGGAAGGAGGGTTAGCAGCCAGATGTCGTGGTCCATAATCAGGACAAACGCCAAGGGTAGGAAAGGTGATGAGGTCCTACAAAGAGAATTCAGGGAGTTAAGTGCAAAGTTGAAGGGCCGAACCGAGGGCTGTGATCTCAGGATCGTTACCTGTGCCATGTGCTGGTGAGGATAAAAATAAGAAGACAATGAATCTTAAGATCTGGCTAAAGACATTATGCAGGAAGGAGGGCTTCAGGTTTCTAGATCACTAGGCAATCTTTTTCCCAGTTCTGACACAACAGTTCACATCTGGACTGCATGGGGAAGTAAAGGTGGTGGTGCTCCTGGGTGCTTAAACTATATCTGCATGGGAAGGAAATCATAGAGCCAGAACAGATTGGGGAGTAAAGGAGAGAAAAAAAATTCCACAGGGAGAGGGGTGGAAAGGCATTTATCTGAGCATTGAAACCAAGGCCTGTAAATGCATGGCACAAATCGATGGCATTAAAGAACTGTGGCTGAAGGGAGGAGATAATGGAGAAAGATTGAATATAGTTATTGATTCAGTGACAGATTTTAACCTGGGTCACTGTCACTTTAAGAACATTCTGCAAAACTTTCCAAGATCAAATTCAATTGATTGTCATATCTAATAAAGTGCAATATTACACAAAATTCACTTCATTGAGGTCAGACAGAGTTACATTAGCAGAAAGTTAGATGAAGTGCTTCTTGCAGTCAAGAGCAAAAGAGAATTCCCCGAGTCCCCTGCAGCCCCCAAATCCAGCCCTTGCCCACAGCAGCCCACACTTCAGAGCCAAACCTCAGACACAATCAGGCACAAACATTCCAAAACCATCATCCCAAGACGAGAGCTAAAGTTGCAGGCAGCGTAAACCACACATTAGACCAACGCATTTCTCTGGCTCCATTGCCATAAGCCACATAGAAAACAGTAGTTTGCAAACTACCCACATTACACCAGATTCCTTCACCCCAACAACTTAAAGAACAACCCCAGAAAAAGCAGCCACAATAAAACCAGGCTTCCTACATTCCTCTGATGGCAACATCACCTCATCTCAGCCTAAAGGCCACAAGTTACTTGGCAGGGGGTGAGGGGCAGAAACTCATCTGTTTTAAACCCATGAATTTCTGTCACCTGATTAACAGCCCCTTTATTGATGCTCTCTCACTATTGGCCACAGTGGTGGAGACAGGAGCCAGGCTTGAGCTGGAATCTGGCCAACAATTAATTGGCTGATCCTTCAGGTGTGAGGTATCACAGCTGATTGTTGCTGGGATGTTGAAACAAGGGGCTGACAGCATCAATGTTGTTTATCAGGTGACAGGAGTTCATGGGGTCAAATAGGAGCTGATGCTTCCAGCTCAGGGAGTGTTGGAGGAGCCTTGGCTCATAATAGAGATCTGTTTGTTTTGGGGCTTGTCTTTGAGTGTTGGTTGAAAGCCTTTGTGGTCTATAATAGCTGAATACTTCAACAAGAACAACTAGGGTTTTCTTTTGTTCCTGATGGTTGTACAGCAGTTCAAACTTTCTCCAATGCAGAATTGGGTTTAATTTGAGCTGTTTGCTCTCCCAGTGCCTTGGAGCATTGGTTTGGGGCAATGGCTTCGGAATATTTATGCCACAGGTGGTACAATGGTCTTGTCACATCAGTGACTCTGGTTCAAATCTGGCCCCATCTGCAAAGGGTTTGTATGTTCACTCCACGTCATATTGGTTTTCACCCACCCTTCAAATTGGGGGGGGGGGGGGGGGGGGGGTAGTGTGTGTGTGTGTGTGTGTGTGTGTGTGTGTGTGTGTGTGTGTGTGTGTGTGTGTGTGTGTGTGTGTGTGTGTGTGTGTGGGGTGGGAGGGGGGTGTTAATGGAGTTTTTTGTGTAGTGTGAGCTCCTTTGGGCCAATTTCTCTGCTGTATGTTTAAATGTAAAGATTCAGTCTGAGGTCTGTCTGTGTGGATGTATAGTTAGTGGGCAAAAAGTATTGGCATTCATTCGAACCATGAAAAACTACAGCACTAACAACCCCCCATTTGGCCCTTCTAGTCTCTGCTGAAGACATCATACCACTAGCCCCACTAACCTGCACCCACTCCATAACCCTCCAGACCTCTCCATCCACGTATTCTATTCAATTTATTCTTAAAATTGAGGCAGAGCCTGCACCCACCACATCAGATGACAGCTTGTTCCATACTCCTACCACTCACTGAGTGAAGAAGTTCCCCTTATACGTTTCACCCTAAAGTCATGTTCTCTTGTATTTATTCTCTCCTCATCAAAATGGGAAGAGCCTGCTTGCATTTTCAGTGTCTATACCTTTCATAATTTTGTAAAGCTCGATCAATCTCCCTCATTCTTCTTCACTCAAAGGAATAAGCCCTAACCTGTTTAATCTTTCCCGGTACCTCAACTCCTGAAGACCCAGCAACATCCTAGTAAATCTTCTCTGCACTCTTTCAATCTTACCGATATCCTTTCTGCAGTTTTGGCGACCAGAACTGCGCACAATACTCCAAATTTGGCCTCACCAATGTCTTGCACAGCTTCACCATATTCCAGTTCCTGCACTCAATTCTTTGATTTATGATGGCCAAGACGTCAAGAGCTTTCTTTACAACCCTGTGACACTACTTTCAAGGGGACAGGTACAAAATCTTTTACCCAAAATTCCATAAACTGAACATTTTCGGGTTTGGCGCCAAGCATGACTGAACACGACCCACGCTCAACTCATGCACGAATCTCCATGTTGAAATTAGTGGAAACCCTAAGGACTCCTTACTTTATAGGTGCCAGTGGATAAAACAGAGTCCAGCACTGCCAATTCGCCATATACGGATACCCGATTTGTCCTAGACGACCTGAGGCTGCCACCCCATATCTAGTGCCCCTGGCCAGCACCGTCACCGCATCCCCCCATGTCCAGCGCTGCCACCACCCTTCCTCCACACACATAACCCCCCATCTCTGGTCCATTGACCCTTCTAGTTGAGTGTGGCGTTGCTTTGCAAGAATCAAAATCAGTGCAATCACTTAACAAATTGCATTATTATTCTATGATCCAAAAAATTCTGATTAGTGTCTGGTCCCAAGGGTTTCGGATAAAGAATCCATACCTGGATTATGGGTCTGAATTCCAGATCGCTTGTTCCTCATGCCCGACCATTTAGTATCATTATAAGTATCATTATCCTTTACAATATTCTTTGTTTTACTCATCGTTATGAAAGTGTGAAGCTATGAAAATGTTTATTTGCTTTTATCAACTGAAAATTAAAACTATTTACAGCTGCAATTACAAAGTTTGATTTATTTGGATGAATAAGATCCAATTCGGAATACTGAGGCTGACTTCTCTTGGAAGGTGACATGTCTTGAGATTGAGAAATATTAGAAGGTTGGGAAGTGTCACCTACAATCCTGTCACAGCCCCAGTGACTGGGATTCCAATCTGGCACTGTCCATAAGGAGTTGGTACCTTCTCCTGTGTCTGTGTGGGTTTCCTCCGGTTTCCTCGCATGTTTCAAAACATACAGCATTTGCTGGTTAAATAGGGGATTTGGGGCAGCACATCCTGTGATTTTTTAAATTCAAATTGACCTTGAGTGGTCCCATCCTCTCTCTGGTTTTCCATGTGGGTAGAAAATGCATTGGGATTCTCCCTACTCCCATTGGCCAAGGCCACTTGTCACCTTCCCATTATGTGCTCTGCTTGAGATCTTTCCTGTGACCTTTATACAGCAGGATCTCATTCCATGGAGGTGAGATGTTCTGGGACAGCGTTTCGTTCTGGGACAGCGCTTCGTTCTGGGACAGCGCTTCGTTCTGGGACAGCGCTTCGTTTGGGACAGCGCTTCGTTCTGGGACAGCGCTTCGTTCTGGGACAGCGCTTCATTCTGGGACAGCGCTTCATTCTAGGTCAGTGCTTCATTCTTGGACAGCACTTTGTGACGTCAAATGACGTTTAACCAGAGCCTAACCAGAAAAACAAGTTCCTGGCACTTATTTCTGGGACCAAAGAGGCACAACTTCTAAATGACCCAAAACACTGCTAAAATTAAACATTGGAATAAAGTGTGTTTACAAATATTTAATTATTGACTTAATTTTGTTGAGTCGTTAAGGGCAGGCGGAGATGTGTGGCGACAAATTGGGACAATACAGCCATTAGAGTGAGCAATTGCACTATTGAGTGTTTCCATTCACAGGGGCTTGAATTAGAAGGTGAAAGAGACAGATGGAAAGAAAGGGGTGTCAACAGAGGGATGTCAACAGAGGGGTGGAAGAGAGGGGTGGAAAGAGAGGGGTGGAAAGAGAGGGGTGGAAAGAGAGGGGTGGAAAGAGAGGGGTGGAAAGAGAGGGGTGGAAAGAGAGGGGTGGAAGAGAGGGGTGGAAAGAGAGGGTGGAAAGAGAGGGGTGGAAAGAGAGGGGTGGAAAGAGAGGGGTGGAAAGAGAGGGGTGGAAAGAGAGGGGTGGAAAGAGAGGGGTGGAAAGAGAGGGGGTGGAAAGAGAGGGGTGGAAAGAGGAGGGGTGGAAAGAGAGGGGTGGAAAGAGAGGGGTGGAAAGAGAGGGGTGGAAGAGAGGGTGGAAAGAGAGGGGTGGAAAGAGAGGGGTGGAAAGAGAGGGGTGGAAAGAGAGGGGTGGAAGAGAGGGGTGGAAAGAGAGGGGTGTCAACAGAGGGGTGGAAAGAGAGGGTGTCAACAGAGGGGTGGAAAGAGAGGGGTGTCAACAGAGGGGTGGAAAGAGAGGGGGTGTCAACAGAGGGGTGGAAAGAGAGGGGTGTCAACAGAGGGGTGGAAAGAGAGGGTGTCAACAGAGGGGTGGAAAGAGAGGGGTGTCAACAGAGAGGAGGAAGAGAGGGGTGTCAACTGAGGGGTGCCAACAGAGGGGGTGCCAACAGAGGGGGTGCCAACAGAGGGGTGCCAACAGAGGGGTGGAAAGAGAGGGTGTTAACAGAGGGATGGAAGAAAAGGGGTGTCAACAGAGGGGTGGGAGGAGGAAGGGAAGGTGTGTGTGATAACAGAGGAGCATACAGAGTAGGGGAATCAGAGGTGTGGTTTAAAAAAGGTGGAAACAGACTTGTTGAAACAGAAAGGTGCAAACAGAAGGGGGGATGACAGTCAGCTGGCGAGCGCCTGACAGCTCCCCTCCCAGCTGCCCCTGCCCCCTGGCATGGGGCATCAGGGCAGGGACATCCAGCGTGGGTTGTCTCTTTCAATAGCCCAATATGAGTCCCCACACTGTGGGACGTCTCCACACTGACAGCCCACGCCAGCCACCCCAATTTGGGAGAGAGGCAGGGCAGCACTGATAGCCTGCACCATGCTGTCCCAACTGTGACAACCAGCCATCCCAAACCTGACAGCCCGAAGGGACAGGAGCCAGAGTGTATTCAGAGGTGCATCTGGTGCAGCTGTCCCTTCAGATATCCAGTGCTGCACTTTAGCGCTACCACCTGAACGCAATACAAAGGGCCCGCTTCTGCTTCTGCAGTGCATTCTTGGTGGAGAATGCACTTGAAGAAGCCGATTGTGGCCATCAATGAAATGTGGCTGAATGAGGGATGTGATTGGGGACTGAATGTACAGGGTTACACTTTGCATGGGAAAGATAGGCAGGGAGGTAGAGGGGGGTAGCCTGGCCCTAATGGTAAGCAATGTTATTAAATCACTTGAAAGAAGGGACATAAATTGTAGAATCTTTTATGGGTTAAAATAAGAAATTCCAGAGGTAAAAAGACCTTTCTAGGGAGATGTCAGGAAGGTACAGGATCTCAGGATAAAGAGTATTTAGAATGCCCAAAGGATGGCTTTTTGGAACAGCTGGTCGATCAGCCCACCAGAGGATCAGTGGTTTTGGATTGGGTGATGTGTAATGATCCTGAGGTGATTAGGGATTTAAAGGTTGTGGACCCCTTAGGAAGTAGTGATCACAACATCATAGAGTTCAGCTTCCCATCTGAAAGTGAAAAAATGATATCAATATTCAGTGGAACAAAGGGAATTACAGTTGGATGAGAGAGGAGCTGGCCTAAGTTGACTGGAAAAGTCAGCTCAATGGAGGGATGGTGGAACAGAATTGATTGATATTTCTACAAGAAATTAAAAAAAAGCCCAGGATAGATATATTCCAAGGAAAAGGAAAATTATGAATGATAAAATGACCCAGATGTGGCTAACGAGAGAGGTTCAAGCTAAAACAAAAGCAAATGCGAGCGTACAGGGTAGCAAAAGTTACTGGAAAAGCAGAGGACTGGGAAATTTTTTAAAAACTTACAGAGAGAGACGAAGAAAGTCATTAGGAAAGAAAAGATTATTTATGAAAGTAAATTGGCAAATAATGTACAAAAGGATACTAAGAGTTTCTTCAAGTATATAAAAAGTAAAAGAGACAAGTGTAGATTTAGGGCCGATTGAAAATGAAGCTGGATAAATTATAATGGGTGACAAGGAGACGGCAGAGGAACTAAATGGATATTTTGCATCAGTCTTCACTGTGGAGGACAGTAGCAATAGACCCGATATTCAATGGTCTCCGGGAATAGAATTAAAGTACAGTCAGGATTACTGGAGAGATAGCACTCAGTAAGCCAAATTGTCAAAATGCAGATAAGTCTCTAGGACTGGATGAGGAGCACCCATGGGTTCTGAAGGAGGTGGCCTCGGACATTGTAGAGGCATTGAATTGATTTTTCTCAGGCATGGTTCCCAAGGATTGGAAGGTCATGGATGTAGTTCCACTACTTAAGAAAGGACGAGAGGCAGGAAAAAGGAAATTATAGGCCTATTAGTCTGACTTCAGTAGTTGGAGAAAAATATTGGAATCGATCCTCAAGGATATGGTTATGAAATACTTCGAGGTGCATTACATGATAGTTCCAAGCCCAGCATGCTTTCATGAAGGGAAGATCCTGCCTGACCAACCTATTGGGAATTTTTTAAGGTAATTTCAAGTAGCGTGGACAAGGGAAAGGCCACGGATGTAGTGTATCTGGATTTCGATAAGGTGCCGCATAAAAAGGCTGCTTAATAAGATGAGAGCCATGGAATTACCGGAAAAATAATAGATTGGGTGGAGCATTGGCTGATAGGCAGGAAGCAAAGGGTGGTTGCCTGTTACTTGTGGTGTTTCGCAGGATCGGTGTTGGGGCCGCTTCTTTTTACAATGTACATCGACGATTTAGATTGTGGATTAAATGGTTTGTGGCAAAGTTTGCAGATGACACCAAGAGTACGAAGTGTAGAAGAAATCAAAAGGTTGCAGAGAAACTGGGACAGCTTAGGAGAATGGGTAAAGGAACGGCAGATGCGATATAATGTTGGGAAATGTACAGTTGTGCATTTTGGTCAAGGAAATAAATGGTCGGATTATTATTTGGATGGGTGAGAAAATTCAAACTTCAGAAGTACAAAGGGACTTGGGGGTCCTCGCGCAGGATAACCTGAAAGTTGACCACCAGGTTGGATTGGCGGTAAAGAAGGTAAATGGTATGTCGGCCTTTGTTGCAAAGGGCACTGTGTCTAAGAATAAAGAGGTGTTGATGAGACTCTATGGGGCACTGGTGAGACCTCATTTGGAAAACTGTGTGCAGTTTTGGGCCCCTGATCTTAGAAAGGATAGCACATGGGTTGGAGAGGGCACAGAGGAGGTTCACCAGAGTGATCCCAGGAAGGTAAAGGATAAAAATATGAGGAACGATTTGCGGCTCTTGGACTCAATTCATTGGACTACAGAAGAATGAGACTGGATCACATAGAAACATTTTGAATAATGAATGGATTGGACAGAGTGGATGTAAATAAGATGTTGGGTGATTCCAGGACAAAAGGTGCACAGACTTAGAATTAAAAAGTACCAATTCACAACGGAGATGAGGAGAAATTTATTTAACCAGAACGTGGTGGATTTGTGGAATTCATTGCCACATACAGCTGTGGAGGCAGGACCTTTGGGAGAATTTAAAGAGGAAATTGACAGGTATCCAATTAGTCAGGGTATCAAGGGATATGGGGACAATGCCGGAACTTGATTCTAGATGCGAGAACAGTTTTCACAGAGCAGTCTCGATGGTCTAAATGGCCTGCTTCTGTTCCTTTTACTTGTGATCTTGTTTGGGGGGTGTTGCAGGTAAACAGGGGTTTTCTGGGGGGTGCAGGTAAACAGAGGTTTGTGGGGGGGGGGTTGCAGGTTAATTGGGGTTTGTGGGGTTTCAGGTTAACAGGGATTTGTGGGGGTTGCAGGTTAACAGGGGTTTGGTGGGGTTTCAGGTTAACAGGGATTTGTGGGGTTTCAGGTTAACAATGAATTGTGGGGTTGCAGGTTAGGGGTTTGTGGGGTTTTGCAGGTTAACAGGTGTTTATGGGGGTTGCAGTTTAATGGGGGGTTTGCAGGTTAACAGGAGTTTGCAGGGGGTTCCGGTTAACAGGGGTTTGTATGGGGTTGCAGGGTTAACGGATTTATGGGGGGGGTTTGCAGTTTAACAAGGCTTGTCGGGGGTTTGCAGGTTAACAGGGTTTTGTGGGGGATGCAGGTTAACAGGTTTGTTGGGGGTTGGCAGGTTAACAGGGGTTTGTAGTGGGGGTTTCAGGTTAATGGGGGTTTGGGGAGTTTCAAGTTAACAGCAGTTTGTAGGGGTTGCAGATTAACAAGGGCTTGTGGGGATTTGCAAGTTAACAGCGGTTTGTGGGGGTTGCAGGTTAACAGGGGTTTGTAGTGGGGGTTTGATTGTTAACGGGGGTTTGTGGGTTTCAGGTTAACAGGGGTTTGTAGTGGGGGTTTGATGTTAACGGGGGTTTGTGGGGTTTCAGGTTAACAGGGTTTGGTGGCGATGCAGCTCAATGGGTTTGTGGGGTTGCAGATGAACAGGGGGTTTGTGGAGTTGCAGATTAACAGGCTTTGTGGGTTTGCAGGTTAACAGGGGGTTGTGGGGATTCAGGTTAACAGGGGTTTGTAAGGGGGTTTTTGCAGGTTAATGGGTTTATGTAGGTTGCAGGTTAACGGGTTTGTTGAGGGCTGCAGGTTAACAGGGGTTTGTTGGGTTTTTTCAGGTTAACAGGGGTTTGTGGCTGGTTCTGTTGAACAGGGGTTTGTAGGGGATTGCAGGTTAACAGGGGTTTGTTGGGGGGTTGCAGGTTAACAGGGTTTGTGGGGGTTGCAGGTTAACAGAGGTTTGTGGTGGGGTGCAGGTTAACAGGGTTTGTGGGGGTTGCAGGTTAACAGAGGTTTGTGGGGGTTGCAGGGTTAACAGAGGTTTGTGGGGGGTGCAGGTTAACAGGGTTTGTGGGATGCAGGTTGACGGGTTTGTGGGGGTTTGCAGGTTAACATGGGTTTGAGGGGATTCAGGTTAAGAGGGGTTTGCAGGTTAACAGGGATTTGTGGGGGTTTGCAGGTTAACAGGGGGATTGTGGTAGTCTGCAGGTTAACGGGATTGTGGGGGTCTGCAGGTTAACAGGGGTTTATGGGGATGCAGGTTAACAGATGTTTGTGGGGTTGCAGGTTAACATGGGTTTGTGGAGTTTGAAGGTTAACAGGGGTCTGTGGGGGATTCAGATTAAGAGGGGGTTTTGTTGTGGGCGGTTTGCAGTTTAATAGGGGTTTGTTGGGGTTTTCAGGTTAACTGAGATTTGTGGGGGTTTGCAGGTTAACAGGGGATTGTGGGGGTCTGCCGGATAACAGGGGGTTGTGGGGAGGGCAGGTTAACAGAGGTTTGTGGGGGGTGGGGTTTGCAGGTTAATAGGGGTTTATTTGGTTTGCATGTTAACAGGGGGTTTGTGTGGTTTGCATGTTAATGGGGGTTTGTGTGGTTTGCATGTTAATGGGGGTTTGTGTGGTTTGCATGTTAATGGGAGTTTGTGTGGTTTGCATGTTAATGGGGGTTTGAGGGGATTCATGTTTAGAGGGGTTTGTGGGGGGGTGTTTGCAGGTTAACAAGTTTGTGGGGGTTTGCAGTTTGACAGGGATTTGTGGGGTTTGCAGGTTAACAGGGATTGTGGAGATGCAGGTTAACAGGGATTTTTGTGGATTGCAGGTTAACGGTTTGTGGGGTTTGCAGTTGACAGTGGTTTGTGCGGATTCAGATTAATAGGGATTTGTGGGGGTGTTTGCAGGTTAACAGGGGTTTGTGGGGATTCAGGTTAACAGGGGATTGTGGGTGGGGGGGGGGTTGCATGTTAACAGGCGTCTTAGTACATGTGTTGATACCAATGTCTTGAATCTCCTTCTCCATATTTATGTCTTAGCAAAATTGAGGGTTGGTCTTTCTCTCTCTATCTGCCTCTCTCTCCATCTTTTTCTGCCTCTCTCTCTCTCTCTCTCTCTCTCTCTCTCTCTCTCTCTCTCTCTCTATAGTGATAGGATCACTCGCCTACTGCAGAGGGCGATCTCTGTACCTGCAGGAGGAGCACCTGCAGACTCCACCTGGCCAGCTGTCAATCAGCCAACCTGAATATAAGCCTGAGCTGGCCCCTCCTGAGCTAATCACTCGGGAGCCACCACAGCTGAAACTGGTGTACAGACTTTTAGCAGAATAAAGCCTTTTGGTATTTTGTGTCTGCTTGCTGCTACCACAACGCATCACAATTTATTTTGCTAAAGTTTAAAAATGACCATGGAAAAGTTCCTGATGATTGGGAGTTTTGGAGATTGACCCTCAGCACCCAGAGGCCCAGGCATGCTTTGAAAGCTGGAGGCACGCCGTTGAGGCGGTCATCCAAACACAGACAGAGGTCATCCACACAAACCAGAAGGCAACTCATGGTACTCCGCACAAAGTTGGGTTCCCGAGCCTTCCAGGCCATCAAAGTCTGTACTGATTATGAGCCGGCAATGGCCGTCCTGGAGGCCATGTACAAGCCCAGACAAAATTCCCACTTCACCACTTCCGGCCCCACCTCCGACGGGCACCACGGCGGTGTGCTCACCCTGGGCCCCACCATCTTCTCCAAGCATTTTATTCCAAGACCGCTGACGTCATTACCGCCTGCACAGAAAACGTCACTTCTGCCAGCACGGGCAACGCAGGTGACGGGGAGGCCAAGCCATCCTGACAGCACATATGCCCCGCAGGTACTGCTATCTTGCACCAGCCAGGCACCGCTGCCATCTTGGGCTGCCATCAACGACATCGCATTAGGACTGCCTTCCAGATCACCTAGGACAGGACGACATGGTCAACACGGGGCATCTGACCAGACTGCCCACCTGATGCACCTCACGCCTGCAGAGGCAGCCACTGGCCGCCCACTCACCTCACCTATCGGGGAGCAGCGACTCAGACCCCGAGATGGTTCTAGCAGCCACCACCCTAAAGATGGACATCCCACACAGGCTCAGGCGCTCAATAATGAACATCTCTGTCAACGGAAGGTAATGAAATGCCTGTTCAATACCGGTAGTACTGAGAGCTTCATACACCCGAACATGGCTTGATCATGAAGACTCAAATCTTCCCCACAAACTTTGCCATAGCTTTCGCAGCCCAGGACTGCTCCACAACAGCCCTTGGGCGCTGCTTGATCGATCTGTGGGGGGTGGCAACATACAATGGGTTCAGGCTCCTGGTCATGCCCAAACTCTGTGCCCCAGTCCTCTTGGGGCTAGACTTCAAGTACCACCTACAAAGCATCACTGTCACTTCCAGCGGGCCTCTCCCCTGCTCACGCTCCACAGTGCACGACTCGACACCCCCCAGCCCACCTGCGGCCTCTCCATGATGTGGATCACCCACCCCCTGCCTTCTTCAACTACCTTACGCCAGACTGCAAGCCGATAGTGGCCAGGAGGCAGGTGCTATTGCATGGGTGACTGGGTCTTCATCAAGACAGAGATAAAATGGCTTCTGGTGGAAGGTATCATAGAGCCCAGCACCAGTACCTGGAGAGCCCAAGTCCTGGTGGTAAAAGGGATGGTCATCGACTACAGCCAGACCAGCAACCGGTACACTCAGCTGGACGCCTAGCCCCTTCCAGAACAGCTGACATGGTCAACGAGGTAGCCCTCTACAAGATCTTCTCCAAGATCGACTTAAAGTCAGCCTACCACCAACTCCCGATCCATGCACGGGACAAGCCCTTACACCGTCTTCAAGGCAGACGGGGCACCTCTACCAATTCTGCCGAGTTCCATTCGAGGTCACTAACGGGGTCTCTGTTTTTCAGATGAACTGCATGGTAGACCAGCACAACTTGAGAGTGACCTTCCCATACCTGGACAATGTCACCATCTGTGGCCACGACCAGCAGGATCATGATGACAACCTGGAGAGGTTTTTACCGGGACAGCCGAGGAGCTGAACCTCACTTACAACAAAGAGAATGTGTGTTCAGTACCACCCGTCTTGTCATTCAAGGGTACATTGTTGAACAGGGTGTCATTTGTCTCGACCCAGAGTGCATTTGTCCATCAATGGAACTGCCCCCTCCCACACATGCTCAAGGCCTCTCTGCAGGTGCCTTGGCCTCTTTTCCTACTACTCTCAGTGGTTCCCCCTTTTCTCGGACAAGGTCCACCCACTGGCCCAGGCCACCACTCTTCCCCTCCCACCCGCGGGCGCAGGCAGCTTTTGCACACATCAGGCAGGACATCGCCGATGCACGATGCATGCCGTGGATGAGGTCACCCCATTCCAGGTGGAGTGCAATGCCTCCGATATTGCCCTCGCCGCTCTGCCTCTCTTTCTCCCTCCCCCCTTTCTCTGCATCTCTCTCTCTCTCTACTCTCTCTCTCTCTGCCTCTCTCTCTCTCACTCGGCTTCTCTCCCTCTCTCTGCTTCTCTCTCTGACTCTCTCTCTGTTTCTCTCTCTCTACTTCACTCTCTCTAAATCTCCCTCTCTCTGTCCTCTACCTCTCTCTCAACATTTCTCTCTCTCAACATTTCTCTCTCTCTCCTGCTTCTCTCTCCCTCTCTCCTAGCCTCTTTCTCTGCCTGCCTCCCCTCTCTCTACTTCTCTCCCACTCTCTGCCTCTCCATATCTCTCTCTGCCTTACTCTCTCTCTCTCTCTCTCTCATCTCTCTCTCTCTCTCTCTCTCTCTCTCTCTCTCTCTGTGGTGATCTTTGGCTTGGCTTCGCGGACGAAGATTTATGGAGGGGGGTAAAAAGTCCACGTCAGCTGCAGGCTCGTTTGTGGCTGACCAGGTCCGATGCGGGACAGGCAGACACGATTGCAGCGGTTGCAAGGGAAAATTGGTTGGTTGGGGTTGGGTGTTGGGTTTTTCCTCCTTTGCCTTTTGTCAGTGAGGTGGGCTCTGCGGTCTTCTTCAAAGGAGGCTGCTGCCCGCCAAACTGTGAGGCGCCAAGATGCACGGTTTGAGGCGTTATCAGCCCACTGGCGGTGGTCAATGTGGCAGGCACCAAGAGATTTCTTTAGGCAGTCCTTGTACCTTTCCTTTGGTGCACCTCTGTCACGGTGGCCAGTGGAGAGCTCGCCATATAATACGATCTTGGGAAGGCGATGGTCCTCCATTCTGGAGACGTGACCCATCCAGCGCAGCTGGATCTTCAGCAGCGTGGACTCGATGCTGTCGACCTCTGCCATCTCGAGTACCTCGACGTTAGGGGTGTGAGCGCTCCAATGGATGTTGAGGATGGAGCGGAGACAACGCTGGTGGAAGCGTTCTAGGAGCCGTAGGTGGTGCCGGTAGAGGACCATGATTCGGAGCCGAACAGGAGTGTGGGGTATGACAACGGCTCTGTATACGCTTATCTTTGTGAGGTTTTTCAGTTGGTTGTTTTTCCAGACTCTTTTGTGTAGTCTTCCAAAGGCGCTATTTGCCTTGGCGAGTCTGTTGTCTATCTCATTGTCGATCCTTGCATCTGATGAAATGGTGCAGCCGAGATAGGGTAAACTGGTTGACCGTTTTGAGTTTTGTGTGCCCGATGGAGATGTGGGGGGGCTGGTAGTCATGGTGGGGAGCTGGCTGATGGAGGACCTCAGTTTTCTTCAGGCTGTCTTCCAGGCCAAACATTTTGGCAGTTTCCGCAAAGCAGGACGTCAAGCGCTGAAGAGCTGGCTCTGAATGGGCAACTAAAGCGGCATCATCTGCAAAGAGTAGTTCACGGACAAGTTTCTCTTGTGTCTTGGTGTGAGCTTGCAGGCGCCTCAGATTGAAGAGACTGCCATCCGTGCTGGGTACCGGATGTACACCACTAGCAAACTGCAGGGGTGGCGACCTGTGTACCTGCAGAAGAGCACTGGAGGACAAGGCAACAGCCTTGTCAATCAGCCCGACCTGAATGGACCAAGCCCCACCCGGTCAGCTTCAATCACCCTCCAGGATAATAAGCTAAATCTGGCCCCTTGAGGCTAGTCTCAGAGCCAACACAGCTACTCTCACAGCCAGCTCTGTGGAAGTTTATGTAGAATAAAGCCTGTTGAACAGACTTTGTTTTGCATCTGCTTTCTGCTCAACAGCGCATCACACTCTCTCTCTCTTTGCCTCCCTCTCTGCCTCTTTCTCAACATTTTCTCACTCTCTCTCCCTCTGCCTCTCTGCCTGCCTGCATTTTTCTATCTCTGCCTGCCTGCTTCTCTCTCTCTCTCCTCTATCTCTCTGCCTATCTCTCTCTCTCTGCGTGAAGGAGCCATTTGTAGTGTGTAGTGGGCAATAGTCCCTTCCTTCTCTCTCCCTCCCCTCTCTCTCTCTCTCTCTCTCTCTCTCTCTCTCTCTCTGTGTCTCTCTCTCTCTGACCTTCACAGGGTACACCATTGAAGGCATTTATCTGCATACAAAATGGGTGATATTTCTTTGAAGGTGTGGGACACAGCCTGAGTTTTCCCTCCTGGAAATCCACCTTCAAAATAACAGGGAAATTGTTTGTTGTTGGTCATTTAGTCTCAAACACCAGTCATGATTAAGGACATCCTACAGGTACACAGACGATCAGCAGAGGTCTTGAAGAGGTAGTTCTCATTACACATCATATCAGTACCTGCCTGTCTGGTTTCTGGCTTCCATTTAACACACGTAAATATCTGGCCTCACAGTAATCATATAACAATTACATAACTGAAACAGTCTATCTCGCCCCCCCCCCCCCCCGCCACCCCCCAGTCCGCACCGATTTAAGTGATCTCCTACCCGCTCCCTATTCATAATTCTCCAATCCCCTGACATCAGTGCTCTCATCCAACCTTCTCTAAAATGACAATTTGACCATCTCTTCCGGAAGGTCATTCCACTCAGCCACCACTGTCTGAGCGAAGAAGCTTCCTCTCACGTTACTTCTAAACTTTTGCCCCCAACCCTTAACTTACGACCCCTCATTCCAATCTCCCCTACCCTCAAGTGGAAGAGCCTACTCTATCCCCCTCATAATTTTATATACCTTTATCAAATTCACCACCCCCTCAACCTTCTACGCTCCAATGAATAAAGACCCAGTCTAATCAATCTAATACTGCCATGCAAGCAGCATTTAAATAAATCATCATGGGGACAGAAACTTGGGCTGATTTAGGAACAGGCAGCTCGTGGGTCCCTGCTTTTTGTATGAATGGGGGGGGGGGGGTTTCTTTCCCCATTGAAAATTTGATTTGTAAAGCAAAGAGAACATTTCAATGAATCGTTCGATCGTCTGGAGTGAGAGGAGAAAATAATGTTCTCTCCAACCCACCCTCCCTCCTAAGAGACATAACATTCGCATATAAATGTTCAGTGATTATTATTATTAATCTCTAATTGAAATTGGAAACTTATTCGTAAAATCCGTACATGGTTTCCAATTGCTAAAAATAATTACAACTCGTTTCCTTCAACTGTACGTAATTTTTTTCCCCACAAAGGTTGACAATTCTGCATTTCACAGTCACACCGACTTTAATAAAATACTTTGCTGTCGCCTTCCCGTGTTATTGCTGTACATTTCCCTGCAGCCACTATGGTTACATTTAAAAGGATTTTCTTAACATTTACCAAATTTCATAGATATCACCGAGTTAAAAACAAATTTCTGGGATCCTTCTGTATCTTTACCTTAGTCATTTTCTCAAATCATTCCAAAAATTTTCCACATTTTCACACTGAACGTTTAAAAAATAAAATCCCTTTGCACATCGAAAACACTCATTTCAATAATTAAGGTCAAGACCATTGAATTTATGTGAGTATCGTTGGAGAAAATGGTCTTGACTGGAGAGGGGTGAGTGGGGAGACGGCATCATCAACCTGTCCCTAAACAGCCCCTTAGCGCGGCTGGATGTTCGGATCGGTGGAGGGCTGCGCGGTGAAGATTATCCCTCTCGGAGAGAGGTTGGAAATATGCGGCTTGGAGACATTCAGAAAGGGAGGTGATTATGTGTTTTGGCGGAGTTTCTCCGCCTTTACATCTCAAATTTTGGGCTGTCTGAAATGGCCCTAATGTCTCTCCCTCTCTCTCTACCTCTCCCTCTCTCTCTGCTTGTACCTCTCTATCTCTTTCTACCTCTCTCTCTCTCTGAACCTGAAATATGTTTAATGAAGTCGCTTCAATGGGGCAGAGAATTCTACAGGTTCTCGATTCCCTGGGGGAAATCAGCTTTTCCCGATCTCCATCTTAAATCTACACCCCTGAATCTTCAGGCTGTGTTTCCTAGGTTCTGGTTTTACCAACCAGTGAAGACTTTAATCTACTCCCCCTGAATCTTCAGGATGTGTTCCCTAGTTCTGGTCTTACCAACCAGTGAAGACTTAAATCTACTCCCCTGAATCTTCAGGATGTGTTCCCTAGTTCTGGTCTTACCCAACCAGTGAAGACTTAAGTCTACTCCCCTGAATCTTCAGGCTGCGTTCACTACTTCTGGTCTTACCTACCAGTGAAGACAATTTACTTAAATCTACTCCCCTGAATCTTCAGGATGTGCACCCTAGTTCTCATCTCACCAGCCAGTGAAGACTTAAGTCTACTCCCCTGAATCTTCAGGATGTGTTCCCTAGTTCTGGTCTTACCACCAGTGAAGACTTAAATCTACTCCCCTGAATCTTCAGGATGTGTTCCCTAGTTCTGGTCTTACAACCAGTGAAGACTTAAATCTACTCCCCTGAATCTTCAGGATGTGTACCCTAGTATTGTCTTACCAACCAGTGAAGACTTAAATCTACTCCCCTGAATCTTCAGGATGTGTTCCCTAGTTCTGGTTTTACCAACCAGTGAAGACTTAAATCTACTCCCCTGAATCTTCAGGCTGCGTTCACTACTTCTGGTCTTACCTACTAGTGAAGACAATTTGCTTAAATCTACTCCCCTGCATCTTCAGGGTGTGTTCACTAGTTCTGGTCTTATCTACCAGTTAAAACTTAAATCTACTCCCCTGAATCTTCAGGATGTGTACCCTAGTTCTCGACTCACCAGCCAGTGAAGACTTAAGTCTACTCCCCTGAATCTTCAGGATGTGTGTCCTAGTTCTGGTCTTACCAACCAGTGAAGACTTAAGTCTATTCCCCTGAATCTTCAGGATGTGTGTCCTAGTTCTGGTCTTAGCAACCAGTGAAGACTTAAATCTACACCCCTGAATCTTCAAGCTATGTTACTTAGTTCTGGTCTTACCTACAGTGAAGACATAAATTTACTCCCCTGAATCTTCAGGATGTGTACCCTAGTTCTCGACTCACCAGCCAGTGAAGACTTAAGTCTACTCCCCTGAATCTTCAGGATGTGTGTCCTAGGTTCTGGTCTTACCAACCAGTGAAGACTTAAGTCTATTCCCCTGAATCTTCAGGATGTGTGTCCTAGTTCTGGTCTTACCAACCAGTGAAGACTTAAATCTACTCCCCTGAATCTTCAGGATGTGTACCCTAGTGTTGTCTTACCAACCAGTGAAGACTTTAATCTACTCCCCTGAATCTTCAGGATGTGTTCCCTAGTTCTGGTTTTACCAACCAGTGAAGACTTAAATCTACTCCCCTGAATCTTCAGGCTGCGTTCACTACTTCTGGTCTTACCTACTAGTGAAGACAATTTGCTTAAATCTACTCCCCTGCATCTTCAGGGTGTGTTCACTAGTTCTGGTCTTATCTACCAGTTAAAACTTAAATCTACTCCCTGAATCTTCAGGATGTGTACCCTAGTTCTCGACTCACCAGCCAGTGAAGACTTAAGTCTACTCCCCTGAATCTTCAGGATGTGTGTCCTAGTTCTGGTCTTACCAACCAGTGAAGACTTAAGTCTATTCCCCTGAATCTTCAGGATGTGTGTCCTAGTTCTGGTCTTAGCAACCAGTGAAGACTTAAATCTACACCCCTGAATCTTCAAGCTATGTTACTTAGTTCTGGTCTTACCTACCAGTGAAGACATAAATTTACTCCCCTGAATCTTCAGGATGTGTACCCTAGTTCTCGACTCACCAGCCAGTGAAGACTTAAGTCTACTCCCCTGAATCTTCCGGATGTGTGTCCTAGTTCTGGTCTTACCAACCAGTGAAGACTTAAGTCTATTCCCCTGAATCTTCAGGATGTGTGTCCTAGTTCTGGTCTTACCAACCAGTGAAGACTTAAATCTACACCTCTGAATCTTTAAGCTATGTTACTTAGTTCTGGTCTTACCTACCAGTGAAGACTTAAATTTACTCCCCTGAATCTTCAGGATGTGTTCCCCAGTTCTGGTCTTACCAACCAGTGAGGAAAATTTTCCTGCTTCTCTCTTATCTATGCCTTACATAATTTTATATATTCTTATAAGAACGAGAGGAGATTTGATATTTAGGACTTTATTCCACTGGAGGGTAGAAGAACGAGGGGAGATACGAAAGACCGAACTTTGAAGTTACTTTCTAGATTTTGCTCTGGACTGCAATGATTTGGGTCAAACTCATACACACAGACAAACATACACACAGACAGACAGACACACACACACACACACACACACACACACACACAAACACACGCCACAGACACACACACACACACACACACACACACACAGGCATAGGCAGACAGACAGAAACAGACAAACATAGACAGATACACACCCACACATACAGACACACACACAGACAGACATACACCCAGACTGACACACACACTCACAGACATACACACTCTCACAGACATAGACAGACAGACACATACACACACACATACCCACACAGACAGACACACACACTCAGACAGACATGCACAGACAAACAGAGACATACACAGACACACACACACACATACTCAGACACACAGAAACACACACCCACACATACAGACACCCAGACTGACACACACTCAGAAACAGACAGACACACACACACACAAACTTACACAGACACAAACGCACACATACAGACACACACTAATACACCTGCAAACAGCTGGGGATAGATTTAGTGGTAAGTACAGCTTAAGAGTTTGAAAGAAAATTAGTGTTTTAAAATTAATTAAAAACCATCTGCATCATTCCCTGTGGCTTCTCGTCCGGCGCGGCTCGTAACACCATCGACTCCGTAGATAATTTAAGCCTCGTCCACTGGAGGGCAGACAGAGCTGTACCAGGGTGCTTCAGTGTCAGGGAAGGGTTTCGCCATCTGCTGGAGCCCCTGGGTTTTATAAAAAGTCTCCTTCCCCGAAGGGTTCTCATGGACTCCACACTGCACTCATCTCCGACGCCAGCCATATCACATACAGAGATCAACGTCCGTCACCCCGCCCAGCCTTTTGCTTCCCTGAGGGAGCTGAGCAGGAATTCAAGCAAAGATGATAAACTCCAGGAGAAATCGAGGGAACAAACCCAGGAGAGAGAGGGGATCAATAAATTACTGGAGCATTGTGTGGAAGGTGGAAAGAGTGCGGACAAGATTCATTAGGATGTTGCGCAGATTTCAGGGACTGAGTAACAGGGAAAGATTTAACAGTTCGGACTTTCTCCACTGAAGATTTACTAGATGTTGGCCAGACGGAGTGACAGGAAATGTTTAAAACGTTTTCAGGACTTTATCCTCTGAAGATTTCCTGGGAGTTTCCCTGGACTTCAGGGATTAAGTTACAAGGAAAGGTTAAACAGGTTCGGAACTTTATCCCCTGAAGATTTACTAAGATATTGCCCAGACGGAGTTACAGGAAAGGTTTAAACCATTTCAGGACTTTATCCCCTGAAGATTTACTGGATGTTGCCCCAGGTTTGGGACTTTATTCTCTGAAGATTTACTAGGATGTTGCCGAGGTCAGGGACAGACTTACAAGGAAAGGTTAAACAGGTTCGGGACTTTATCCCCGTA